>NC_064615.1:1100071167-1100381167 GCF_023898315.1 Schistocerca nitens | reverse complement strand
TTACACGCTTGGGTAGAAGTTAGAATGGTGCCTCTTGTGTTCAATCCCGACGCAATTTCTGTGTTTCTTCGTCAATGGGAAGGTCCAATGGTAAACGTAATACCGCAGTGGTGCAACGGAAACTGATAGTGGGCCCCAGGAAAATTTCAAATCACAGCCTGTTTGAAGCGTTTCATACCCGGATAGAAAGTAGCATGGTGACGCTTGTCTCCATTCCCGACGCAATTTCTGTGCTTCTTCGTCCATGGGAAGGTCCAAGGGTTAAAGTAAAACCACAGTGTTGCATCAGAAACTACTAATGGACACCCAGGAAAGGTATCAAACACCGACCATTTGACGCGTTACACGCTTGGATAGAAGCTGACATGGTGCCTCTTGTGTTCAATCCCGACACAATTTCTGTGTTTCTTCGTCAATGGGAAGGTCCAATGGTAAACGTAATACCGCAGTGGTGCAACTGAAACTGATAGTGGACCGCAGGAAAGGTTCCAAACACAGCCTGTTTGAAGCGTTTCACACCCGGATAGAAAGTAGCATGGTGACGCTTGTGTTCAATCCCGACGCAATTTCTGTGCTTCTTCATCCATGGGAAGGTCCAAGGGTTAAAGTAAAACCGCAGTGTTGCATCGGAAACTACTAATGGACCCCCAGGAAAGGTTCCAAACACAGACCATTTGACGCGTTATACGCTTGGATACAAGTTGTCATGGTGCCTCTTTTGTTCAATCCCGACGCAATTTCTGTGCTTCTTCGTCCATGGGAAGGTCCAAGGGTTAAATTAAAACCGAAGTGTTGCGTCGGATACTACTAATGGACCCCCAGGAAAGGTTCCAACACACACCACTTGACGCGTTACACGCTTGGATAGAAGTTGGCATGGTGCCCTTTGTGTCCAATCCCGACACAATTTCTGTGTTTCTTCGTCAATGGGAAGGTCCAATGGTAAAAGTAATACCGCAGTGGTGCAACGGAAACTGATAGTGGACGCCAGGAAAGGTTCCAAACGCAGCCTGTTTGAAGCGTTTCACACCTGGATAGAAAGTAGCATGGTGACGCTTGTGATCAATCCCGACGAAATTTCTGTGCTTCTTCGTCCATGGGAAGGTCCAAGGGTTAAAGTAATACCGCAGTGGTGCAACGGAAACTGATAGAGGACAACAGGAAATGTTCCAAACACAGCCTGTTTGAAGCGTTTCACACCCGGATAGAAAGTAGTATGGTGACGCTTGTGTTCAATCCCGACGCAATTTCTGTGCTTCTTCGTCCATGGGAAGGTCCAAGGGTTAATTTAAAACCGCAATGTTGCATCGGATACTACTAACGGACCCCCAGGAAAGGTTCCAAACACACACGATTTGACGCGTTACACGCTTGAATAGAAGTTGGCATGGTGCCTCTTGTGACCAATCCCGACGCAATTTCTGTGTTTCTTCGTCAATGGGAAGGTCCAGTGGTAAAAGTAATACCGCATTGGTGCAACGGAAACTGATATTGGACCCCAGGAAAGGTTCCAAACACAGCCTGTTTGAAGTGTTTCACACCCGGATAGAAAGTAGCATGGGGACGCTTGTGTTCAATCCCGACGCAATTTCTGTGCTTCTTCGTCCATGGGAAGGTCCAAGGGTTAAAGTAAAACCGCAGTGTTGCATCGTAAACTACTAATGGACCCCCAGGAAAGGTTCCAAACACAGACCATTTGACGCGTTACACGCTTGGATAGAAGTTGGCATGGTGCCTCTTGTGTTCAATCCCGACGCAGTTTCTGTGTTTCTTCGTCAATGGGAAGGTCCAATGGTAAAAGTAATACCGCAGTGGTGCATCAGAAACTGATAGTGGACCCCAGGAAATGTTCCAAACACAGCCTGTTTGAAGCGTTTCACTTCCGGATAGAAATTAGCATGGTGACGCTTGTGTTCAATCCCGACTCAATTTCTGTGCTTCTTCGTCCATGGGAAGGTCCAAGGGTTAACGTAAAACCGCAGTGTTGCATCGGATACTACTAATGGACCCCCAGGAAAGGTTCCAAACACAGACCATTTGACGCGTTACACGCTGGGATAGAAGTTGGCATGGTGCCTCTTGTGTTCAATCCCGACGTAATTTCTGTGTTTCTTCGTCAATGGGAAGTTACAAGGGTTACTGGGAACCTGCAGTGGTGCATCGGAAACTACTAATGGATCACCAGGAAAGGTTCCAAACAGACAGCGTTTGAAGCGTTACACTCCTGGATAGGAATCGGGATGATGTCACTTGTGTTCAAGCCCGAAGCAATTTCTGTGTTTCTTCGTCAATGGGATGGTCCACGGGTTAACGTAAACTCGCAGTGGTGCATGGAAACTACTGATGGTGCACCAGGAATGGTTCCAGACACAGACTCTTTTTTTTTTTTTTTTTTGGTCATCAGTCCACTAACTGGTCTGATGCGGCCCACCACGAATTCCTCTCCTGTGCTAAACTCTCCATCGCAGAGTAGCACTTGCAACCTATGACCTCAATTGTTTGCTTGACGTAATCCAATCTCTGTCTTCCGCTACATTTTTTGCCCTCCACAGGTCCCTCTAGTACCATGGAAGTCATTCCCTCACGTCTTAGCAGATGACATATCATCCTGTCCCGTCTCCTTATCAGTGTTTTCCACATATTCCTTTCCTCTCCGATTCTTCGTAGAACCTCCTCATTCCTTACCTTATCAGTCCACCTAATTTTCAACATTCGTCTATAGCACCACATCTCAAATGCTTCGATTCTCTTCTGTTCCGGTTTTCCCACAATCCATGTTTCACTACCATACAATGTTGTACTCTAGACGTACATCCTCAGAAATTTCTTCCTCAAATTAAGGCCGGTATTTGATATTAGTAGACTTCTCTTGGCCGGAAATGCCTTTGTTGCCATAGCGAGTCTGCTTTTGATGTCCTTCTTGCTCCGTCCGTCATTGGTTATTTTACTGCCTAGGTAGCAGAATTCCTCAACTTCATTGATTTCGTAACCATCAATCCTGATGTTAAGTTTCTCGCTGTTCTCATTTCTACTACTTCTCATTACCTTCGTCTTTCTCCGATTTACTCTCAAACCATACTGTGTACTCATTAGACATTCCATTCAGCAGATCATTTAATTCTTCTTCACTTTCACTCTGGATAGCAATGTCATGAGCGAATCGTATAATTGATATCCTTTCACCTTGTATTTTAATTCCACTCCTGAACCTTTCTTTTATTTCCATCATTGCTTCCTCGATGTACAGATTGAAGAGTAGGGGCGAAAAGCTACTGCCTTGTCTTACACCCTTCTTAATACGAGCACTTCGTTCTTGATCGTCCACTCTTATTATTCCCTCTTGGTTGTTGTACATATTGTATATGACCCCTACTTTTTTCAGAATCTCGAACAGCTTGCACCATTTTATGTTGTCGAACGCTTTTTCCAGGTCGACAAATCCTATGAACGTGTCTTGATTTTTCTTTAGCCTTGCTTCCATTATTAGCCGTAACGACAGAATTGCCTCTCTCGTCCCTTTACTTTTCCTAAAGCAGAACTGATCGTCACCTAGCGCATTCTCAATTTTCTATTCCATTCTTCTGTATATTATTCTTGTGAGCAGCTTCGATGCATGAGCTGTTAAGCTGATTGTACGATAATTCTCGCACTTGTCAGCTCTTGCCGTCTTCGGAATTGTGTGGATGATGTTTTTCCGAAAGTCAGATGGTATGTCGCCAGACTCATATATTCTACACACCAACGTGAATAGTCGTTTTGTTGCCACTTCCCCCAATGATTTTAGAAATTCTGATGGAATGTTATCTATCCCTTCTGCCTTATTTGACCGTAAGTCCTCCAAAGCTCTTTTAAATTCCGATTCTAATACTGGATCCCCTATCTCTTCTAAATCGACTCCTGTTTCTTCTTCTATCACATCAGACAAATCTTCACCCTCATAGAGGCTTTCAATGTATTCTTTCCACCTATCTGCTCTCTCCTCTGCATTTAACAGCGGAATTCCCGTTGCACTCTTAATGTTACCACCGTTGCTTTTAATGTCACCAAAGGTTGTTTTGACTTTCCTGTATGCTGAGTCCGTCCTTCCGACAATCATATATTTTTCGATGTCTTCACATTTTTCCTGCAGCCATTTCGTCTTAGCTTCCCTGCACTTCCTATTTATTTCATTCCTCAGCGACTTGTATTTCTGTATTCCTGATTTTCCCGTAACATGTTTGTACTTCCTCCTTTCATCAATCAACTGAAGTATTTCTTCTGTTACCCATGGTTTCTTCGCAGCTACCTTCTTTGTACCTATGTTTTCCTTCCCAACTTCTGTGATGGCCCTTTTTAGAGATGTCCATTCCTCTTCAACTGTACTGCCTACTGCGCTATTCCTTATTGCTGTATCTATAGCGTTAGAGAACTTCAAACGTATCTCGTCATTCCTTAGTACTTCCGTATCCCACTTCTTTGCGTATTGATTCTTCCTGACTAATGTCTTGAACTTCAACCTACTCTTCATCACTACTATATTGTGATCTGAGTCTATATCTGCTCCTGGGTACGCCTTACAATCCAGTATCTGATTTCGGAATCTCTGTCTGACCATGATGTAATCTAACTGAAATCTCCCGGCCTTTTCCAAGTATACCTCCTCCTCTTGTGATTCTTGAACAGGGTATTCGCTATTACTAGCTGAAACTTGTTACAGGACTCAATTAGTCTTTCTCCTCTTTCATTCCTTGTCCCAAGCCCATATTCTCCTGTAACCTTTTCTTCTACTCCTTCCCCTACAACTGCATTCCAGTCGCCCATGAATATTAGATTTTCGTCCCCCTTTACATACTGCATTGCCCTTTCAATATCCTCATACACTTTCTCTATCTGCTCATCTTCAGCTTGCGACGTCGGCATGTATACCTGAACTATCGTTGTCGGTGTTGGTCTGCTGTCGATTCTGATTAGAACAACCCGGTCACTGAACTGTTCACAGTAACACACCCTCTGCCCTACCTTCCTATTCATAACGAATCCTACACCTGTTATACGATTTTCTGCTGCTGTTGATATTACCCGATACTAATCTGACCAGAAATCCTTGTCATCCTTCCACTTCACTTCACTGACCCCTACTATATCTAGATTGAGCCTTTGCATTTCCCTTTTCAGATTTTCTAGTTTCCCTACCACGTTCAAGCTTCTGACATTCCACGCCCCGACACGTAGAAAGTTATCCTTTCGTTGATTATTCAATCTTTTTCTCATGGTAACCTCCCCCTTGGCAGTCCCCTCCCAGAGATCCGAATGGAGGACTATTCCGGAATCTTTTGCCAATGGAGATATCATCACCACTCTTCTTCAATTACATTGCCTTCTGCATCCTCATGTCGTTGATCATTGCTGATTCTTCCGCCTTTAGGGGCAATTTCCCACCCCTAGGACAAGAGAGTGCCCTGAACCTCTATCCGCTCCTCCGCCCTCTTTGACAAGGCCGTTGGCAGAATGAGGCTGACTTCTGCCGGAAGTCTTCGGCCACCAATGCTGATTATTTATCAAAATTTAGGCAGTGGCGGGGATCGAACCCGGGCCGAAAACGTTCTTGATTACGAATCAAAGACGCTACCCCTAGACCACGGGTACAGAGACTCATTGAAGCATAATACGCCTGGATAGAATGCCTCTTCTCTTGAATACCGACGAAATTTCTGTGTATGATTGTCAATCAGAAGGTTCAAGGCTTACAGGAACCCTGCAGTGGTGTTGGGAAACTACTAATGGACCCCCAGGAAAGGTTCCAAACACAGACCGATTGATGCGTACATGTTTCGATAGAAGTTGGCATGGTGCCTCTTGTGTTCAACAGCGACGCAATTTCTGTGTTTCTTAGTCAACGGGAAGGCCCTAGGGTTAAACAAAACCTGCAGTGGTGCAGCGGAAACTGAAAATGGACCCCCAGGAAAGGTTCCAAACACAGACCAACTGATGCGTACATGCTTTGACAGAAGTTGGCATGGTGCCTCTTGTGATCAACCATTACTCAATTTCTGTGTTTCTTCGTCAATGGGAAGGTCCAAGGGTTAATGTAAGCCTGCAGTAGTGCTTTGGAGACTACTACTGGACACCCACGAAAGCTTCAAACACAGACTGTTGAAGCATTTCGCGGCTGGATAGAATCCGGCATGGTGGCGCTTGTGTTCAATCCCGACACCACGTCTGTGTTTCTTCGTTAATGGGAAGGTCCAATGGATAAAGTAATCCCGCAGTGGTGCAACGCAAACTGCTAGTGGACCCCCAGGAAAAGTTCCAAACACAGACTGATTGAAGCGTTTCACACCCGGATAGAAAGGGGAATGGTGCCACCTGTGCTCAATCCCGATGCAATTTCTGTGTTTCTTCGTCAGTGGGAAGGTCCACGGGTTAACGTAAACTCGCAGTGGTGCTTCGGAAACTGCTAATGGACCCACAGAAAAGGTTCCAAACACAGACCATTTGACGTGTTACACACTTGGATAGAAGTTGGCATGGTTCCTCTTGTGTTCAAGCCCGACGCAATTCCTGTGTTTCTTCGTCAATGGGAAGGTCCAAGGGTTACAGGAAACCTGCAGTGGTGTTTTGCAGGCTACTACTGGACCCCCACGAAAGGTTCAAACACAGACTGTTGAAGCGTTTCACGGCTGGATAGAAGTTGGCATGGTGCCTCTTGTGTTCAAGCCCGACGCAATTTCTGTGTTTCTTCGTCAATGGGAAGGTCCGACGGTTAAAGTAAAACCTCAGTGGTGCATCGGAAATTACTGATGGACCAGGGGTGAGGTTCCAAACACGGACCATATGAAGCTTTATACGCCTGGATAGAAGTCGGCATGTTTCTTCTTGTATTCAATCCCGACACAATTTCTCTGTTCGTCGTCAATGCCAAGGTCCAATGGTTAAAGTAATCACGCAGTGGTGGAATGGAAACTGCTAGTGGACCGTCGGAAAAGCTTCCAAACACAGACTGTTTGAAGCGTTTCACACCCGGATAGAAAGTCGCATGGTGCTGCTTGTGTTCAATCCAGACGCAATTTCTGTGTTTCTTCGTCGGTGGGAGGTTCCACGGGTTAACATAAACTCGCAGTGGTGCATCGGAAACTACTGATAGACCCCCAAGAAAGGTTCCGAACACAGACTGTTTGAAGCATCATACGAATGGATAGAAGTTGGCATTATGCCTCTTATGTCCATTACCGACGCAATTTCTGTGTATCTTCGTCAATGGGAGGTCCAACGGCTACAGGAAACCTGCAGTGGTGCTTCAGAAACTACTAATGGATCCAAAGGAAAGGTTCCAAACACAGACCATTTGACGCGTTACACGCTTTGATAGAAGTTGGCATGGTACCTCTTGTGTTCAATCCCTACGCAATTTCTGCGTTTCTTCGTCAATGGGAAGGTCCAAGGGTTAATGTAAACCTGCAGCGGTGCATTGGAGACTACTACTGGACCCCCACGAATGGTTCAAACACAGACTGTTTGAAGCCTTTCACGACTCGATAGAAGGCGGCATGGTGGCGCTTGTGTTCAATCCCGACACAATTTCTTCGTTTCTTCGTCAATGGGAAGGTCCGAGGTTTAAATTAAAACGTCAGTGGTGCATCGGAAATTACTGATGGACCCGAGGTGAGGTTCCAGACACAGACCCTTTGAAGTTTTACACGCCCGGATAGAAGTTGCCATGGTGTCGCTTGTGTTCAGTCCCGACGCAATTTCTGTGTTTCTTCGTCCATGGGAACGTCCAAGAGTTAAAAGAAAACCTGCAGTGTTGCATCGGAAACTACTAATGGACCCCGAGGATTGGTTGCAAGCACAGACCTTTTGAAGATCTACACACCTGGATATAAGTCGGCATGGTGCGGCCTGTGTTCAATTACCGATGCAATTTCTGTGCATCTTTGCCAATGTGAAGGTCCAGGTGTTACAGGAAACCTGCAAAGGTGCTTCGGAAACTAGTAATGGAACCCCAGGAAATCTTGCAAACACAGACTATATGAAGCGTTACACACATTTATAGAAGGCGTCATGACGCTCTTGTGTTCAGTCCCGACGCAAATTCTGTGTTTCTTCGTCAATGGACATGTCCAAGGGTTAATGTAAACTTAAATTAAAACCTCAGTGGTGCATTGGAAACTACTGATGGACCCCCAGGAAATCTTCCAAACACTGACGCATCGAAGCGTTTCACATCTGGATAGATGTCGGCATGGTGCCGCTTCCGTCCAATCCCGACGTAATTTCTGTGTTTCTCTGTCAGTGGGCAAGAGGTACAGTAAACCCTCAGTGTTGCATCGGAAACTACTAATGGACCCCCAGGAAAGGTCCAAAACACAGAGCGTTTGAAGAGTTACACGCCTGGATAGAAGTCGGCATGTTGATTCTTGTATTCAACCCCAACGCAATTTCTGTGTTTCGTCGTCAATGGGGTCGTCAAATGGTTAAAGCTATCACGCAGAGGTGGAACGGGATCTGCTAGTGGACCCCCAGGACAGGTTCCAAACACAGGCTGTTTGAAACGTTTCACACCCGGATAGATAGTGGCATGGTGCCGCTTGCGTTCAATCGCAATGCAATTTCTGTGTCTCCTTGTCAATGTGAAGGTCCAAGGGTTACAGGAAACCTGCAAAGGTGCTTCGGAAACTACTAATGGAACCCCAGGAAATCTTCCAAACATAGACCTTATGATGCGTTACACGCCTTGATAGAAGGCGTCATGGTGCCTCTTGTGTTCAATCCCGACTCAATTTCTGGGTTTCTTCGTCAATGGGAAGGCCCAATGGTTAAAGCAGTTATGCAGCGGTGGAACGGAAACTGCTAGTGGACCCCTAGGAGAGGTTCGAAGCACAGACTATTTGAAGCGTTTCACACCCAGATAGATAGTTGAATAATGCCGCTTGTGTTCAAACCCGTCGCAATTTCTGTGTTTCTTCGTCAGTGTGAAGGTCCAAGGGTTACAGGAAACCTGCAGTGGTGCTTTGGAAACTACGAGGGGCGTTCAGAAAGTAAGCTCCGATCGGTCGCGAAATGGAAACGACTATGAAAATCCGATAAAGCTTTGCACAGATGTGTTGGGTAGTGTCTCTAGTATAACCCCAGTTAGCATCACGTCGCTCTTCTGATTTCTGAGCTCGCAGTGAGTGCGTAAATTTGTCTAGAAAATAGTGTCTGCCGCCAAGTACGAGGGCCTGGTGAGAAATTTCGCCTGAAGCTATGCAGCTAACATTACATAACTGTCGTGCTGTTTCTTCTCCAAGACAATTCTCAGCCGCATTCTGCAGGGGCAATGAAGATGCTCCTGCATCGTTTTCAAATGGAAATGTTAGATTACCCACAATACAGTCCGCAATTGTCTCCCCCTGAGTTTCATCTCTGGTCACATGAACCGCTGTCTTTGAAGACAACATTTTGACACAGACAACGAGGTGTAGGCCAGCGTGGAGAATTGGCGGAAAGCACTGGCGGCTGCCTTCTATGATGAGGCTATTGAAAAGTTGGTACAACGCTATGACAAAAGTCTAAGTCAGAACGGCGACTACGTAGAGAAGTAGCTGAAAGGTGTAGCTAATTGTTACAAGTAAAACATTTCTGATGTTCACTGTGGTTTCAATTTGGCAATCAATCGGAGCTTACTTTCTGAACAGGCCTCGTACTAATGGACCCCCATGATAGGTTCCAAGCACAGACCATTTGAAGCATTACACGCTTGGATAGAAGTTGGCATGGTGCCTCTTGTGTTCAACCGCGACGCATTTTCAGTGTTTCTTCGTCAATGAAAAGGTCCAAGGGTTAACGTAAACCCTACAGTGTTGCATCTGAAATTACTAATGGAAAGGTGTAAAACACAAAGCGTTTGAAGAGTTACACGCCTGCATATATGTTGGCATGTTGGTTCTTGTATTCAATCGCGACGCAATTTCTGTGTATCTTTGTCAATGGGAAGATCCAACGGTTACAGGAAACCCGCAGTGGTGCTTCAGAAACTACTAATGGAGCCCCAGGAAAGGTTCCAAACATCGACCGTATGAAGCGTTACACGCGTGGATAGAAGTCGGCCTGATGTTTCTTGTGTTGAATCCTGACGCAATTTCTGTGTTTCTTCGTCAATGAGCTGGTCCAAGTGTTACAGGAAACCCGTAGTGTTGCATCTGTGACTACTAATGGACATGCAGGAAAGGTTCCAAGCACAGAATGTTTGATGCGTTACACTTAGAAATAGAAGTCGTCATGGTGTGTCTTGTATTCAATACCGATGCAATTTCTTTGTTTCTTCTTCAATGGGAAAGTCTGAGGCTTAAAGTAGAACCTCTGTGGTGCATCAGAAATTACTGATGGACCAGAGGTAACCTTCATATCACAGACCCTTTGAAGCTCCACACGCCTGGATAGAAGTTGACATGGTGCCTCTTGTGTTCAATTTTGACGCATTTTCTGTGTGTCTTCGTCAGTGGGAAGGTCGAAGGGCTACAGAAAACCTGTAGTGTTGCATCGGTAACTACTATTGGAGCCCCGGGAAAGGTTCCAAAACCAGACAGTCTGAAACGTCACACGCCCAAATAGAAATCGGCATGGTGCGTCTTGTGTTAAAACCCGACGCATTTTCTATGATTCTTCGTCAGTGGGAAGGTTCAAGTGTTAACGTAAACTCTCAGTGGTGTTTTGCAAACCAACTGATGGACCCCCAGGAATGGTTCCAAATACAGACTGTTTGAAGCGTTTCACACTCGGATAGAAAGTGGCACGGTGACGCTTATGTTCAATCCCGACGCAATTTCTGTGTATCTTCGTCAATGTGAAGGTCCAAGGGTTACAGGAAATCTGCAGTGGTGCTTCCGAAACTACTAATGGGCCCCCAGGAAAGGTTCAAAACAGAGACCATATGACTCGTTACACACTTGGGTAGAAGTTGGCATGATGACTCTTGTGTTCAAGTGCGACGCAATTTCCGTGTTTCCTTGGCAATGGGATGGTCCAAGGTTAAAGTAAACCCGCAGTGGTGCATCGGAAACTAACAAAGGACGTCCAGGAAAGGGTCCAAGCCAAGGCCGTTTGAAGCGTTACACGCCTGGATAGAATTCGTCATGGTACAATTGGTGCTCAAAACAGAAATAATTTCTGTGTTTCTTCGTCCATGGGAAGGTGCAAGAGTTAAAAGATAACCCGCAGTGTTGGATCGGAAACTAATAATGAACCCCCAGGAATGGTTGCACAAACCTTTTGAAGATCTACACACCTGG
Source organism: Schistocerca nitens (assembly GCF_023898315.1). Lineage (NCBI taxonomy): Eukaryota > Metazoa > Arthropoda > Insecta > Orthoptera > Acrididae > Schistocerca > Schistocerca nitens. The sequence continues at coordinate 1,100,369,918 of NC_064615.1, read as the reverse complement.
ATAGAAGTCAGAATGGTGCCGCATATGTCCAATCGCGACGTAATTTCGGTGTTTCTTCGTCAATGGGAAGGTCCAAGGGTTAAATTAAACACTTCGTTGTTGCATCGGAAACTACTAATGGGCCCCCAGAAAGGTCGAAAACACATAGCGTTTGAAGAGTGTTGCATCGGATATTACTGACACCCAAAGGAATGGTTCCAAAGACAGACTATTTGAAGCGTTTACGCGCAGATAATAGTCGGCATTGTGCCCCTTCTTTTCAGTAAAGACGAAATTTCTGTGTTTCTTCGTCAATGGGAAGGTCCAGCGGATACAAGAAACCTGTAGTGGTGCATCGTATACTACTAATAGACCCCCAGGAAAGGTTATAGAACGCGCCTGGATAAAAGTCGGCACCGTCCCTTTTGTGCAATACTGACGCAATAACTGTCTGTGGTAAGGTCCAAGAGTTAAAGTAAACCCGCAGTGGTGCATTGGAAACTACTAATGGAAGCGTTACAAGCCTGTATACAAGTTGGCATGGTGTCTCTTGTGTTCACTCCCGACCCTTTTTCTGTGTTTCTTCGTCAATGGTAAAGACCAAGGGTTACAGGAAACCTGTAGTGTTGCATCTGAAACTACTAATGGACCCACAGGAAAGATTCCAAACACAAGACTGTTTGAAACGTTCCCCACCCTGATAGAAGTCGGCGTGGTGCCTCTTGTGTTCAATACCGACGCAATTTCTGTGTATCATCTTCAATGAGAAGGTGCAAGGGTTAACATAAACTCGCAGTGGTGCATGGGAAACTACTGATGAACCCCCAGGAAGTGTGCCAAACACAGACTGTTTGAAGCGTTTACGCCCAGATAGTCGTCGATATTATGCCTCTTCTTTCAATAAAGACGTAATTTCTGAGTCTCTTCGTCAATGGGAAGGTCCAAGGGATACAAGAAACCTGTAGTGGTGCATCGGAAACTACTAATGGACCCAAAGGAAAGATTCCAAACACAGACCGTATGAAGCGTTACACGCCTGGATAGCAGTCGCCATGATGCCTCTTGTGTTAAATCCCGACACAATTTCTGTGTTTGTTCGTCAATGGGAGGGTCCAAGGGTTAACGAAAACTCACAGTAGTGCATGGGAAACTACGGAAGGACCCCCAGGAAAGGTTTCAAACACAGACTGTTTGAAGTGTTTCACGCCCGGATAGATGTCGGCATGGTGCCGCCTGTGTACAATCTCGACGCAATTTCTGTGTTTCATCGTCAATGGGAAGGTCCAAGAATTAAAGTAAACCCCAAGTGTTGCATCGGAAACCATTAATTAACCCCCAGGAAAAGATCCAAAGACAGACCATTTGAAACACATAACATAAACTAGCAGTAGTGCATTGGAAACTACTGATGAACCCCCAGGAAATGTTCCAGACACTGACCCTTGGAAGCGTTTCGCGCCTGGATAATAGACGGCATGGTGCCGCTTGTGTTCAATCCCGACGTAATTTCTGCGTTTCTTCGTCAATGGGATGGTCCAAGGGTTAAAGTAAAACCCCATTGTTGCATCGGATATTACTAACACACAAAGGAATGGTTCCAAACACAGACTGTTTGAAGCGTTATGCGCCCTGATAGAAGTTCGCATGGTGTCTCTTGTGTTTAATACCGATGCAATTTCTGTCTTTCTTCGTCAATGGGAAGGTTCGAGGGTTACAGAGACCTGCAGCGGTACTTCGGAAACTATTAATGGACCCACAGGAAAGGCTCCAAACAGAGACAGTTTGAAGCGTTACACGCCTGTATATAAGTTGGCATGGTGTCTCTTGTGTTCACTCCCGACCCTTTTTCTGTGTTTCTTCGTCAATGGTAAAGACCAAGGGTTACAGGAAACCTGTAGTGTTGCATCTGAAACTACTAATGGACCCACAGGAAAGATTCCAAACACAAGACTGTTTGAAACGTTTCCCACCCTGATAGAAGTCGGCGTGGTGCCTCTTGTGTTCAATACCGACGCAATTACTGTGTACCTTCGTCAGTGGAAAGGTCTAAGGGTTACAGGTAACCTGCAATGGTGCTTTGGAAACGAATAATGGACCCTCATAAAAGATTCCAAACACAGACCGTTTGACGCGTTACACACTTGGTTAGAAGTCGGCATGGTGCCTCTTGTGTTCAATCTCGACGAAATATCTGTGTTTCTTCGTGAATGGGAAGGTCCAAGGGTTGATGTAAACCCCCTAGTGGTGCATCGGAAATTAGTGATGGATCCCCAGGAAAGGTTCCAATCACACACCGTTTCAATCATTACAAGCCTAAACAGAAGTCGGCATGGTGCGTCTTGTGTTCAATCCCGACGCAATGTCTATGTTTCTTCGTCAGTGGGAAGATGCAAGGGTTAACGTAAACTCGCAGTGGTACATGAGAAACTACTGATGAACCCCCAGGACAGGTTCCGAACACAGACTGTTTGAAGCATTATATGATTGGATAGAAGTTGGCATGGTGCGTCTTGTGTTCAATACCGGCACAATTTCTGTGTACCTTCGTCAGTGGGAAGTTCCAAGTGTTAAAGTAAACCCACAGTGTTGCATTGGAAACTCCAATCGACCCCCAGGAAACGTTCCACACACGGACCGTTTGAAGTGTTCAACGCCTGGATTAGAGTCTGCATGGTGATTCTTGTGTTCAATCCCGTCGCAATTTCTGTGTTTCTTCGTAAATGGGAAGGTCCATGGGATACAGGAAACCTGCATTGCTCCATCGGAAGCTACTAATGGACCAGCAAGAAAAGTTCCAAACACAGATCTTTTGAAGTGTTGCACGCCTGTATAGAAGTCGGCTTGGTGCCTCTTGTGTTCAATCCCGACGTAATTTCGGTGTTCCTTCGTCCATGGGATGGTCCAAGGGTAAAACTAAACCTGCAGTGTTCCATCGGAAACTACTAATGTACCCCCAGGAAAGGTTCCAAACACAGACCATTTCAAGCGTTACACACCTGATTAGAAGTCTGCATGTTGTTTCTGTGTTCAATCCTTACGCAATTTCTGTGTTTCTTCGTCAATGGGAAGATACAAGCGTTGACGTAAACGCGAAGTGTTGCATCGGAAGGTATTAATGGACCCCCAGGAAAGGTGCCAAACACAGACAATTTGAAGACTTACACGCGTGGATAGAAGTCGCCATTCGGACTCTTGTGTCCAATCCCGACGCAATTTCTGTGTTTCTTCGTCGATGGGAAGTTCCGAGGGTTACAAGAAACCTGTGGTTTTGCATCGATAACTACTAATGGACTCCAATCAAAAGTTCTAAACACAGACTCTTTGAAGCGTTACACGTCCGACTAGCAGTCGGCATGGTGCCTCTTGTGGTCAATTGTGGCGCAATGTCTGAGTTTCTTTGTCAATGGGAAGGTCCAAGGGTTGACGTAAACTCGCAGTGGTGTACCAGAAACTACTTTTAGACCCCCACGAAATGTTCCAAACACAGACTGTTTCTCGCGTTTCACGCCCGGATAGAAGACGGCAAGCTGCTTCTTGTGTTCAATTCCGACGCAATTTCTGAGTTTCTTCAACAATGGGAAGGTCCAAGCGTTAACGTAAACTCACAGTAGTGCAATGGGAAACTAATAATGGACCCCATGGAATGGTTGCAAACACAGACCGTTTGAAGCGTTACACGACTGGATACAAGACGGCATGGTGCCTCTTGTGAACTATCCCGACGCAATTTCTGTGTTGCTTCTTCAATGGGATTGTCCAAGGGTTAACGTAAACACACAGTGGTTAATCGGAAACTACTAAAGTAACTCCAGGAAAGCTTCCAAAGACAGACTGTTAGAAGCAATATACGCCTAGATAGAAGTTGGCATGGTGCCTCTTGCGTTCAATACCGACGCAATTTCTGAGTTTCTTCGCCAATCGGAAGGTCCAAGGGTTACAGAAAACCGGCAGTGGTGCATCGGAAACTGCTAATGGATCCCCACGACAGATTCCAAACACAGACCGTTTGACTCGTTACACGGTTTTATAAAAGTCGGTATGATGCCTCTTGTATTCAGTCCAGACGCAATTTCTGTGTTTGTTCGTCAATGGGAAGGTCCAAGGGTTAACGTGAAGTCACAGTGGTGCATTGGAAACTACTGATGGACTCCACAAAGGTTCTAAACACAGACTGAAGCTTGATACGCCTAGATAGAAGTCGGCATGGTGCTTCTCGTGTTCAATCCCGACGCAATTTCTGTGATTGGTCTTCATTGGGAAGGTCCAAGTGTTGCAGGAAACCAGCAGTAGTGCATCGGAAAACGCTAGTGGACCCCTAGGAAACGTTCTAAATACAGATCATTTGAAGCGTTACACGCGTGGATAGAAATCGGCATGCGGAATCTTGTGTTCAATTCCGACGCAATTTCTGTGTTTCTTCGTCAATGGGAAGGACCAAGGTTTACGGGAAACCGGCAGTGGTGCTTCGGAAACTACTAATGGTCCCTTTGGAGAGGGTCCAAACACAGACAGTTTGAAGCGTTACACGCCTTGATAAAAATCGGCGTGGTGCATCTTGTGTCCAATCGCGACGTAATTTCTGTGTTTCTTTGTCAATGGGAAGGTCCAAGGGTTACAGAAAGCCTTTGGTGTTGCATTGGAAACTACTAATGGACTCCAAGGAGAAGTTCCAAACACAGACTGTTTGAAGCGTTTCACGTCCGAATAGAAGTAGAGATGGTGCCTCTTGTCTTCAATCCCGACGTAATGTCTATGTTTCTTCGTCAATGGAAATGTCCAAGGGTTAAAGTAAACCTGAAGTGTTGCATCGTTAAGTATTAATGGACCCCGAGGAAAGGTTCCAAACACAGATCATTTGAAGCCTTACACGCGTGGATAGAAATCAGCATGCTGGATCTTGTGTTCAATTGCGACGCAATTTCTATGTTTCTTCGTCAATGGGAAGGGCCAAGGTTTACGGGAAACCGGCAGTGGTGCTACGGAAACTACTAATGGCCACTTAGGAGAGGTTCCAAACACAGACAGTTTGAAGCGATACACGCCTTGATAAAAATCGGCATGGTGCCTCTTGTGATCACTTCCGACGCAATTTCCTTGTTTCTTCGTCAATGTGAAAGTCCAAGAGTTAACGTAAACTCTCAGTGCTGCATCAGAAACCACTAATGGACCCCATGGAAATGTTGCAAACACAGACCTTTTTAAGCGTTCCACGCCTGGATAGAAGTCGGTAGGGTGCCTCTTGTTATCAATCCCGACGCAATTTCTGTGTTTCATCGTCAATGGAAAGGTCAAGGGTTAACGTAAACTCTCAGTGGTGCATCGGAAACTACTGAAATAGCTCCAGAAAAGGTTCCAAAGACAGACTGATAGAAGCAATATACACCTGGATAGAAGTTGGCATGGTGCCTCTTGTGTTATATACCGATGTAATTTCTGTGTTTCTTCGTCAATGAGAAGGTTCAAGGGTTGACGCAAACTCGCAGTAGTGCATCGGAAACTACGGATAGCCCCCACCAAATGTTCCAAACACAGAGTGTTTGTCGCGTTTCACGCCCAGATAGAAGTCGGCATGGTGCTTCTTGTGTTCAATCCCGACTCAATTTCTGTGTTTTTCTTTGTCAATGTTAAGGTCCAAGGGTTAAAGTATACCCGCAGTGGTGCATCGGAAATTACTAATGGACAACCAGTAATGGTTCCAACACAGACATTTTCAAGCATTACACGCCTGAATAGAAGTCGGCATGGTGTCTTTTGTGGTCAATCCTGGCGCAATTTCTGTGCTTTTTCGTCAATGGGAAGGTCCAGGGGTTAAAGTAAACTAGTAGTTGTGCATCATAAAATAGTAATGAACCTCCAGGAAAGGTGCAAAAGGATGACCGTTTGAGAAGCTACGCCCCTGGACAGAAGTCGGCATTATGCCCCTTGTGTTCAATCCCGAAGCAAATCATGTTTTTCTTCACCAATGGAAAATATCAAAGGGTTATATAAAACCCGTAGTGGTGCATCGGGAACTACAAATGGAACCACAGGAAAAGTTTCGAAGCGCTGTCTGTTTGAAGCGTTACACACCTGGACACAAGTCAGCCCGGTGCCTTTTTCACACAAAACACGCAGACAAGCATCTGGAACTGCTAACGGACCCCCATGAAAGGTTCCAAACACATACCGTTGGCAACGTTACACGCCTGGATAGAAGTTGACATGGTTCCTCTTGTGTTCAATCCCGACGCAATTTCTATTCTTCTTCGTCAATGGGAAAGTCAAAGGATGAAAGTAAACCCGCAGTGATGCATCTGAAACTACTATTTCACCCTCAGGAAAGGTTCCAAGCACAGACTGCTTGAAGCGTTTCATGCCCGGATAGAAGTCGGCATGGTGCCGCCTGTGTACAACCCCGATGCAATTTATGTGTTTCGTCGTCATTGGGAAGTTCCAGGGGTTAAAGAAAACCTGCAGCGGTGCATCGGAAACATATAATGGATTCCCAGGAAAGGTTAGAATCACAGACCGTTTGAAGCGTTACACGCCTGGATAGAAGTCGTTATGGTGCCTCATGTGTTCAATCGCTACAAAATTTGTGTGTTTCTTCGTCAATTTGAAAATCCAAGGGTTAAAATAAACATGCATTGGTGCATCGGAAACTACCAATGGACCACCAGCAAAGGTTCCAAACAAAAACCGTTTTTCGCGTTACACGCCTGGATAGAAGTCGACATGGTGCCCCTGTTGTTCAATCCCGACGCAAATCATTTTTTTCTTCACCAATGGATAAGGTCAAAGGGTTAAAGAAAACCCGCAGTGGTGTATCGGAAACTGCTGATGGAACCACAGGAAAAGGTTCGAAGCACTGTCTGTTTAAAGCGTTACACGCCTAGACACAAGTCAGCATGGTGCCTTTTGTAGTCAACACCGAGCCAATCTCTGTGTTCCCCCGTCAATGGCAAGCTCCAAGGGTTAAAGTAAATCCGCAGTGGTGCATCAGTAACTATTAATGGACCTTCAGAAAAGAATATAAACACAGACCGTTTGAAGCGTCACACGCCTGGATAGAAGTCAGCATGGTGCCTCTTATGGTCAATACCGACGCAATATCTGTGTTTCTTCGTCAATGAGAAGGTCCAAGGGTTACAGAAAACACGCAGTGACGCATCGGGAACTGCAAACGCACCCCCATGGAAGGTTCCAAACACGTACCGTTGGCAACGTTACACGCCTGTATAGCAGTCGACATGGTTGCTCTTGTGTTCAATTCCGACGCAATTTCTGAGTATCATCGTCAATGGGTAAGTCCAAGCGTTAAAGAAAAACCTAGAGTTGTGCATCGGAAACTACTAATGGACACCCGTGAAGGGTTCAAATCACAGTCTGTTGGTGCGTTACACACCTGAATAGAATGGAGCCTGTTGTGTCCAATTCCGACGTAATTTCTGTGTTTCCTCGTCAGTGAGTAGGTTCAAGGTGTTAAGTAAACTTCCAGTGGTATATCGGAATGTACTAATAGCCCCCAGGAAAGGCTCCAAACACAGACCGTTTCAAGCGTTACACGCCAGGATAGAAGTCGGCATGGTCTCTTTTGTGTTCAGTCCCAACGCAATTTCTGTGTTTCTTCATCAGTGGGAAGGTCCAAGGGTTAGAGAAAACCGGCAGAGGTGCATCGTAAACTACTAAAGGACCCCCAGGAAAAGGTTCGAATCACAGTCTGTTTAAAGTTTCACACGCCTGAATACAAGTCAGCATGCTGCCTCTTGTGTTCAATCGCGACGCAATTTCTCTATTTCTTCGTCAATGGGAACGTCCAAGGGTTACAGAAAACCCGCAGTGAAGCATCTGAAACTACTAATGGACCCCCAGGAAAAGGTTCGAAGCACAGTCTGTCTGAAGCGTTACACGCATAGATACATGTCAGCATGCATCCTCTTGTGTTCAGTCCAGACCGAATTACTGCGTTTCTTCGTCAATTGGAAGTTCCAAGGGTTAAAGTAAACTAGCAGTGTTGTATCGGTAACTTCTAATGGACCCCCAGGAAAGGTTCGAAACAAAGACCGTTTGAAGCGTTACACGCCTGGATAGAAGTCGGCATGGTGCCTCTTGTGTTCAATCTCGACGCAATGTCTGTGTTTCTTCGTCATTTGGGAAGATCCAAGGGTTACGGGAAACCTAAAGTGGTGCATCTAAAACTACTAATGCTCCCCCAGGAAGGATTCAAACAACAGACCGTTTGAAGCATTACACGCCAGGATAGAAATCGGCATGGTTACTCTTGTGTTTAATCCCGACGCAATTTCTGTGTTTCTTCGTCAATGGGAAGTTCCAAGGGTTACGGGAAACCTTCAGTGGTGCATCAGAAACTACTAATGCTCCCCCAGGAAAGATTCAAACAACAGACCGTTTGAAGCATTACACGCCAGGATAGGAATCGGCATGGTTACTCTTGTGTTTAATCCCGACGCAATTTCTGTGTTTCTTCGTCAATGGGAAGTTCCAAGGGTTACGGGAAACCTTCAGCGGTGCATCAGAAACTACTAATGCTCCCCCAGGAAAGATTCAAACAACAGACCGTTTGAAGCATTACACGCCAGGATAGAAATCGGCATGGTTACTCTTGTGATTAATCCCGACGCAATTTCTGTGTTTCTTCGTCAATGGGAAGTTCCAAGGGTTACGGGAAACCTTCAGTGGTGCATCAGAAACTACTAATGCTCCCCCAGGAATGATTCAAACAACAGACCGTTTGAAGCATTAAACACCAGGATAGAAATCGGCATGGTTCCTCTTGTGTTCAATCCCGGCGCAATTTCTGTGTATCTTCGCCAATGGGAAGATCCAAGGCTTCAAGAAAACCCGCACTTGTGCGTCGGGAACGACAAACAGACACCCAGGAAAGGTTCCAAACACAGTCCGTTAGAAGCGTTACACTACTGGATGGAAGTTGGCATTGTGTTACTTGTGATCAATCCCGACGCAATTTCTGTGTTTCTTCGTCAATGGGAAGGTCCAAGGGTTAAAGCAAGCCTGCAGACGTTCATCGGAAACTACTAATAGGCCCCCAGCAAAGGTTCCAAACGAAAACCGTTTAATGCATAACACGCCTGGATTGAAACCTGTATGGTGCCACTAGTGTGCTAACCTGACACAATTTCTGTGTTTCTTCATCAATGGAAAGATCCAAGGATTAAAAAAAAACCACTGTCGTGCATTGGAAACTACTAATGGACCCCCAGTAAAGGGTCCGTTTGATGAGTGACTAGCCTGGTATCAAGTTAGCATAGGTCCTTTTGTGTTCAGTCCCGACCCAATTTCTGTGTTTCTTCGTCAATGGGAAGGTAGAAGGTTATACTAAATCAGCAGTGGTGCACCGGAAACTACTAATGGACCACCTGGAAATGATCGAAACACAGACCGTATGAAGCGTTACATGCCTGGATAGAAGTCGGTATGGTGCCTAGGAATCATTCAGTGGTGCGACAAAAACTAATAATGGGCTTCCAGGAAAGACTCTAACCACAGACCGTTTGAAGCATTATATGCAGGAATAGAAGCAGGCATGGTTTCTCTTGTGTTCAATACCGACGCAGTTTCTGTTTTTCGTCGTAAATGGGAAGGTTCAAGGGTTAAAGAAAACCCACAGTGCTGCATTGGAAATTACTAATGGACCCCAGGAGAGGTTCCAAACACAGACCGTTTGTAGAGATACACGATTGAATAAAGACGGCATGGTGCGTCTTGTGTTCAATCCCGACGCAATTTCTGCGTTTCCCCCTCAATTCGAAGATCAATTGGATAATGTAAGCCTTCAGAACTGCATTGGAGGCTACTAATGGACACCCAATAAAGTTTCCGAACATAGATCGTTTGAAGCATGACACGCCTGGATAGAGATCTGCATGGTGGCTCTTGTATTCAGTTCCGACGCAATTTCTGTGTTTCGTCGTCAATGGGAAGGTCGAAGGCTTGAAGTAAACCCGAAGTGGTGCATCGGAAACAACTAATGGACCTGCAGGAAAGGTTCCAAGCACAGACCGTTTGAAGCGTTACCCGCCTTGATAAAAGTCGGCAAGTTGCCTCTTGTGTTCATTCCCGACGCAATTTCTGTGTTTCTTCGTCAATTGGTAGGTAAAACGTTAACCCACAGTTGTGGATCGGAAACTACTAATGGACCCCCAGGAACGGTTCCATACACAGACCGCTTCAAGCGCTACATGCCTGGCTATAAATCTGCTTGGTGCCTCTTCTGTTCAATCCCAACGCAATTCCTGTGTTTCTTCGTCAATGAGAGTGTCCAAGGATCAAAGTAAACCCGCAGTGGTGCATCGAAAGCTTCTAATGGAACCCTAATAAAGTTTCCAAACACAGACCTTTTGAAGTGTAACATGCCTGGATAGAAATCGGCTTGGTTTTTATTGTGTTCGGTCCCGACGTAATTTCTGTGTTTCTTCGTCAGTGGGTTAGGTACAAGGTTTAAATTAAATCCGCAGTGTTCCATCGGAAGCTACTAATGGAGATGCAAGAATGGTTCTAAACAAAGATTGTTTGAAGCGTTACACGCCTGGATAGATGTCGGCATGGTACAACTTGTGTTCTATCCCGACGCAATTTCTTTCTTCGTCAATGGGAAAGTCCAACGGTTAAAGTAAACCCACAGCGGTGCATTGGAAACTGCTAATAAATCCCCATGAAAGGTTCCAAACACAGACCGTTTGAAGCGTTACACGACTGAATAAAGACGGCATGGTGCCTCTTGTGTTCAATCCCGACGCAATTTCTGTGTTTCTTCGACAATGGAAATTTCCAACGGTTAAAGTAAACCCACAGCGGTGCATTGGAAACTGCTAATAAATCCCCATGAAAGGTTCCAAACACAAACCGTTTGAAGTGTTACACGACTGAATAAAGACGGCATGGTGCCTCTTGTGTTCAATACCGACGCAATTTCTTTATCTCTTCGTAAATGAAAAGGTCCAAGGGCTAAATTAAACCTGCAGTGGTACATCGGAAACTACTTATGGACCTCTAATATAGGTTCCAAACACTGACCTTATGAAGCGTTACATGCCTGGATAGAAATGGGCGGGGCGCCTCTTGTGTTCAATCGCGACGCAATTTCTGTGTTTCTCCCTCCATTGGAAGGTCCATGGGTTAATGTAAGCCTTCAGTGGTGCATCGGAAACTACTAATGGACCCCCACTAGAGGTTCCAAACACAGAGCGTTTCAAGCGTTACACGCCTGGATAGAAATCGACGTGGTGCCTCTAGTATTCAATCAAGACGCAGTTTCTTTGTTTGTTCGTCAATGGCAATGTCCAAGGGTTAAAGTAAACCCGCAGTGGTACGTCAGATACTACTAATGCACTCCCAGAAAAGGTTCCAATCACAGATCGGTTGAAGTGTTACACGCCTGGATAGAAGTCGGCATGGTACCTCTTGTGTTCAATCCCCACGCAATTTCTGTGTTTCTTCGTTGGTGGGAAGGTCCAAGGGTTCAAGTAAACCCTTAGTGGTGCAATGGAAACTACTATTGAACCCCCAGGAAAGGTTTCAAGCACAGACCGTTTGAAACGTTACATGCCTGGATATAAGTCGCCATGATGCCTCTTGTGTTCAATTCCGACGCAATTTCCGTCTTTCTTCGTCAATGGGATGGTTCAAGTTTAACAGGAAACCTGCAGAGGTGCATCGGAAACTACTAATGGACTCCTAGGAAAGGTTCCAAACACAGACAGTTTGAAGCGTTACAGTCCTGGATAGAAGTCGGCATTCTGCCTTTTGAGTTCAATCCCGACGCAATTTCTGTGCTGGATAGAAGTCGGCATTCTGCCTTTTGGGTTGAACCCCGAGGCAATTTCTGTGTTTCTTCGTCAATGGGAAGGTCCAAGGGTTAAAGTAATCCCACAGTGCTGCATCGGAAACTGCTAATGGCCCCCTAGGAAAGGTTCCAAACACAGACCGTTTGAAGCGTTACACACCTGGATAGAAGTCGGCATGGTGTCTTTTGTGTTCAATTGCGACGCAATTTCTGTGTTTCTTCGTCGAAGGGATTTGCCTTTGGTTGCTAGTATTTCCTTAAATTGCTTGTTAGTAAATATTAATATCGTGTCTATACTGCAGCGCACACGGAATTGACTCTGCTTAGCTTCATTGTTGTAACACGTCGCTAAGCGTTTGTGCACGTATTAATTTTTTTTATCACTAAGTTTTAGTAATTGTTGCTGCTTGAATGGGTTTCCAGATAATGTTTATCTGGGGGTCACTCGTTTTTGAAGTTTTAAAGTAGGGCAGACATTGAAGTCTGTTGTGGTATTAGTATTCTTGTAACTGTTTTTCTCTTCTTAACCCTGGTGGTGGTTGTTATTTACAGTTCATTTTTAGAGGCCTTAATTCAATTTCAAATTATAGTGCACCCTAAGCCCGATATATGTTTAGTCGGATAAAGCGTCTCACTTATTGTATTTAGTTATTGGTATCCATATGCGGTTATATTTCAGCGTAAATGAAATTGGCCTGGTTCGAATTTCTGTGTGGTGAAACGCGTATAACCATCAGGTTTGCACAGCCCTAAATTGTCTGTGGCTTAATTTCCGTAGCTGGTTGTTGGTTCTGGTTCTTGACTTGGGAGTTGCAGTTAGTCATTTAAGTATATCGAAATATATTAATCACAGCCTTCCACTCAAGTATTACTCATTGGAACGAGCAGGGGTTTCTAAACTTATCCAGTGTCTGTGAGAACTATTCAGTGTTGAAAATATCACAGGGGAGAGGATTTGTGATGTTGCAGGCTTTTGAGCCATAAGATTCCATCGTAAGATTCACTCTGTACTTTCGTTGAGATTGCAACAGCTGAAGCATGGCGTAAACAGTGGGGTGAGAGACGGACACCAGATAATACAGTGCGAAATTTCACCAGTTTAGTGAGAGGATGATGTGACTGGTTGACGACACAAGAGCCAGAGTGCCAAATTTCTTAGATTAATTTCTAATATTTGATAAAGTGTAATTCAGATTTATACGTCTACCATATTGAATACACTCTCATTGCAAACTTTAATCTACTTCTTTCAGATCTCATTCTCCTAACAAACTTCATTAACATTATAATAATGGTATTTGTGGTGTCACCGCCAGACACCACACTTGCTAGGTGGTAGCTTAAATCGGCCGCGGTCCATTAGTACATGTAGGACCCGCGTGTCGCCACTGTCAGGATCGCAGACCGAGCGCCACCACAAGGCAGGTCTCGAGAGACGTATTAGCACTCGCCCCAGTTGTACGACGACTTTGCTAGCGACTACACTGACGAAGCCTTTCTCTCATTTGCCGAGAAACAGTTAGAATAGCCTTCAGTTAAGTTAATGGCTACGACCTAGCAAGGCGCCATTAACCATTTGTAACGTTGCATGTACCTCAAGATAGAGTCTCACTTGTATCATCCAGAATGCTGTATACCAAAGGACAATATAAAAGTTAAGTGTTCTAGTAGCTACGTTCTTTTCTTTATCACATTCATTACGAATCCTGTTCCAGACTTAACGCCAGACGGCGTGAGTTGACGCGTGCCCTTACGGCTACTTCACTGTGGACTGGCTGCCTTAACAGTCCACTACAGTATTCACACGAAGCACTTGGTGTACTGCCGAAAGCGCACGACGAAGCGAAGTGATTCGGGCTGTCTGGTCAGTCTGGTGCGAGAGGCTCACGGTATATAGACAGCACGATTAAGAAGTCGCATGTGCGCCATGTGGAATTGTATTCAAATATCTCCAATTCGTGTGCAAAGCAGAGAAGAACAGAGTAACAGTATGTGTCTTATTTGTGAGTGTGTTTAGTACAAACGTTATTGTGATAAGACTGTGACTGATTGCAATATGAACCGCGAACATGTAGCTGGGCAGGCGCACGTAAAAATAACGACTTATTAGCAGTTTGGCTTTTCTGCTGGGTGTGTTGTAAATAAAATGCTGTTGGCATACCTAATTTGGAACTGACCAGATCGTGCAGTAGAGTCGAGAGCCCCAGCCATTTCCCTTGTTGTTTTGCAGCCTCTGTTGAAGAACAACGAACTCGCCACCTGACCACTACACTGTACTGGAACAACAATATCTACAGAAGACATCAGGTTAGTGAAATAATACACAATCTCTCTGTGTTCTACCTTGAGGTTGCAAAAGACGACTAGGTCCCCCGCGTGTCCTGCATTTCCAGTATAATTGGAAACAGTTACGTGTCATTCGTGTTAACACGGAGACGGGAAAGCAAAGGAGGCATTGATATGGGCAATGAGTGTTGATTTGGAAAAAGATTGTTATCTTCATATTCGATATTTAGCACAGATAACACCTGACTTGACGAGAAATCCATACAACCGCTTATATCATTCTCATCTTGGTGAAGGTTTCTTTCATTCTCACCACGTCAACCCAGTCAGTTTTGTCTTTCTTTTGAATCGCCGTAATGTAATGCTGTGTAGAAAGTCTCTCTGTTCCAGGTATAGCGAGCGTTTATAAATTATTTTTACAAAAGTAACCTTCAATTGCGGAAAAGGCGAATAACTTACAGAAATGTTTGCTATAGCACTGAATACAGTATATCTACAAGCTATATTTACAAATGTTCAACGTGGCTACCTTTTGTAACACGACAAATGTCCAGTCTGCGATCAGTTTCCTGCCAAATCGTAAGAAGGAGGTCTTGATTTATGGTATAACTGCTAGTGTTATCCGTTGTCACAGCTCGTCGACGTTTCCCGGAAGCGGAGGAACAAACGCTTTGTGTTTGACGTTACCCCACTGGGGTTAAACCATGTGACGGTGGTGGCCGGGTTATTGTTCCGCCACGTCCAATCCACGTCGGCACATTCCTACGAGGCCATGCGGCAGCTTCACGATGGTGACATGGTGGTGCTCCATCTTAGTGGGAACAAGTTCTGTGCTCATATCCTGTTGTAATTGAGGCATCAGATAATGTTCAGTTACAGCCGACTCGGCAAAAAATATATATATATATATATATATATGTTACAGCTTACAGCGCAAAAAACATTTACCTTAGGCGATTCCCGTACATGTTGGACTGATTACGTGGCTCGGTTTCTGCTCATCCCATATCCAAACGTTATGCCGTTTCAATTTACCGCATGTATGGAAGGTAACCTCGTCATTGAACTAAGTTTTTTTAAGAAAATCTTCTTCAAACTGTATTTTCCTAAACATTTCTATTCAAAACTCAGCTCGTTTTCCGTTGTCAGTTTCTCTTAAAGCTTGGAAGAGTTCCAGTTTGTAGGGTTTGAGTGACTGGCTTTTCTGTAACACCTTCCACACTGTAACGCAAGGCATATTCAGTTCTTAGCTGGCACGTCTCGTTCATTTAGCAAGACTACGAAAGTAAGACTGCCGAACTTGTTCGATTGCTGCGTCAGGGACTGTAGGCTGAACCTGAACCGGCGTCCTCCCTGATACAAAGCCATTTTCGGTAAAACGATTGTAGCAGTTTATGGCGGTTTGTCTTTGAGGTGGTGGCTTGCGATATTTGATCCTGAATTGTCTTTGAACTGTAGTAGCGGTCTTGGATTCACAAATCACTAAAAAAAACCACTTCACACTCTCTTGTACTGTTATAAGACTCCATGACGACTGTTGGAACAACTCATTAGCCCATGCCACGTAGCGGGAGTGTCGTCAACTAACAGTGTTAGTAAGTGTAACATACTGCGTATAACAAGGCGAGAATCCCCGTTAATGTACGAGTACAAAATTAATGCCCAGTCTTTGGAAGCGGTAATATCCGTCAAGTATCTGGGTGTGACTATTCGAAATGATCTCAAATGGAATGATCAGATTACACAAGTAACGGGCAAGGCGAACTCTAGCTTGCGGTTTATTGGTAGAATCCTGCAGCGATGCAGTCCTTCAACAAAGGAAATTGCTTACAATACGATAGTTAGTCCAGTCTTGGAGTATTGTTCGTCTGTATGGGACCCTTACTCATTCAAGAGATTGAGAAGGTTCAAAGAAGAAGAGGAAGATTCGTGGCTGGTACATTCAGCCACCGCGATAGCGTTACAAATCTCATAGAAAGTTTGAAGTGGGACACACTTGCAGATAGACGACGCGCTAAACGGAAGGGGCTGCTCACTAAATTCCGAAATCCGATCATCGCCGAGCATGTACAGCATATATTATTTACCAGAAACTTTCAAATCGCGCAATGAGCACTATTCAAAGATAAGGGAAATTAAATCTCGTACTGAGGCGTTCAGACAGTCGTTTTCCCTCGTGCGATCCGCGAGTGGAATAGAGGGGGGGAAATATGACTTTGGCACGAATTGTGCCCTCCGCCACACACCGCTTGGTGACTAGCGGAGTATACATGTAGGTGTAGAATAAAACTTGCAGACATACAGAACTCAGTGCTGCATCAAACATTTCTGTATGCTGTTTACCCTTTCCACTACTACGGGTTACTTTTGTGTAACTAATTTCTAAACACGGTGTATATTCGTAAAACTTGTCTGGTTATTCCAGTCATTGAGGGACGTGCGTACAGTACTCGCCACGTTAGAACAGATTCTTACCTCGTTCACAGAATCCACTCTAACGTTCGTATTCCCGCCACAAGCTGACGGAGGAGAGAGAGTGCGACGGGGCTGTCGTCCGGTGTTACTGGGCGGCCGGCCTCTAGCATCGGCGTACAGCGGCCGCTTGCCGGTGACTCTGTGGTCGCTGCTTTTTACGCGGTACGCTCTGCGGAAGGCGACGTCAGTTAGTCGTCAGCCGGCCGAAGTGGCCGTGCGGTTAAAGGCGCTGCAGTCTGGAACCGCAAGACCGCTACGGTCGCAGGTTCGAATCCTGCCTCGGGCATGGATGTTTGTGATGTCCTTAGGTTAGTTAGGTTTAACTAGTTCTAAGTTCTAGGGGACTAATGACCTCAGCAGTTGAGTCCCATAGTGCTCAGAGCCATTTGAACCATTTGAGTTAGTCGTCCCTCTCACAACAGTCGCTCAGTGTCAGGAACGACCACTGCCTACTGGTTTCTGACTAGTCCGGCAACCAGTCACCAGGAAAGGTTAGTGCTCTTTATTTAGCCTTATTTCTCTCCAACACAGTGCTCGATGTTGTTGATGCTTCACTGATTCCAATTCTAAAAAAAAAAAAAAAAAAAGAAACCTGAAGTGGGAGTTAATTTTATTTCCTAAATACTGTGTTTTCGTCGATTAACTATATTTTCTGTAGACATTCCTCCATAGTTTCACTGTATACTTCCTTTCGGAGTATGCTGATGAATTAGCTCCATACTTATCAATCATGTACAACCGTTCGCTCGACGAAACACTGGAAAGTTGCACAGGTCACACCAATATTCAACAAAGGTAGTAGGAGTAATCCACTAAATTACAGGCCCATATCGTTAACGTCGATATGCAGCAGGATTTTAGAACATATATTGTGTTCGAACATTATGAATTACCTCGAAGAAAATGATCGACACACAGTCAACATGGGTTCAGAAAAAATCGTTCCTGTAAAACACAACTAGCTGTGTATTCACATGAAGTGCTGACTGCTATTGACAAGGGATTTCAGATCGATTCCGTATTTCTGGATTTCCGGAAGGCTTTTGACACTGTACCACACAAGCGGCTCGCAGTAAAATTGCGTGCTTATGGAATATTGTCTCAGTTATGTGACTGGATTTGTGATTTCCTGTCAGAGAGATCACAGTTCGTAGTAATTGACGGAAAGTCATCGAGTAAAACAGAATTGATTTCAGGCGTTTCCCAAGGTAGTGTTATAGGCCCTTTGCTGTTCCTTATCTATATGAACTATTTGGGAGACAATCTGAGCAGTCGTCTTTGGTTGTTTGCAGATGACCTGTCGTTTATTGAGTAATAAAGTCATCAGAAGATCAAAACAATCTGCAAAACGATTTAGAAAAGATATCTGAATGGTGCGAAAAGCCGGCCGGTGAGACCAAGCGGTTCTACGTGCTTCAGTCTTGAACCGCGCGACCGCTACGGTCGCAGGTTCGAATCCTGCCTCGGCCGTGGATGTGCGTGATGTCCCTAGGTTAGTTAGGTTTAAGTAGTTCTAAGTTCTAGGGGACTGATGACCTCAGATGTCAAGTCCCATAGTACTCAGAGCCATTTGAATCATTTGATGCGAAAAGTGGCAGTTGACCCTAAATAACGAAGGTGTGAGGTCATCCACATGAGTACTAAAAGGAACTCGTTAAACTTCGCTTACAAGATAAATCAGTCTAATCTAAAAGCCGTAAATTCAACTAAATATACCTAGGTATTACAATTACGAACAACTTAAATTGGAAAGAACACATAGAAAATGTTGTGGGGAAGCCTAACCAAAGGCTGCGTTTTATTGGCAGGACACTTAGAAAATGTAACAGACCTACTAAGGAGACTGCCTACACTACGCTTGTCCATCCTCTTTTAGAATACTGCTGCGCGGTGTGGGATCCTTACCAGGTGGGACTGACGGAGTACATCGAAAAAGTTCAAAGAAAGGCAGCACGTTTTGTATTATCGCGAAATATGGGAGAGAGTGTCACAGAAATGATACGGGATTTGGGCTGGAAATCTTTAGAAGAAAGGCGTTTTTCGTTGCGACGGAATCTTCTCACGAAATTCCAATCATCAACTTTCTCCTCCGAATGCGAAAATATTTTGTTGACACCGACCTACATAGGGCGGAACGATTACCCCGATAAAATAAGGGAAATCAGAGCTCGCACGGAATGATATAGGTGTTCATTCTTTCCGCGCGCGAGATTGGAATAGAGAATTGTAAAGGTGGTTCGATGAACCCTCTGCCAGGCACTTAGATGTGATTTGCAGAGTATCCATGTAGATGTAGATGTAGATCGAATCACCAGTAGCTGTCGTCATAAAATATATTGACAAACAACTTATCACTTATGGGTCAAGCGACGACTTTCAAGTAACTGCATCAAAACTGGCGTTCGTTCTCTAACGGCTACTTCAAGAACTACGTCAACGTATTGTGACGTTTCTTCTATGGGGAGGTGTGTAAGAATATCTTTGAAAACTGTTTATCTACTCACACATTCCCAATTCCCAATGCTCATGAAAATTTAGACTCTTTGGCTGAGCTGGAACTACCTGCGACAGGGGCATAAAATATAAATCCCCAAAATAAGCCAACGAATTATTAAATTGTAACGTTAATACTCGGGCCCTGAGTTTTTATCTGACCGCGTTGCGTATTTCTTCCCTGCATGAATCAAATATCCAGCTTTCCATGGAGTTTCTCTCTCTCTCTCTCTCTCTGTCCACGAACCACAATGCCGTTTGGAATCCGCGTGCAGAGTGTGCTGGAGCATAACTTCAAATCCAGGGTTTCAACC
Organism: Schistocerca nitens; assembly: GCF_023898315.1. Classification (NCBI taxonomy): domain Eukaryota; kingdom Metazoa; phylum Arthropoda; class Insecta; order Orthoptera; family Acrididae; genus Schistocerca; species Schistocerca nitens. The sequence goes on along the minus strand of NC_064615.1, from coordinate 1,100,350,568 downwards.
GCCTGCCGCAATGGTTACTGCAGAGCCCCAACTTAATTTTAGATTTAGTGCAGTACAGGAGAGACTGCACTTCTGCGTCTATTTTTAACACGTTATTTTCTGACGTTTTAGTTGAGCAGCATAAGTATGTACCTGTCTTTACAGGTAGATCTAAGCAGGGGTTTCCATTGGCTGCTCTGTCGTGTACCCGGATCGCGTCCTTAAGATCCGACTGCCGCAAGACTTTATAGTCTTCGACGTACAATTATATGCAATCTTGCGGACCTTGAGCAGGTGAGACGTTCTTCCGGTGCTAAATTTCTGTTCTGATTCTCTAAGTGCCCTTCACTCTCTCCAACGTTTGTGTACAGCAGGTGAACTAATTCAGAATATCCAGGGGGTCCTCCTCCACCTACAACGACTGGAAGAAGGGTCTTTTTCTGCTGGATACAGCCAAGACGGCGTGTAGCGATCCTCAGCTAGTTCAGTGTGCCATCCCCCTGCGTACTATAACCTTGCTGCTGAGGTACAAACTCATGAATCGATGGGAAAGCAAGTGGCTGGAAGTAACTGACTACGAGCTCCGTGTAGTGAAGGCCACAAAGCGGCCGTGGCGTACCTCCTTCCAACCACGTCGAATAGACGAGGTCCACCCTACTCGTCTTCGCGTAGGCCACGTCTTCTCGCGTCCGTCGGCTGTCGTAATTTAATATATTATTATTATGTTGATTGTTGCCGACTTACGTGGTGGGTCTTAATCAAAATTATACTTCATTTTAATTTTGGTTTACAATTAAATGCTTTTGTGAAGTTCTCCTTTTTAACAATATTAATCTTAAATTATTTGTTACGTTAATGAATGTTAGACTCGCTGAATCTTAAAACATGAGCATATAAGTTGACCAATGGAATAAACTTTTCATATTAATTTCTCGGCTAGTCAGCTCACTTTAAAGCAAAAAAATCTTTAGTTATTAATTACAATTGCGGCCCACACACGCGCGAGAGTATTTCTTGTTACCTCCGTTAACCATTGCATTGTAGTCGGAGTCCTGGCTCTGGCTCTCGGCTATGGCACTGAAAATAAGAATCTATAAAGCTACGTATTTTCTGCATCGTCGGGCGGCTGTGGAGAAAAATGTATATTATGTTAATAGCGGGCGAGTTTTTCGCTTCCGCTAAATTTTATAAGTTTATATCGCCACGTAATGGCGTCGTAGGCTGCATCGACCGCTGCGATTGTTGCACTGTAAATTACTCGAATGCAGGTTAATTCAAAGGAAGGCGGACATGAAATCGGGATCACCTCTTACAAATTAAAAGTGAACAATAATATTAAATCAGTATATTATCTACTTAATTAGTACAAATATGCTTACATTTGCCAGCACTCGCAAGATGTCCGTCTACACGCAACCAAGACAAGAGAAAAAGTGAAGACGACTACAAAATTAACAAAAGAGCGTATCTTGTCGCCTCTTTAGATCATTTTGTTATATTTCTTTGCCCTCGAAACTTACACAGAGAAATTATTATAATAGGGTACATGTGAAAAATGTATATTATTCAATTTTTAAATGTCTCTTCTTTACAAATACTGTTTTTTAAGTCTTTTCGTGTTATTTCACTGGGGACGCTATATCGCCCCCCGAAATGTTTATGTCATAAAAAATGTTCGTGTTTTTTGACATAAATATTTCCTATTTCATGTCCACAGTGTCCAAACGCAGATTTTTTCTTTCACAGTCTACATATGTCACATCGTATGTTTAAGTCGTTGTAGTTAATAATGTTTGTTGCACACAAAGTGTAATATAGATGAGGTTATGTACATAACAGTATAATATACAATTAATTACGAATATAGTCATGTAGAAAAGAAAAGGACATAGAATACAATTAGTTTGACAGTTACGTTATGACCTTTTGCATTGGTACATTCATTTTGGCTGCTTCTATTTTGGGGGTTGCAGCTTATGCAGTGTTCAAAGGCATACGATTACTAGTTAGTCTGTAATTCTTGAAGTCCAAGGGTGTCAATTGTTCGCTTCCCATTTGGCGCGGCCGTAGGGAAACCCTGCGGAAAAACCTCGGCGGAGCGACAGACTAAACTGGTTTGGTTACTTTCACTTAATTCTTTCTGGGATGTCATTGGAGTACAGGATTTGCATCCTTTACGAACAATTTTTTGTTGCACTATGCAAAGAAATGAGGTCATTATAACAATTAATATATCGTCGTTATTGATTGCGGTGTCGTTGATGATCTACGCCGCGACGATTAGCTCGCGACGGCGCCGGTTGGTGTGTTCGGTGCTCGGCGTTCGCGGCGGCTGCGGAGAGGTCAACGCCCGCTTGACGCCAGCGTGTCTCTCGCCGTCGCGGAACGTCAGAATCAGCTGATCGGCTGCACGGTTGGCATTGCGCTTCTGTCTCGCCCGGGCGTGACGGAGTGGGATGATATCCGCCCCCCCGCGCTTGTTGGCAGAAGTCAGCTCTGCCACGCAGCTCCGACGTAGTACGTGAAACATAAAAGCAACCAACGTAATATTTCCCTCCCGCTGCAGATGGTTACGCTAGTGGGAAAGAAGCATTTATTAGTGCGGCAGTTGTTAAGTTTTCGCCAGTTTCCGAGTGTCAAGCCAGCATTTTCTTGCAGAATACATGACATGGATCTTCTCCCGTCAATACAGTTTTGGTGCGACACTGTTCCCATTACATGTCAGTTTTTGTCTTGATAAAATTATTTATGTTTTCGCTCCTCTCGCAGGCACTGGTGAGTGTCCCAATATGAGCTTAGCACAAACATTCGCCGTTTCTGCGGTCGCTGTTTTGCAACAGTCAACGCATCGCATTCCAATCTCGTATTATTGTACTCACTGAAATTACAGCCTGTCCCAAAAATATTGACTGTGGGTTCACTTCACGTTAACAGTTCACATTTATAAGCAAATTCACAGTTTTTCGGGCGTTTGGCGTCTTCACCGCTGTTGAACGTTCGATACTAGCACTTCACTGTCCGTATCACAGTTTCACCTTCACAGTTTTTCACACTGCTTAAAGTAACTGTATCTATTAGTTCACAAACACTAATGTATTTCATTCAGTATGAACTGGATTTTGGCTCGTGCTGTATTTTACCAGTCTCTCGCACTAATTACCTCGTTCCATTTTCCACTTACAGAGTCGTACTTGCCGGCCGGAGTGGCCGTGCGGTTCTAGGCGCTACAGTCTGGAACCGAGCGACCGCTACGCTCTCAGGTTCGAATCCTGCCTCGGGCATGGATGTGTGTGATGTCCTTAGGTTAGTTAGGTTTAATTAGTTCTAAGTGCTAGGCGACTGATGACCTCAGAAGTTAAGTCGCATAGTGCTCAGAGCCATTTGAACCATTTTTGAGTCGTACTTGCCTTCAGACTTTTGACTATACAATTGTATTTCCGTCTCATCTGAGGTAAGTCCCCATGTCATATCTATCCACTCATTGCGTACTTGCCCTCCGGAGCCAGGCTCGACTTTACAAAACTTTGCCCCTCGCATTATTTTACACATTTTGTAATCTAGGCCTAGCGTGCAAGTTCCTAGATTAGTGTTAGATTTGTGACTTTTGTTTACACCATAAGTTCGTGCAAATCTCTGCCTTAGCAGATGGCATTATATTTTACCAGTGCTTAGCGTTAGTCGCGTTTACTAATTTGCTTTGTACCTTGTCCACAACACACGAGGTACCTTGGGTGATGTACACCCTGCACTCAAGTTGTATAGTAAATTACGATTGATCATATTTCAGGATCGGTACAGACATAAATACATGGAACAACATATACACTATAACATTGAATTTCATAAGTTTCATTACTACTACAGTTCAAAAATATTCATGATACACTAATGAAAAATTCTTTCATCATTGCATGTTGTTGAATTTTTTTAAATATTTTTAAAGCATTTTTTTAAATGAAATTTGTAAAATATTCTTAAACCTACGTTAATTTTTTTAATTACTTTAAAATGACTGTTATTCCTTAACATCTACAAAATTGAATCACACTAATTCTGTGTGCCTCATTGTCTTTACCTGTTACACTAAAATCTGAACATTTACCCACAGAAAAAAAATACTATAAACTTAACCTACTAATCACATACGTAAAAGTTGCTCTACTGCGCGAACTTCTTTAAGTCTTTGTAAGTATTTTTTCTTATTTCCTTCATAACTGTCTCCTTCTTTGACCACGGGATGGTGTAGTTTGCATGACAGAAAGTATCGTGAGGTACCACTTCGATGTTATAGGTGTAGCCCTCGGTAACACCGGGTTTTTCCGAAAACACATTCTCATAATCTGTAAGTAGCCGAGTCAATTCGTTTTGTTGTGCTTCAGTCAAATGTTCTGACTCCATGACTTTCATGGCTATCAGTTTCCTTTTTTCTTCTCTGTCTTCAGTAATAAACTCTTTATAATATGCTTGTCTTGTACTTAAGTCAGAATATAAATTCATTACCTGTATTCCTTCGAATCTAGACGGAAAGCTCCGGCAATATTTACCGTGCACTTCCCGTGTCTTCAACAATGGCAAAATTACACGTCTACCCTCATTCATAAGGCTTACTTCACCGCACAAGAGGTCGATTTTTGCGTCCCTCTGGCGTAAAAATTCCATCCCGAGGATGCAAGCAACACCTAATCCCTGAACTACTAGGAACGAGTTTTTCATTGCTTCATTTCCTACCACAAACTCGACTTGCACTTGGTGCTTTATGATATGAGATTGTGCACCTATTGCACCTGTTACACGACAATTCTTCACTAGCAACACTGATATTCTATTAGTTTGACTCAAGTACTTGTAAAAATTTGTACTCATGACATTGGGTGACGCACCGGTATCGACTATTGTCTGTATTGGTGCTCCGTACATATCTGCTTGCAATATAGCCTGCACAACACTTTTGTCAGTTCGGTTACATTTCTGCGGTATGTCTACAAGTTCCTTTTCTATTTTTGTTCCTTCATTGTATCTCAGCATACAAAGTTTATAGCTGTCATCCGTGAATGTGCCCTCACTCCACCATCCTGCAGCCAACAACGGAGAGCGCATTGTGGCTGTCTTTAGTTTAACGGATGAGCATTAGTGGGTTGACAGTTGTCTGTCACTTCCACTAACCTCACATTGTGGTTCTGGTTGTTGTTGTTACTACAGTTGGGTTGGCCGCCGTGCCTCCCCGATGGTGTATTTTGATACTTTTTATGGCTCTTGTTTTGCGGTGGTCGGCTGTAACTTCCTGACATGTTCTGTGATGGACCTGGGTTGGCGTTCCATTGTGGCGCTGTGTTTTGTTGCCACTGTGGTGTCGGTTCGTTACAACCACGCCGCTGGTTTCGGTTGTTCCACCATTGCGGATTGCCGTTACCATTACATCCATTAGTCATGCGTCCATCATGATGTCTCTTCCGATTTTGACGATTATAACCGTTGCCGTTATAACCATTCCCATTGTTTGTGCTTCGATTCTGTTACCGGTGCTCTTGCCTATTCCCGTTACCATTTGGTACTAAGTTACTACCGTTACTGTGGCTGTCATTGTAATCGGCTTATTGTGTATTACAGCCTGCATGGTTCCACTTGTTTTCGGTTTTCATGTCTTCAATCAATAAGTCATCAGAATCCACTATTTCCATGAATTGTTCTATAACATATTCCGGCACATTGATGAAATATCTTTTAATTTCACTGGGCAACTTCATTTTTATTAATCTGATTTTGTCACGATCGGACATGGGCTCGTTCCAGTACCTGGTTTTGTTTACATACTTTTCAGAATATTTGCTTAACGTTCCCACCTTAGGATTGTACATTTCTGGACTGTACAACTCCTTGCGTAGTCTTTCTTGGACGCTATCGGACCAGAATTTTTGCAAGAATGCACCTTCAAACTGTTGCATCGTTAGACATTTTTCGGAAACGTCAGTGGCCCACAGTGCCGCGTCACCTTCAATAAAGGAGACCACGAACTGTATTCTTTGTCTTTCCGTCCATGTCCTGGGAAGCACGTTCCTGAAGCTCTTAATGAATACCACAGGGTGGACATTTCGTTTTTCGCTATTGAAGGGATGGAATGTCCTGTGTTTTATCACATTGTCCTCCTTTTTGCACATGTGATTGCTATCTTCTGTGGCGTTCATTACTTCCTGATGTGCGCTGCACGGTATCGCGTATTGTTCGTGCCCGTAATTCACATTAGTTTGCCGTTGCGCACTCGCACCCTGCATACAGTCTGCGTTATTATAGTAATCCGTACGCGGAGTCGGATCCATTATCTGTCCGCCACTGTTTACATTGCTTTCCAACGCAGACAGTCTCCGCGCGACCTCCTGTTGCCAATTCGGCAACTCCGCTGTCACACGGGATTTGATCTGTGTTAATTCGGCGTGTAGTGCGGCAGCGCTAGCGTCAATATTTACACTCGCGGCTGCAGTCGCTTGTTCTACAGATGTTTTTACATCGCTTTCAATCTTTGCAGATATCTCGCGATCCTTTACTTCTAGTTATTCATTAAATTCTTTTTCGACTTTTTGAGCTTGCACTTGCAAATATGTAGCAATACTTTTCCGTGCATCTATCTCCACATTATCCACGCGGTTGGTTAAAGTCTGGACATTGTCTTCAAGCCTACCCTGCGATATCTGTAATTTTTGCATCTCGCAGGCTAAGCTTTGCACAAGATCGGGTATTTCTTTGCAAACGCACCGCATCTCGGCAAGTTCGCTTTGGATACTGCCTAGTTTCGCTTCACTGCGCTGCTCTTTCTCACGTAGCATCTGAGCCAGTTTTTCGTGTCTTTTTTTCCCTCTGTTCTATCATTCTTTCTTTTTCCCTTTCTTTCTGTTCTCTTTGTTGCTCTTGCTCATAGAGCATCTGAGCAAATTTCTGATCTCTCTCCCTTTCTTCTAACCTGCGCAGAAATTCTGCAAATGGGTCTGCAATCGGTGAGCATACTGGTGCCCCGCTTAATCTAGCACTCGATTGGCCCCCCTGCCCAGGCAGTGCAGTTGTTATTCTATTCCCATTCTGCTGTGGAGCGTCATTCACCGTCCACAGATCCTCGCCCCCCGCTCCGGAAATTATGTTATCCGAGGCGGTGGCTTGGGATTCGTCTACGTATTGCAATCGATCCTCACTTTCCATATTAACAAAATTTTGTTCATCTGATACGGATGCTTCAGGTTGTCCTATCTTACCCATAATAAATTCACTTTAAGCCACTGACAAATCCTTAACACCACTGACACATACGCGGATAATTATCCCCTCCAAAAATAAACACATAAATACACAAATAGCCACAATTTAATTTGCACTTTACTTACTATTTTTTCCCCGAAGGTATCTCATGTGCATATGGGTTCGATATTCCGCACAGAGCTACACAGGATGCTTGCACAATAGGCCTTACCTTTATTTCTGTTTCTCGTAATCCTTTTTCTTTTCTACACGTTTTCTTCTCCAGATCTCCTCAGGGTGTGGCTTTGTTGTTGTACATGTAAAAGAATTCAGATAGGCATTAATATTTTACAGTAATTAGACACATGCATAATTACATTCATTACAATAGAATCATATTGATCGGGCCCCAAAGTTGCGGCGCCGATCTCGCGTCCGTCGGCTGTCGTAATTTAATATATTATTATTATGTTCATTGTTGCCGACTTACGTGGTGGGCCTTAATCAAAATGATACTTCATTTTAATTTTGATTTACAATTAAATGCTTTTGTGAAGTTCTCCTTTTTAACAATATTAATCTTAAATTATTTGTTACGTTAATGAATGTTAGACTCGCTGAATCTTAAAACATGAGCATATAAGTTGACCAATGGAATAAACTTTTCATATTAATTTCCTCGGCTCGTCAGCTCACTTTAAAGCAAAAAAATCTTTAGTTATTAATTACAATTGCGGCTCACACACGCGCGAGAGTATTTCTTCTTACCTCCGTTAACCATTGCATTGTAGTCGGAGTCCTGGCTCTGGCTCTCGGCTGTGGTACTGAAAATAAGAATCTTAAAGCTACGTATTTTCTGCATCGTCGGGCGGCTGTGGAGAAAAATGTATATTATGTTAATAGCGGGCGAGTTTTTCGCTTCCGCTAAATTTTATTAGAGATTAGATTAGATTAGATTAATACTAGTTCCATGGATCATGAATACAATATTTTGTAATGATGTGGAACGCGTCGAATTTTCCAATACATGACATAATTAGGTTAATTTAACAACATACTTAAGTTAATATAACAACTTTATTTTTTTGTGTTTTTTTTGTTTTTCTTTATTCTTTATTTTTATTTTTTTAATATTTTTGTTTTGTTTTTTTTTTCTGTTTTTCTTAATTTATATCTAAAAATTCCTCTATGGAGTAGAAGGAGTTGTCATTCAGAAATTCTTTTAATTTCTTCTTAAATACTTGTTGGTTATCTGTCAGACTTTTGATACCATTTGGTAAGTGACCAAAGACTTTAGTGCCAGTATAATTCACCCCTTTCTGTGCCAAAGTTAGATTTAATCTTGAATAGTGAAGATCATCCTTTCTCCTAGTATTGTAGTTATGTACACTGCTATTACTTTTGAATTGGGTTTGGTTGTTAATAACAAATTTGATGAGAGTATATATACTGAGAAGCTACTGTGAATATCCCTAGATCCTTAAATAAATATCTGCAGGATGATCTTGGGTGGACTCCAGCTATTATTAAGTTAATATCGCCACGTAATGGCGTCGTTGGCTGCATCGACCGCTGCGATTGTTGCACTGTAAATTACTCGAATGCAGGTTAATTCAAAGGAAGGCGGACATGAAATTGGGATCACCTCTTACAAATTAAAAGTGAACAATAATATTAAATCAGTATATTATCTGCTTAATTAGTACAAATATGCTTACATTTGCCAGCACTCGCAAGACGTCCGTCTACACGCAACCAAGACAAGAGAAGAAGTGAAGACGACTACAAAATTAACAAAAGAGCGTATCTTGTCGTCTCTTTAGATCATTTTGTTATATTTCTTTGCCCTCGAAACTTATACAGAGAAATTATTATAATAGGGTATATGAGAAAAATGTATATTATTCAATTTTTATATGTCTCTTCTTTACAAATACTGTTTCTTAAGTCTTTTCGTGTTATTTCACTGGGGACGCTATAGTCTGTATGACGCATGACTTCATAGTCCGGCTAGAGGACCCTTCAATGAGTGCTGCATGAGGCTTGCAGATCTCTCTGCGCCACACTGTGCTGGAATGTGTTTCATTTTCCGACCAGCGGGCCGCGGCGTATTTGCCGACGGATCTGTTATCTAATTTAAGTAACGTTCGAACGAATGTGGTTCAAGTTTTATAGTTTCGTATTTTGTCCAACATCTTTCCCAAAATTTTAGAGAGATGATTTTAATGTGTTGACAAGGTGACTGGTTCAGCCACGTTTTTTGTAAGCGGTGAGCCTGTCACATTTCCCTGTGTCTTTCCTTTAGCTATTTAGGGGGAAAATGTAACTGAAATCGTAAATATTCAGGGACAGCTACTGACTTCTAAATGACTAGATAATTGTGTCTGCAACAGACACATTTTAACACTTCCGACACCATTGTATTGAACAGATATGAATCCACAGAAAGATGAACCTCAGGTAGGTCGTCAATCCTTTTTTGGCGATGTGTGGGCCTGATTCACATACTTACTGAAGTTCGCGGGCTTCACTTACACTTTATTGGTGAATAATGTTCTGAAGAATCGTTAAATTGGCTTTCTCAACATTTTCGTCAGCAGTTTTTTTTATTTAATATGCCAACAAAACCTATTCGTGAACCGATCATCACAGGTGCTCCGCTAGAACAAACTCCAGCAAGTTACATTGCATTCCACATTTACAGCATGAACAAAAATTTCTAACTGAGCTATTTCTGAAATCATTTCTCTCGCCCAAACTGATTGCAAATGCTTCGAATGTGACTGGACGAGCACACAAACTTTTTAAATGTCATTAGCCTCATAACAATTCATCGAACAACTGTTCGTCTCGATAAGCTTATTTGTTCGAATTCTTTTTCTTTATCGGGACACAGCACAGCTGCAATGTCCAAGAGGCATTACTTCAAGAATGCGCCCTCAGCAAAAGGCTTTAACGATCCGCCAATTTTTCTACTTGTCATAAAACTAGCTTTAATCGATTTCGCAAACTTATACTGTTGCTATCCAAATGGAAATTAATATTTTAACTTTTCCTTTTCGCAGTTGCCCTGTTGTTATGACATGTGTTTCGTAGAAATGTACCTTTTCATATCATATTCTTTCACAACAAATAATGATTCACTACGTACAACCAAACAGGCTTAGCTTTGTACATGATAAGGAAATAATCCTTTGCCCATTTCTCACGAAACTGACGACATTCAGCAACTACAGTTTTTTCTTCTTGCCAGATATTTTGCGAAGATGCACGGAACCGCACGAAATCAATAAACAACTAGCAAAGAAATAAACGGATGAACTGAAAAAACGTAACTAGTTTATTTACCAAGTTACTATTAAATTCACACAGAACTGGCACAGAAGTATACGAGTGAACCGAGAACGGATAACTGTGCTTCATGACGAATAAATCCGCTCCAGTTGCATATGAGAAACAGTTTATTTGGATAAAATCATACACACGACCCAGCCTTCAAGATGCAAATCCGGTCTTCAGGCGCTACAAGAAACAAGGAAAACGATGACGGGTTCTTCGTAAAATTAATTAATATGCGTCGGCCGGGGTGACCGAATGGTTCTAGGCGCTACAGTCTGGAACCGCGCGACCGCTACGGTCGCAGGTCCGAATCCTGCCTCGGGCATGGATGTGTGTGATGTCCTTAGGTTAGTTAGGTTTAAGTAGTTCTAAGTTCTAGGGAACTGATGACCTCAGAAGTTAAGTCCCATAGTGCTCAGAGCCATTTGAATTAATATGCAACTTGATAAATCAGCTGGATTTTTTACATGACTGGTACGATTTTCTAGTGCCCAGTCAAGGTATAAACTGATATTCACATCCGCAGGGCCCCTTTAAGGCTAATTTTTTGAAGAATCCCTCTTAGTTTTCCTTGTTTTTGTAGCGCCTGAAGATGTGATTTACGTCCTGAAACCCGCGATTTTATCCAGATAAAGGTTTAATCAAGAACACCTGGGGCGGATTTGTTATAAATTTTAGCAACAGTTGTGGATGTCTCTCAAAAAGTATATTATAACAGATAATTAGTTTGTTCATCAAGTTACGGCCCGTGCTGCCGTTGTTAAAATCAGCACATTTCGCGAGTGGTCGGTAATTTCACCGCCGTTGTCGCTTGCTACCAACGTTTATGAACTGTCACTGCAATACTGCATACGTAGGCAGTAAACAGTAAATAACATCTGTGTGTTGTCAGCACTGATTCAAGAGGCGAAAATAATTCTCCCAGCACTCCTTCAAGGCAGTGGACTGTTTCCCACACTCTCCGCACGGTCATGTCGCATTATCTGACTAGAAAGGTGTTTTTCTTTGTTGTTAAAATCTAGAGATGGTGAAATGGCGCTGCGCATGTGCTGATTAGGCAAAACTTTCACTGGTCTGCATCACGAGCTGCAAACCCGAAGCGAGGCGAGGCGAGCCGATCATCGATGGGAATATCCGAAAATGCTCACCGGGTGGAGTCCGGTGCGAATTTCTTCCGCGGGCCGGATAAAGAGCAATCGTGGGCCGGATCCGGCTCGCGGCCCCAGAATGCATACCCGTGTTTTCGATGAGGCACACTACTTTTCTCCTCTCCCCTCTATCAACATCACACAGTTGCTGTCGCAGTATACTCGCAACACAGTCGCTGTCCACATCTACATCTAAATTTACTCTACAAACGTACTCCGCAAGCCACCATACGGTACACGGCAGAGGGTACCTTGAACCACTATTAGTCATTCATATTCCTGTTCACTTTACAAATGGGGCGAGGCAAGGACGACTTTCTATGTGCTTCCGTACGAGTCCTAATTTCTCTGGTTTCCGCAGCCCGTACGTCAGATGTACGTTGGTACCGCTACGATCACTGTACAATGTATGCAAATGCCAATTATCTGGGAAAGAACATCTGCTTCCTTCCATGGATTCCCACTTGGGTTTATAAAGCATTCGGTAAAACTAGCGTGATGATCGAACCCAACAGTAACAAATCCAAGGCGTTTCACTGCCCCTCCCGCTGTCGTTTTATAAATCCGCAGTTATTTCTGACTACGTACGAGATTTCCTGTTCTCTCTCTCACTCCGCGAAAACTATTAGTCCTACAGAAAAAATGTACAACACCATTTTTCTTAGAAATTTAATGTAGCTACCTTTTGTATTCCGATACGTTTTCGCTGGATGCCACGGTTTTGGAGTTAGCCAAGAAAAAGGGCAAAACTGACTTTCAAACGCATTTGCACCTCCTCACTCATCGCTCAGCAGTCGGGGCTTCTACAAGTTGTTCGTGACGCTCCCTGCTACCACTCTACACGAACTGTTCTCCATATTCGGACTGTTTAGGCCTTCATTAACGGGTCTTATAACGCCATCGGCTTAGGCGAGCACTTACAAATTGCAAAATTGGCCTTTGTGTACATTTTGTCCAAACAATTTTGTAAATTTTAACAGGATAAAATAAACAATTACAAGGGTCTATCTGTCATGCCTTCTGACAACGAAATTTCTCTGCTTGTGAGGATTAAGTTCGGATCGAACTGTCAGCGTAATCAGTTCTAGCCCAATGTTTACAAAAGTTGTTTTATTTCATTACCCTCAGGGCTATCTTTAAATTAATAATGTTAACGAAATAGCCGTCTATCCTGGTGGCTTAATAGCCCAGTCAATAGAGACCAAAAGAGGTTGAATTTTGGGAACAGTTCGTGCAGTCGGACATTTTTGTGCAGCGGTAGGAGGGAGTTACATGAAGAACATACCAGAAATCCTGATTGAGGAGGGATGAGTGTAGCTACGGGTGGAGTTGCATTTGAAGGTCACTTTTGTACATTTTTCTTGAATAACTCCAAAACCGTAGCTTCTAGGGAAAATGCATCCCAGTACAAAATGCAACTACTTTAAATTTCCTACAAAAAAGATCCTTTCATTTTTTTTGCCGCAGGACTAATAGTTTGCGCGCAGCAAGCGAGAGAATATGAAACTATCGCGGGAGGTCAGATGTAAAGTTGTGGGTTGCATGAAACGACAGCGGTAGTGGAATTGAACGACCTTATACGGCAGCACGCCTCTCAACTTCTCCGACCTGGCGGATATCTCAGACACTCGAACAGCACCCACGGATGGGCCACACAAGTGTTGAGTACATGGCCTTCTTTATAGACGACAAAAGTTTTCGTAGAATTCTCTCAATAAAGCGTAGTCAACCACTCGCCTTCCCTGCAACCTACCTCACATGTTCGTTAAATTGTGTGTCGCTTGTCAACATTAGCTCTAGATCTATAGTAGACATGACTGTGTCAAACAGCGCAAAAGTAGTTAACTCTCTCTTCCAACCACTGCAGGGTTGCTTTTCCTACTCATCTTCATTATCTTAACTGTTTCCACATTTAGAGCATGCTGCCACTCAACACAGCAAATAGAAATTCCATCCAAGTCGTCTTTTATCTTCTTACAGTCACTCAAACAAGATACTATTCCACGCAGTGTAGCTTCGTCAGCAAACACGCCAGTGTATGTCAGAACAACCGCAGTCCTATCACACTCCCTGGGGCCCTGCTGACGATATCCTTAGGAACACTCGCCGTCCGAGTCAACGCACTGCATTCTGTTACTTTAGTGTCTTTGAGCTTCTCACATATCTAGGAAGCTATTATGTACGCTCTTACATTCGTTAACAACCTGCACCACGTCAAAGGCTTTCCAGAAATCTAGCAATATGGAGTATGCCTGTTGCCCTACAACTCTCAGGATATAGTGCGAGAAAAGCGCAGGCTTAATTTCACACGAGTGATGTTTTCTAAATCCTCTCTCCTTTCTGGATACAAGCTTTTCTTCTTCGATGAAATTTATTGAATTCGTATTAAATACGTTCAAGAATTCTGCAGCGTATCATCGTTATGAATAAACGCCTTTACTTTTTCAGGCCTGTTCTTTTATCTTTGTTATGTATAGGAGCCATCTGCGCTTTTTCCATTTGCTTGGTACTATCCACTGGGCATGAGATTCACTGTCAATGCACACTAACTATGGGATTCCGAGAATACTCTGTGCGAAACCGAACTGGGATTCTATCTTTCCATCTGGACATGGAGACTCATTCGCTTTCAAGTCTTTCAGTTGCTTCTCAACACCAGGGATGTATATTTTTATATTTTTCTTACGAGAGCTTGTGTGGCGGCTAAACGCCATTACGATCCCATTGCGTGAATGGTTTTTTCAACGGGTAGTGAGAAACTTCAGCTTTCGTCTTGCTGTCTTCTATTGCTGCATCAGACTGGGCCAACGATTAACTGAGTAGATGCCTTCGAATCGCTTAGTGGTTTTACGCAAGACCGGAATGTTCTACGATTTTCTACAAAGCCCTTTGCTAAGGTATGGGACTGGAAGTCGTTCTAGTCGTATGCATCGCCCATTGAGACGCACGAATTTCTACTATCTTTTCCCTGTCGGCATTTCAGCGCCCTTTTTCCAAACGAGACTGCAACAGTCTCTGTTTCCTCAGAATTTTCCGAATTTCGCTGTGCGTCTTTACCGCCCTAAAACCCCACTTACTCGGCACACGCTTCTTCATAGGTCGGTTTACAATCAGTTTAAACTTTGTCCATGATTTCCCTACGTTCATCATGCTGGAATTAAATTATGTCCATACATTGTCTAAGTATGATGCTAACAATTGCTTATCTGAAATTTTCAACATTAATAGTTTTCTAGCCTTCTTTATGAATTTATTAATTTTAATAACCACTATGTATGACGACACTGTGACCGCTAACCCCCGTATGTATGCTGACAGTGTCGAGAAGGTGAGGCCTATTTATAGCTTTTGTTGTTGTCTTTGTACTCTTCAGTCCAAAGACTGGTTTAATGCAGCTCCCCATGCTACTCTATCCCTTGCGAGCCTCTTCATCTGTGAGTTACTACTGCAACTTACATCCTTCCGAATCTGCTTAGCGTATTCGTCTCTTGGTCTCCTCTACGATTTTTACCCTCCACGCTTGCGTCCGGTACTAAGTTGGTGATCCTTTGATGTCTCAGAACGTGTCCTACCAACCGATGCTTCTTCTTATCAAGTTGTGTCACGAATTCCTCTTCTGCCCAGTTCTGTTCAGTACCTCCTCATTAGTTACGTGATCTACCCATCTAATCTTGAACATTTTTCTGTAGCACCACATTTCGAAAGCTCCTATTCTCTTGTTGCCTAAACTGTTTATTGTCCATGTTTCACTTCCATACATGGCTACACTCCATACAAATACTTTCAGAAAGGACTTTCTCACATTTAAATTTATACTAGATTTTAATAAACTTCTCTTCTTCAGAAATGCTTTTCTTGTCATTGGCAGTCTACATTTTATTTTCTCTCTACTTCGACCATTATCAGTTATTTTGCTTCCCAAGTAACAAAACTCATTTACTGCTTTAAGTGTCTCATTCCCTAATTTAATACCCTCAGCATCATCTGATTTAATTCGACTACATTCCATTAGACTCGTTTTGATTTTGTTTATGTTCATCTTATATCCTCCTTTCAAGACGCTGTCCATTCGGTTCAGCTGCTCTTCCAGGTCCTTTGCTGTCTCTGTCAGCCGGCCGATGTGGCCGAGCGGTTCTAGGCGCTTCAGTCTGGAACCACGCGACCGCTACGGTAGCAGGTTCGAATCCTGCGTCGGGCATAGATGTGTGTGATGCCCTTAGGTTAGTTAGGTTTAAGTAGTTCTATGTTCTAGGGGACTGATGACTTCAGATGTTAAGTCCCATAGTGCTCAGAGCCATTTGAACCATTTGTCTGTGTCAGAATTACAATGCCGTCGGCAAACCACAAAGTTTTTATTTCTTCTCCATGGTTTTTAATTCCTGCTCCAAATGTTCTTTTTATTTATAGCTACAGCGGCTAAAATATTTCCATCGCGTTTCGGTGGTCGCTCTAGTCGTTCGAGACTTTTTTGGAGAAAGCGTCAAAACTTCTTCGCAAGACAGGCTGCCCTAACCACCTGCTCCGAATCCATTTACGCCCCAGTCCTTGCTCGGAAGTTTAAGTTGCCTCCAACTAATATTACACGATCAGACTACTTCTGTGCTACTGAGCAAAGTAGCACTCCAACCATCAACTGGAGTAGTGACATCACAGTTACAGATACTCTGCGTAAACCAGTTATGTTGGCCACTGACACAGCGTATTCATGGATCACGATAACCCCTTCAGAATTAATTAAGGCCTGAAGGATGCCGCATTGAAGCACCGAAACTGGTAGCTACACAATAAATAAGATCATAAGAACGGCTGTAGGCGTATTGCATCATCGACTACAGGTCTTAGAAGTACGAGAGCAGTTCAATAAGTAATGCAACACATTTTTTTTTCTGAAACAGGGGTTGTTTAATTCAGCATTGAAATACACCACCTTGAAATGAGGGCCTGTATGCCTGCACGGTACCATTCCACTGGTCGATGTCGGAGCCAACGTTGTACTGCATCAATAACTTCTTCATCATCCGCGTAGTGCCTCCCACGGATTGCGTCCTTCATTGGGCCAAACATATGGAAATCCGACGGTGCGAGATCGGGGCTGTAGGGTGCATGAGGAAGAACAGTCCACTGATGTTTTGTGAGCTCCTCTCGGGTGCGAAGACTTGTGTGAGGTTTTGCGTTGTCATGAAGAAGGAGAAGTTCGTTCAGATTTTTGTGTCTACGAACACGCTGAAGTCGTTTCTTCAATTTCTGAAGAGTAGCACAATACACTTCAGAGTTGATCGTTTGACCATGGGGAAGGACATCGAACAGAATAACCCCTTCAGCGTCCCAGAAGACTGTAACCATGACTTTACCGGCTGAGGGTATGGCTTTAAACTTTTTCTTGGTAGGGGAGTGGGTGTGGCGCCACTCCATTGATTGCCGTTTTGTTTCAGGTTCGAAGTGATGAACCCATGTTTCATCGCCTGTAACAATCTTTGACAAGAAATTGTCATCCTCAGCCACATGACGAGCAAGCAATTCCGCACAGATGGTTCTCCTTTGCTCTTTATGGTGTTCGGTTAGACAACGAGGGACCCAGCGGGAACAAACCTTTGAATATCCCAACTGGTGAACAATTGTGACAGCACTACCAACAGAGATGTCAAGTTGAGCACTGAGTTGTTTGATGGTGATCCGTCGATCATCTCGAACGAGTGTGTTCGCACGCTCCGCCATTGCAGGAGTCACAGCTGTGCACGGCCGGCCCGCACGTGGGAGATCAGACAGTCTTGCTTGACCTTGCGGCGATGATGACACACGCTTTGCCCAACGACTCACAGTGCTTTTGTCCACTGCCAGATCACCGTAGACATTCTGCAAGCGCCTATGAATATCTGAGATGCCCTGGTTTTCCGCCAAAAGAAACTCGATCACTGCCCGTTGTTTGCAACGCACATCCGTTACAGACGCCATTTTAACAGCTCCGTACAGCGCTGCCACCTGTCGGAAGTCAATGAAACTATACGAGACGAAGCGTGAATTTCTGAAAATATTCCACAAGAAATTTCCGGTTTTTTCAACCAAAATTGGCCGAGAAAAAAAATGTGTTGCATTACTTATTGAACTGCCCTCGTGACATTAAGAAAGCTAGGAAAGTACTTCTGCCTACCAAGTATGATACGAAATAAATTTCAGAGTGTCTGAGCAGTCAGTACCAAATACGCAGTTCTGGTGACGGAGATGTGGAACGCAAATGGGTAAAAACAAAGGCAGTGTACAATGCACCGCTGTGCTGTAAGTGTCGACCAGACTTGTAGGGAACAGAAAACCCTCTGTGGCACGAAAGTCATGTTAAAAAGATGCAAAGTCTTAGTCTGGTTGACAAACAAACGGCCGTGGTCCCCAAGACCTCCTGTCAAAAGGATGGACGTGCAAAAAGTCGATCAGCAGGTTCTATGTAAGCTCATCACACTCTTTCCCTGCTTCCATAATCAGTGAACACTTCGCACCTTGCTCTCATTCTGCTTATTTTGCCTTCCCTCAGCTTTTGTTTGTTTGTCAACCAGACTAAGACTTTGCATCTTTTTAACATGACTTTTGTGCCACAGAGGGTTTTCTGTTCCTTACAAGTCTGGTCGACACTTACAGCACAGCGGTGCATTGTACACTGCCTTTGTTTTTACCCATTTGCGTTCCACATCTCCGTCACCAGAACTGCGTATTTGGTACTGACTGCTCAGGCACTCTCAAATTTATTTCGTATCATACTTGGTAGGCAGAAGTACTTTCCTAGCTTTCTTAATGTTACTTCTAAGACCTGTAGTCGATGATGCAATAAAAGCCTTACGGTCACTGATTCCTTCCTCTGCGATACCCGTTTCGGAAAAGTTCTGGTATGTTAATTACTAGCAGATCTGTGACGTAGTGCTCGCAAGTCAGTTCGATAATTGACATCTCCAGGTACTTTTCACACATAAACGTTCAGAGCCATATAACACAAACGCCTGTCACTGGTACTGGTTTCAATTGCGTTACTCTTACTGAGCATGGACTGTGCTGTGTTAGAGTTCAGTCTGCTGGAGAATTACGCTTGCTTCACCGGCTGGTTTTCCACATTACCTAGAGCTTATATGTCAACGTGACGTGTGAACCGTAAGCATTGGAAACACGTTGGAATGATTGCGTATGTAAGGACGGGCCTTATGAAATATAAAACATGGAGTAATAAACGGTGAGATCTGAAAACTTTTAAACATCAATATACACTCCTGGAAATGGAAAAAAGAACACATTGACGCGGTGTTGGCCGTCGAATGGCGCTAGCTGCGCAGCATTTGTGCACCGCCGCCGTCAGTGTCAGCCAGTTTGCCGTGGCATACGGAGCTCCATCGCAGTCTTTAACACTGGTAGCATGCCGCGACAGCGTGGACGTGAACCGCATGTGCAGTTGACGGACTTTGAGCGAGGGCGTATAGTGGGCATGCGGGAGGCCGGGTGGACGTACCGCCGAATTGCTCAACACGTGGGGCGTGAGGTCTCCACAGTACATCGATGTTGTCGCCAGTGGTCGGCGGAAGGTGCACGTGCCCGTCGACCTGGGACCGGAACGCAGCGACGCACGGATGCACGCCAAGACCGTAGGATCCTACGCAGTGCCGTAGGGGACCGCACCGCCACTTCCCAGCAAATTAGGGACACTGTTGCTCCTGGGGTATCGGCGAGGACCATTCGCAACCGTCTCCATGAAGCTGGGCTACGGTCCCGCACACCGTTAGGCCGTCTTCCGCTCACGCCCCAGCATCGTGCAGCCCGCCTCCAGTGGTGTCGCGACAGGCGTGAATGGAGGGACGAATGGAGACGTGTCGTCTTCAGCGATGAGAGTCGCTTCTGCCTTGGTGCCAATGATGGTCGTATGCGTGTTTGGCGCCGTGCAGGTGAGCGCCACAATCAGGACTGCATACGACCGAGGCACACAGGGCCAACACCCGGCATCATGGTGTGGGGAGCGATCTCCTACACTGGCCGTACACCACTGGTGATCGTCGAGGGGACACTGAATAGTGCACGGTACATCCAAACCGTCATCGAACCCATCGTTCTACCATTCCTAGACCGGCTAGGGAACTTGCTGTTCCAACAGGACAATGCACGTCCGCATGTATCCCGTGCCACCCAACGTGCTCTAGAAGGTGTAAGTCAACTACCCTGGCCAGCAAGATCTCCGGATCTGTCCCCCATTGAGCATGTTTGGGGCTGGATGAAGCGTCGTCTCACGCGGTCTCCACGTCCAGCACGAACGCTGGTCCAACTGAGGCGCCAGGTGGAAATGGCATGGCAAGCCGTTCCACAGGACTACATCCAGCATCTCTACGATCGTCTCCATGGGAGAATAGCAGCCTACATTGCTGCGAAAGGTGGATATACACTGTACTAGTGCCGACATTGTGCATGCTCTGTTGCCTGTGTCTATGTGCCTGTGGTTCTGTCAGTGTGATCATGTGATGTATCTGACCCCAGGAATGTGTCAATAAAGTTTCCCCTTCCTGGGACAATGAATTCACGGTGTTCTTATTTCAATTTCCAGGAGTGTAGATGCCAGTGTTTCCTACGACTCACTAGAAACTCTGTCTGTGTAAGCTTCACTCTCCCCTGAATCCGATTAACCGCAGTTTCGACACTCATTACAACACAGCTCTGCCAGTTAAAATCCGTATCGTACAGTTAAGTCTTGCTTGCAGTGTTGAAGAGAAGTAGTTCCGAGCCATCAGCTGTATATACGAGTATACACCTTTACTTTCAACCGGTTTCTTTGTTACCAACAATCATCACGGAGGACCATAAAATAAAGAATCAGTAAAACGTACGTAGTATACACAGACAAGCTTTTACGTTAAGGAAACACTTGTGTGACGAAAAATTTGTCATTGGCTGTAGATTTTCATATGTTTTCGTAATCTTTGACAGACAATACTGTCTTTAGCTGTAGATCTTACTATGTTTTTGTAATTTTTTACAGTATTGTCTGTGACAGTATGTCCGTAATATATGCAGCTCTAAGCTTCAACTTACTAGTTCTTAACAGCTAAGAATCATGTTTTAAGATACATCGTGTTTTGAAGGTTACTGAGCATACGCGTGTTCTTATGGAGCACGTTTGTGCTAGATATGTAGCTATATCCTGTTTGAAACTAATGTATTTTTGATGCATCAGTTTTGTAAGTTCTTTCCAGATGATTTTTCGTCACACATGCGTTTCCTTATTTTAAAAGCTTGTCTATGTATACTGCATATGTTTTTTTATTCTTTATTTTATAGTCCTCCGTGTTGATGGTTGCCAATACAGAAACCGGTTGAGAATAAAGGTGTATATGTACAGTAGGTGACTCAAAAAATTTTTTCTTCAAACACTTTGAGCCGTGGTAAAAATTGCTGTTTTAAAGAGCGCGCCGTAGCGCGTAGTGTGAAGCGGTCGCCCTCCGTTTCTGGCGGTGGCGCCGCTGTGGCAATCGCAGCTTTGGTGTCTCCCTCAGGTGGGAAAGGGGGAAAGGTTGCTGTTCACGTGCATTTAAGGGGCGCTATGAGCTCGCCAGAAGTCAGTCGGTCAGTCGGTCAGTCTGGGTGAGACTGGATGTCAGTGTGGTGTGTAGTGGTGGTATACCTCGGAATGAAATTGTAACGGACGTAATCGAAAGTTTGTCTCTCGTCCGGATTTGTGGGGCAGTTAGTGTCTGTCTGTCGTCCGGAGTGTTAGTATATCTTTCGTTCGGATCAATCTTTAAAGCTGGATAAATGAGTCTTTCCACTCCGCCAGTAAGAGAACTCAGCGAGTGGTCGCCCGGTCGGGACTTAGTTCCTTCATCTAAGTCTGCGCTTTAGGCCGCCAGTCTGCTCGAGTTGCTCAGGCAATAGTCATTGGCGGTTTGATCGATCGGTTAGTCGGTCGCACACTGAGACACAAGATAACTTGTTCGCCTTGAGCGTCGGCACATGTGAGGTCGCCACGTGAGTCCAGTGGGCCACGCCGTATAGCGAGGAGTAGTGTCTTCGCGGCCGACGAGCAACAGGAGTCAACCCACGGCATCAGTCTGGCCGGTGCGAGCTGCGATGACGTGCTGTAACTGGTTCTCAGAGCGCTCCTGGGCCCCTTCAGTTACCATCTTGTGGAGCTTGTCTCGGTCCTTTCCTGCTGCAGGGATGTCGTTTTGCCAGTGGGCGTGTTTCCTCTGCATGGCTGGGTCCGAGCCAGTATTTCCGCCGTCGTGTGTCTGGAAGTGAGTGGGAGACGCACCAGCAGTGCAGTCGCGACGGAGCAGCAGTCGCGGACGGACCAGCGGGCAGTCGGTCGGTTGGTGCGGACCAGGAAAGACGGGAGATCGGCGCGCCTTCCTGCGTCCGTTGAAGCGGCTGGCAGCGGACGGTTCGGGAGAGCGATTTGGGGTACTGCGCCAGGTCTTCTCCAGAAATCGCAGTTTATTAGAAGTTAAGTGACTGGTGATATGTTGTTCCATTTACTTTTTGAATTCTACTTGTTTTCTTGGTCAGTCTCTCGTCCTCAGCTAGCTCGTCTGTCTCTCGTCCGCATTTGTAGGCAGTTAGTGTCTGTCTGTGGTTCGGAGCTGCCTCTGTCATGTTTGTCGGATTTCGTGTGTTAACGGATTTATTGCTTGGAGTGTAACGGCCTAAAACCTGAAATATGTTTTAATCTTGTCTATCATCTTGAGAGGCGTTATCTGTGTACTGTAGAGCATCTTAGTTTGTTTGGCCATCTTTGTAGAATTTTATATAAGATTCCATTTTATAGACTTTTATTTAAATGATCATTGTAGTATATAAAGTTGCCACGCTTTCACCGTAAGACTTTTCTTAGAAGTTAAAATCAAGTACACCTCTGTGGCAAGTTAATATTCAATTTTAGTGTTTTTACCATTTCCATCCCTCCTACGGGGTACATAGTTTGTGTGCTTGTGTGAATTGTTAAACCTTTTAGTTTAAGGTAATTTGGTGTGTTGCAGATTTGCACCAGTCTAGTCTTTCAAAGGTTGTTGTGAGAGGTCGTGACTACGGCCGTGTCAAAAGGGAGCGGCAAGGTTTTCAGCCCGAAAGCTCATACAGTCACAAATTTGTTTCTTTCTGCCTCTGAATAAATTGTAACTTGATATATAGAGGGTGCTTTCTGATTATAATTTTAAATCTGTTTCTTTAAAAAAACTCTTTTAGGCAATTTGATTATGATTTTATCAGTGAATCCCTGGCAACTACTTCCACGCTCACATAGTGTGATTAAATGTGTTAATGTTCTTGATGAATCGCTATAAAATAAAATAAATTTTTAAAAATACTCTTTGAAAATAAATTCACGGTTCACACTTGAAAGCAGATTAACAGTTTCCTAGAAAAACCTTTTTTCTTTTTTTTTCGCAGTGGATTTCTTCCCTGCACACTCTGCCATATTATTTGACATGAAAGCACCAGTTAGCAAAGCTACACTTTTGTGTATTTTAACCAATATCTGTGTATCAAGAATTAACAACAACGTGTTTTGGATATAGAAATGTAAAACGTATTCAGACTACTCTCGTGCTTCTTTAAGGTTGGAAACACAATTTGGCAACGGAACTATGTTTCGTTACTAGCGTTACAATCTTGTTTCCGTTCGTGATTTTTTTGTGTTTCCATTTTACTGAACATAGTATATCAGAACTTTGACAGTAATAATCAGACGTGACTGTTAAATAGGTAGCAGGAACAAGCAGGAAGAAGAAAACCAAAGAATAGACCTGGAGAAAAGAGTCCTGAAGTTAAATTACAGGTGAAACACTTATCCCATGCAAAGCATGCGGAAATAAAACACGTAAATAAATACAGAATAGTAAATAATACTGGGCTCTGTAAACTCATCTTCTGAGAAAAACAAACTCTCCTTGATGAAACTCACATAATTTCCTAAACATTGTCTTGCACCCCCCGCTCCCTCCCTCCCTTCCCCCCCCCCCCCCCCACACACACAAACACACACACATACACAAAGACACACATATCATATACATAAAATCACAAACGACAAGCTAGTTTCACTTCATTATGATCAACGTAAGTCGTGACACACTGGTAAAATTAACATGGTCGAACGAGTAAGCAGGATACTCCGAGGACGGATGTTACAGCAATAATACATTAAGTACAACACGATCGCTAATGGCAGTTTGTCAATATAATCAAACCATGTATGTATTTGGAGCAAAAAGAAAATAAAAATGTTTCATGTCTAATTCGTAGATGACTTACTGCGAGCCATAAAGTCTACCAGGGCTGCTGCTACGGTCGCAGGTTCGAATCCTGCCTCGGACATGGCTGTGTGTGATGTCCTTAGTTAGGTTTAAGTAGTTCTAAGTCTAGGCGACTGATGACCTCAGATGTTAAGTCCCATAGTGCTTAGAGCCATTTGAGCCATTTTAAAAGTCTACCAGAGTGCCACTAAGATCAAAATATCACATTTGAAGGCGAGCAACGACAAGGAACAAACAAACAAACACGCATATATATATATATATATATATATATATATATATATATATATATATATATATATATACACTCCTGGAAATTGAAATAAGAACACCGTGAATTCATTGTCCCAGGAAGGGGAAACTTTATTGACACATTCCTGGGGTCAGATACATCACATGATCACACTGACAGAACCACAGGCACATAGACACAGGCAACAGAGCATGCACAATGTCGGCACTAGTACAGTGTATATCCACCTTTCGCAGCAATGCAGGCTGCTATTCTCCCATGGAGACGATCGTAGAGATGCTGGATGTAGTCCTGTGGAACGGCTTGCCATGCCATTTCCACCTGGCGCCTCAGTTGGACCAGCGTTCGTGCTGGACGTGCAGACCGCGTGAGACGACGCTTCATCCAGTCCCAAACATGCTCAATGGGGGACAGATCCGTAGATCTTGCTGGCCAGGGTAGTTGACTTACACCTTCTAGAGCACGTTGGGTGGCACGGGATACATGCGGACGTGCATTGTCCTGTTGGAACAGCAAGTTCCCTTGCCGGTCTGGGAATGGTAGAACGATGGGTTCGATGACGGTTTGGATGTACCGTGCACTATTCAGTGTCCCCTCGACGATCACCAATGGTGTACGGCCAGTGTAGGAGATCGCTCCCCACACCATGATGCCGGGTGTTGGCCCTGTGTGCCTCGGTCGTATGCAGTCCTGATTGTGGCGCTCACCTGCACGGCGCCAAACACGCATACGACCATCATTGGCACCAAGGCAGAAGCGACTCTCATCGCTGAAGACGACACGTCTCCATTCGTCCCTCCATTCACGCCTGTCGCGACACCACTGGAGGCGGGCTGCACGATGTTGGGGCGTGAGCGGAAGACGGCCTAACGGTGTGCGGGACCGTAGCCCAGCTTCATGGAGACGGTTGCGAATGGTCCTCGCCGATACCCCAGGAGCAACAGTGTCCCTAATTTGCTGGGAAGTGGCGGTGCGGTCCCCTACGGCACTGCGTAGGATCCTACGGTCTTGGCGTGCATCCGTGCGTCGCTGCGGTCCGGTCCCAGGTCGACGGGCACGTGCACCTTCCGCCGACCACTGGCGACAACATCGATGTACTGTGGAGACCTCACGCCCCACGTGTTGAGCAATTCGGCGGTACGTCCACCCGGCCTCCCGCATGCCCACTATACGCCCTCGCTCAAAGTCCGTCAACTGCACATACGGTTCACGTCCACGCTGTCGCGGCATTCTACCAGTGTTAAAGACTGCGATGGAGCTCCGTATGCCACGGAAAACTGGCTGACACTGACGGCGGCGGTGCACAAATGCTGCGCAGCTAGCGCCATTCGACGGCCAACACCGCGGTTCCTGGTGTGTCCGCTGTGCCGTGCGTGTGATCATTGCTTGTACAGCCCTCTCGCAGTGTCCGGAGAAAGTATGGTGGGTCTGACACACAGGTGTCAATGTGTTCTTTTTTCCATTTCCAGGAGTGTATATAAGCGTGTGTAGTAAAATAATAGTATTAGGAAGCATTTTATTTTTAGAAATAAAGTGAGATACACAGAAAACGTGACATAGACGGCGGAGAGAGCGTTTAGACAGCAAAAGACAGAAAAACAAGTTTTGTGTTTGTCGGTAAAAACATATAAATTTCTGTTCCTCTGGTTGCCGTGTTTTAACTGTTCGTATTTCGCGTATGCGAGGCAGTGTGTGGAACCAACGATGCGTACCGACCGGAGGGGGTAGGATAGCGCTTAAAATGCTCGCTGACCGGTGATGTAGAACAATGGTCCGTAATGGGGCGTGCGGATTGTATGGGACCCGAAGCTGGCAAAACGTCGCTGTTGTGCAG
The DNA here is from genome assembly GCF_023898315.1 of Schistocerca nitens. Lineage (NCBI taxonomy): Eukaryota > Metazoa > Arthropoda > Insecta > Orthoptera > Acrididae > Schistocerca > Schistocerca nitens. The sequence continues at coordinate 1,100,324,528 of NC_064615.1, read as the reverse complement.
CGCAGCGCTTTACTCTAAACAAGTAACTGAATCGACTTAGAGGTCACGCCACCGTCACAACATTTCTCGCCCACAGTTCGCTGCAGTTTCTGGTTGTTGGCTGTCCACTGGGACGAATTGTTGCACTCTTTGAGTTTGTTTTTAGCTTGCGGGAGTTATTATTTTAGTTGTTTCTGTTATTTGTTGTGTGATTCTGAAATATGTCACAAGCAAGTTGCTTGAAAGTCATGAGTGGAAAACGCCGACGTCGTGCTGTTGTCCAGTTTTGGAATATTAATAACAAGTTCACCTCAGGGTCAACACTGAGTGAATGTGGAGAAGAACAGACAATGAAAGATCAGTGTTTACTTTGCGCTGATTCTTGTGAGGAGGAGGAGTTGTTCAAGGGATAAAAAAACGCTATAGCAATTGATCGTTACTGAGCAAAGACTGTTTGATTTCCATTTTGTATGTAGATGTGTGTCAGTCCCTTTCATTTGCTTAACTGAAACCGTAAATTTATAGAATCTTATTTGTATGCTCCTGACCCGGGTAAATGAATAGTCTATATCGCAGAAAATAAAATTCCATAGCTTTAATAAACGAGAATAGTTTGAAAAGTTCTCAGAACGGAATAGAAACAATCTCTTTGTCGTATACCATAGTACGCCTGACAGATCGGCAACCAGCACTCGGAGAAGCATCGCGTGCATGCATAGCTCCAAGGCGTCACCTCACAGTACTTCGGCCACCGGCGAGACTCATGTCGCAACCGAGAGGCAGCGGGGCAAGCGTCACCAGAGGCTCTCCTCGCTGGGGATCTACTTACCTCCGCCGAGTCACGTGCGCGGAAAACTCCCAGCACCGGCTGTTTACAGCGGCGCAGCTCCACTCATCGGCAGTTCTCCGCCGACGCTGCAGGCCAATTCATGTGCCGACTAATACTAGCTCTTCAATCAGAGCCCGATTGGAGCCACTGCAATGGGACTTCAAACTGGGGGTGTAGATAAAATATTAATATACCGATATTTTTCCTAAAAGATTTACATATTGGCGACATATTTTTCACCGATATAAAGATACCGCTACAGTGATAACGAGTGCCGGTATTTTTATTTTATATTACATTTTTTCGCAATTTGCGGTAAATATTTGAAATGGTTATTTTGCAATTGTAGTACAATTTTTCTTTCACTGTATAAAGGAATCTTATTACTTTTTAAGCTTTCATGGTGACAAGTCTTTCTCTTTGACTGTATCTAGCAAGTACAGATGGCACGAAGAAGAAGTCCCATTGCACGGGGGAGGGGGGGGGGGGGGCGGGGGGGTAGTCGCAGTGTGAATGGGATAACATGATATCCGATGTGAAGAAGTGAAACACCAGTTGGGATAAAAAAAATTAACGAGACTAGGTGCTACTTCTTCACACTGGTATTCTTCGAAACCAGTTGCTGAAACCGATTAACAAAAATCTAATTGAAAAGAATGGTCTTTGCGGTGGGTGGATATGTGTCAGGCGAAATGCTGACTTAACCGGCGCTTGGCGCTACCAACAGGAACTGCAACGTTTGACTTCACCACGCAGTTTTGACACTAAGACTGCTATGTTTCTGGCGTTCGCAGAAATGAAAAAACAGGGAAGTTGGCATGAAGTATTCCAGGCAAATCCGATATGTGTCGAAACCGAACGACGGACCTATCGGACACCTTGTATTGTGGAGCTCGCATGCAGTTACCATTGTTAGCAAAGTGTTCATTGCCAAGCGCGAACGTACATCGTTTTCATTTCTTACTCGAAGCAGGCTGCTAGCTTGTTGATGGTCAGAATATCCAATAATAAATCAATAGTTAAATATACAGCTCAAAAACTGGCAGTGTATTTATAATGTACAGCCGATATTTTTTTTGGCTGGAACGTAGATATATTTTTCGTCGATATATCGATAATTCTTTTCTATATGTCGAGTGACGATAATGATATATCTTTAGATATCGATAATCGGATTACCAATATTTTTAAAAATACCAACAGTCCTTCTTCGGACATATCCAACGTTATTTGGGAGAAGTGTCTTCGGCCAGCTGCTGTCGAGTACATTCTCCTTCCTTCCAGTGGGGAATATATTTCGAATAGTCTTTACGTCCCTTCATCTTAATTAATTTCGTTGTCTTACAGGCAGACACCTGTTCAAAGTCTGCGAGAGTTTGATGTTAAATTTTGTAAGAAGAAGCTTTTTGTTTAGCTTATGTCCTGTTGTATTGTAGTAAGCCTTTCCCTTTTTAATTGTGAACGTGTTGTTCCTCAGGTATCTCACTACGTGACACTAATGTGTCAGTTCCTCGTTTGGAGAGAACCTCGGCCCAGTGAAGAAAATTTTGAACTTGGGAAAGGGGTACACGTCTCATGGAGCCAAATCAGGCAAATAAGGCGGGCGTGGCAACAATTCGTAACGTGTGCATGTATTTTTGCCATGGCTACGAAACTTGGGCGTGGGCGCGTATTGTCTTGATGAAAGGTGACATTCTTCCTCGCCAAATCTGGCCCTTTTTAGCGCATCATTTGCTGTAGTCGGTCCAGGGGAATATTATGGTATTGTCCCGTAATTGTTTGATCAGTGGGAAGATACTCTATCAGCAGAATACTTTTCGCATCCCAGGAAACAAGCCACGACCGTTCCGGTCGGTATTACCTCCTTTGCTTCCTTTGCTGCTGGTGAATCAGTATGTTTCCACTTATTTCACTGTGTTTTGTCTGTGAGGTATGGTGGCGGGCAAACTGGCGCAAAAATCTTATTGTCTGCTCCGAAAACTGATAAAACATTGTTCGGACATTTCGATTCTGACGAGTTTCTGATACTGCACGAAGATTCGTGGCACCCATCTAGCAGATAATTATCTGACATCCATTTCCACTGTTGTTGTGACTGCTCAGATCACACCCTTACAGATTCAGCAATTTCACGCAGTTTCAGTCAGTGATCCTATATGACCATTTTATGCATTTCGACAGTAATTTCTGGGGTAGTGGCACATCTTACCTGACCACTAACCGGTTAATCAGCTAAGGCACATAACTGTGATTTGCAGAGTAGCCATGTAGGTGTAGGTAGCCATGTAGACCAAATTTCAACTTGTTTGTGCACTTGGCAACAACTGAATATGAATGAGAAGCGTTCCCCGGAGTGTTACCAAAATGTACATGAATTTCCTTTGCTTTCATACCTTTCTTCAGGAAGCACTTAATCACTGCTCGAGTCTCAATGTTTCCTATCTTCGCACATCGCTACACTAAAACAACAACAGAGACACGTCTAAATCTCAGATCTCTGCTCAGTGCACTGATGCGTCTCGTGTTTGCTCGTAAAGAATTACCTATTATTGCCCGGAACTTCGTTACGCTGGCGCTGACATCTGGTGATGATTCTTCGAACTTTTCTATTTGCCCCCTTAATTACCGTTTTTGTATAGCATCTGTTCTTACTCCCCTTTCTGATAACGGCCTTATTTTTTATTATGTTTGAAATGAACAGACTGTAACGATTATGCTCCACTCAAAAATATTGTGATTTCTTTTCGATGGTGAAGCATGGTGCAGTGTTGTGGCGCATAAGCCAAGTAGTGCTGTTTCGCCCGTAGAACGACCTGATGAGGAAATGTTTCAAGGAGCCCACTGACAGCAGGAGACAGCGAAGACGCAGAGATGAATTTCTAAACTAAACGTGTCTTGGATATTAAAAATAGAACGAAATTAATTAAATTAAGAAGTAAATTAGACACAGATAATGAATTTCGTGAGGAGATTCCGCCGCAAGGAAAAACGGATGGCATCCATCCCAAACCCTGTATCATGTACGAGTACGTGACACTCTCTCCCCTATTTCGCGATAATACAAACCAAGCTGCTCTTCTTTGAACTTTCTCGATGAACTCCGTTAATCCTATCTGGTAAGGATCCCACAGCGCACAGCAGTATTCCAAAATACACTCCTGGAAATGGAAAAAAGAACAAATTGACACCGGTGTGCCAGACCCACCATACTTGCTCCGGACACTGCGAGAGGGCTGTACAAGCAATGATCACACGCACGGCACAGCGGACACACCAGGACCCGCGGTGTTGGCCGTCGAATGGCGCTAGCTGCGCAGCATTTGTGCACCGCCGCCGTCAGTGTCAGCCAGTTTGCCGTGGCATACGGAGCTCCATCGCAGTCTTTAACACTGGTAGCATGCCGCGACAGCGTGGACGTGAACCGTATGTGCAGTTGACGGACTTTGAGCGAGGGCGTATAGTGGGCATGCGGGAGGCCGGGTGGACGTACCGCCGAATTGCTCAACACGTGGGGCGTGAGGTCTCCACAGTACATCGATGTTGTCGCCAGTGGTCGGCGGAAGGTGCACGTGCCCGTCGACCTGGGACCGGACCGCAGCGACGCACGGATGCACGCCAAGACCGTAGGATCCTACGCAGTGCCGTAGGGGACCGCACCGCCACTTCCCAGCAAATTAGGGACACTGTTGCTCCTGGGGTATCGGCGAGGACCATTCGCAACCGTCTCCATGAAGCTGGGCTACGGTCCCGCACACCGTTAGGCCGTCTTCCGCTCACGCCCCAACATCGTGCAGCCCGCCTCCAGTGGTGTCGCGACAGGCGTGAATGGAGGGACGAATGGTGACGTGTCGTCTTCAGCGATGAGAGTCGCTTCTGCCTTGGTGCCAATGATGGTCGTATGCGTGTTTGGCGCCGTGCAGGTGAGCGCCACAATTAGGACTGCATACGACCGAGGCACACAGGGCCAACACCCGGCATCATGGTGTGGGGAGCGACCTCCTACACTGGCCGTACACCACTGGTGATCGTCGAGGGGACACTGAATAGTGCACGGTACATCCAAACAGTCATCGAACCCATCGTTCTACCATTCCTAGACCGGCAAGGGAACTTGCTGTTCCAACAGGACAATGCACGTCCGTATGTATCCCGTGCCACCCAACGTGCTCTAGAAGGTGTAAGTCAACTACCCTGGCCAGCAAGATCTCCGGATCTGTCCCCCATTGAGCATGTTTGGGACTGGATGAAGCGTCGTCTCACGCGGTCTGCACGTCCGGCACGAACGCTGGTCCAACTGAGGCGCCAGGTGGAAATGGCATGGCAAGCCGTTCCACAGGACTACATCCAGCATCTCTACGATCGTCTCCATGGGAGAATAGCAGCCTGCATTGCTGCGAAAGGTGGATATACACTGTACTAGTGCCGACATTGTGCATGCTCTGTTGCCTGTGTCTATGTGCCTGTGGTTCTGTCAGTGTGAACATGTGATGTATCTGACCCCAGGAATGTGTCAATAAAGTTTCCCCTTCCTGGGACAATGAATTCACGGTGTTCTTATTTCAATTTCCAGGAGTGTAGAACGGACAGGCGTAGTGTAGGCACACACTTAAGTACGGCTCTTAAATGAATGTCGTGCAGCTGCCACCAGCTTGCACCTAATGGTTTTAAGCGTAGCTGTTAAGTTTCAATGACTTAGGTCGAGAGGGGAAACAGAGAGGGGGGAAGGAGTTGACATAGACCCTTCTACTCTCCAAAACTGCCAGCGTGGCTGCCTAGTGATTCATTTCTTAACACAATGAGCGACGTAGCGCAGTGGTTGGCACACTGGACTCGCATTTGGGAGGACGACAGTTCAAAACCCGCGATTTAGGTTTTCCCTGATTTCCCTAAATCACTTCAGGCAAATGCCGGGATGATTCCTTTGAAAGGGCACGGCCAATTTTCTTCCCTGTCCCGATGGGACCGATGACCTCGCTGTTTGGTCTGTTTCCCCCAAATGAACCAACCAATCAACCATTTATTAAAACCACAGATCACTGAATCACTGTGCTATGGTCAAAGTATGAAAATCAGGTAGTGTCCTCACATTGACGGGCAAATTTCTTGCGCCATCACATCTACATCTGGTGTGGTAATTGCTACATGGGAACAGTAATTCTAGTTCTCACCTGTAATGTATCTAAAATTTTTGACACACGTTAGGCAGTTAAGATATGCAGTGTTATACACAAAGACTTGGAAAATACACTACTGGCCATTAAAATTGCTACACCACGAAGATAACGTGCTACAGACGCGAAATTTAATCGACAGGAAGAAGATTCTGCGATATGCAAATGTTTAGCTTTTGTGAGCATTCACACAAGGTTGGCGCCGGTGGCAACACCTACAACGTGCTGACATCAGGAAAGTTTCCAACCGATTTCTCATACACAAACAGCAGTTGACCGTCGTTGCCTGGTGAAACGTTGTTGTGATGCCTCGTGTAAGGAGGAGAAATGCGTACCATCACGTTTCCGACTTTGATAAAGATCGGATTGTAGCCTATCACGATTGCGGTTTATCGTATCGCGACATTGCTGCTCACGTTGGTCGAGATCCAATGACTGTCAGCAGAATATGGAATGGGTGGGTTCAGCAGGGTAATACGGAACGCCGTGCTGGATCCAACGGCCTAGTATCACTAGCAGTCGAGTTGACAGGCATCTTATCCGCACGGCTGTAACGGATCGTGCAGCCAAGTCTCGATCCCTGAATCAACAGATGGGGACGTTTGCAAGACATCAACCATCTGCACGAACAGTTCGACGACGTTTGTAGCAGCATGGACTATCAGCTCGGAGACCATGGCTGCGGTTACCCTTGACGCTGCATCACAGACAGGAGCGCCTGCGATGGTGTACTCAACGACGAACTTGGCTGTACGAACGGCAAAACGTCATTTTTTCGGATGAATCCAGGTTCTGTTTACAGCATCATGATGGTCGCATCTGTGTTTGGCGACATCGTGGTGAACACACATTGGACGCGTGTATTCGTCATCGCCGTTCTGGCGTATCACCCGGCGTGATGGTATGGGGTGCCATTGGTTACACGTCTCGGTCACCTCTTGTTCGCATTGACGGCACTTTGAACAGTGGTCGTAACATTTCAGATGTGTTACGACCCGTGGCTCTACCCTTCATTCGATCCCTGCGAAACCCTATATTTCTGCAGGATAATGCACGACCGTATGTTGCAGGTTCTGTACGGGCCTTTCTGGATACAGAAAATGTTCGACTGCTGTCCTGGCCAGCACATTCTCCAGATCTCTGACCAATTGAAAACGTCTGGTCAATGGTGGCCGAGCAACTGGGTCGTCACAATACGCCAGTCACTACTTTTGATGAACTGTGGTATCGTGTTGAAGCTGCATGGGTAGCTGTATCTGTACGCGCCATCCAAGCTCTGTTTGACTCAATGCCCAGGCGTATCAAGGCCGTTATTATGGCCAGAGGTGCTCCTTCTGGGTACTGATTTCTCAGGATCTATACACCCGTATTGCGTGAGAATGTAATCACATGTCAGTTCTAGTATAATATATTAGTCCAATGAATACCCGTTTATCATCTGCATTTTTTCTTGGTGTAGCAATTTTAATGGCCAGTAGTGTAAGTTACACATGTCGCAAGCAATGAGGGTGGCGCATTGTCAGAAGAGGGTACGCGCTCTGGATTTTATGCAGACACGGTTCTGCTGTGGTGTAGATAGGAAGTGCATCAGAGTGTGGGAGTCAAACATTGGGGCAAGCGGAAACGAACCCAAAAGTTGAAGTACGACATAATACCTGAATTGTACACGGGTTCACCGAGAAATTATGACGGTGTATGAACTAAATGCAATGTCACGTGCAGTCGTAGTGAAATGGCGAAAAAAAAATTGACGAGGGCCACACAGGCGTAGCTGATACTGATTGGAAAGAAAGGTATTCGACATGGACCACGAAGTATTTAAAGGCAATCGGCAAGCTGAAAGAACATCTGGGGGCGAAATTGTTTTTCCAGCGATGAGAACGTACAGTCAGCAGTTCTCGAATGGCTCCATGACCGAGGAGTGGATTTCTGTCGGCGAGGAATTGAGCGGTTGGTGAACCGTTTCGACCGCTGCTCTTAGACACCTGGTGAATGTGATGAAGAATTGTCCACGTGCGAGCAGAACTCACGCACTGAGGGTTCCGTACAATCCGGAAATCGAGAAAGTCGACGATTTTTTTCTGTTATCGACTTTGATACTGGTAAGGTATCGGTCCCAGGCATTCCAAGACTTTCGAAAATTTTTAATTTTAAATCTGAACTAAGGAAACATATGACAAAAGAAATATTTTTTTCGTGTGGTGTAATTAAATATTAATAACATTCTGATTTTTTCTTTATTTGAACTGTGAAACCTTTCTGCTTCTGATTCTACCTCAAGGGGCAGACAATATACAGATTTTAATGAGTGAGATTGCAGGAATGAAAATATGTTACGTAAATGTCCGTATCTTTTGTCTACATCGACTTAGAAGCTTCAGTTTTCTACATCACCAAGGTACAGCAGACATTAATATGTGACCTATGTGTCAACTTGATGCGTATACCTGTACCTGAGAAAAAGGGATTTAACAGAAGGACGGACTGAGAGAAAGGTTGCTCGACTGAGAACGCTATTTATAAATTCGCTCATCAAATAACACAAGCCTTAAATAAAGATACGTCGCGAGTTGGTATTTTTCATGATCTCTCCAAAGCCTTCGATTGTGTAGATCATGATAATCTATTACAAAAACTCGAGTTCTACGGAATTGATGGCTTTACACGCATCTGGTTTGTATAATACTTGACGAACAGAATGGAAAACCTTGTGCTGAATAATTCAGATAAAGGTACAATATTTCAGTGACTGGGGTAAACTCACGAAGGGAGAGCCACAGGATTCAATTCTGAGTCCACTCCTATTCCTTCTAGAGGGCGGAGCATTTTAATCCATAATGGGAATAACTCGGAATAAAGATAAAATACAGCAAGATGTTTCAGAAAAAAGTTGAAGGTGACAAAGAGGATCCCTCATCGCTAATAATGGCCTTGACCTTGAACGTGATTTACAAGGTGATCAACCGTTTCGACCGCTGCTCTTAGACACCTGGTGAATGTGATGAAGAATTGTCCACGTGCGAGCAGAACTCACGCACTGAGGGTTCCGTACAATCCGGAAATTGAGAAAGTCGACGATTTTTTTCTGTTATCGACTTTGATACTGGTAAGGTATCGGTCCCAGGCATTCCAAGTGATTTTCTTAAATGGGAACCCAAATATTTTATTTAAGATTTGAAAAAGAGCTGCAGATTTTACGTATAAAATGATACATTATTCAAGTGGCATCCCTAGGAATGAGACGCAAGGGACTTACTCAACGACTTACAAATTTTATTTATGCTTGTTATGTCTCAAAAATGTCAAAACAACATACACACATTCTAGTTTGTTCTAACATTGTATTTTACCGTATCCCTCCTCTATTGCGAATTAGCCCTCTCCTTATGTGACCTGCACTGAACCTTGCCATGACCTTGAATAATCTATCATTTTATACCTAAACTTTGCTGCTCTTTTTAATTCTTAAATTAACTATTACTGTTCTCATTTTTTTTTTAAATCCCTTGAAAATCCAAATCACTTTTAACTCGATATAACCTAGAAAATCACGTTCAAGGTTACGTCCATTAGTAGCAATGCGTGATACTCTTTGCCACCAGCAACTTTTTTCTGAAACATTTTCCTGTATCTCATCTCTACCTCGAGTTATTTCCCGTTATGGATTAAAATAGTCCACGCTGTATTTATAAATGACTTTCCACTTGATATTCAACAAGTAGAACTGATAGTCTTTGCAGATGATACTAGTGTTATAATAAACCCCATTAGAGTGAAAGCATAAACGCACTATACTGTCGTAGCAGTGGGAGAGGTAATATTCCTACGTGGTGGGTCCCATGTGGCACATAGCGGATCCTACCCCACTTACTGGCGGACAAGTAATGAAATAAAATAGCTCTTGCGGATCAAACACATCCTCTGTGGTTAACAATCGTAGATGCAAATCGCAGCTTGCTGCAGCTAAGGTCACTTGCCCTTGAAGGTCAAACGTGGAAAGATCTTGTACGGGAAACAAGACTACATAGGATTGGGAGGGTCGTCAACTATAAGGCAGCAATGAATTGGAGCATTTGCGAACACCAGAATGCACATTGATACATAAAAACAAGATTCAATATAAGCAAATAAATTATGCAGAAACACACAAAATGAACTCACTACTTAAGACAGGGAAACTCAAGAATTTCACAGACGAATTAAAGAAAACAAAAAATCCAAGAAATGAGAAACACGATAGGGGATCCGTCCGAATCACAATGGTCACACACTTGTAGAGAGAGAGAACACAATCTTATATCTAAATCAGCTTACTTCAAGAGGCATCCAAATAAGTTGATGGAAACAGCCTCACTAGAGGGAGGGGGAGTGGTAACTAGACAAAAATTTTCATAAGGCAATCTACACTTAAAATATCTTCAAATGAAAAAGTGTACAAGAAAATAGAGGCAGTAATGATCACAATCAGGAAGAAACGTATTTACTTCTTTGCACATCTGATAAGAACACCAGAAAATAGAATTAGTAAGGGAATAATAGAAAAATTGTGAAATAAAAAGAGCAGCATTAAACGGATCACAGAAATTAAGGAAGATTTAGAGAACTCCAAATTATAGTAGATAACCTAAAAAACAAGGAGGAGGAAACCAGAATACAGCAAGACACACAAATCAGACAACAAACGAAGATCAGTAAAAGCGCTACAGGAAGAGTGATCTCAGATGAAGAAAGAGAAAGAATCTCAAAAAATTAACGAGTGTTGGGCAGACAGAAGAGCAAAACACTCCTTATATAATAATAAATTATAATAGTCCTTGCATAAGAAATGTGCTATTGAACTGCCTTATTGAACTATTATTGAAGTGTATTGTATTATTGCATTACAACAACTTGTATAAACCTTTGTATAATTGACTAGAAGGCCATTCAGTTCTGTGCAAGAAATGGTTATACCTACAATCGTAATACATGAGTTAGACTCGGTAAGTAGCGTAGAATGCTCCAAATTTCTTGGTGTACATATTTATGAAAACGTGAACTGGAAAAAGTGTATTACTGGCCTTCTCAAACAATTAAGATCAACTATTTTTTCTCTTAGTGCAGTTGCTAATCTTGAAATCAAACTTCCTGCCATATTTCGTATATTTCCACTCATTAATGTCAAATGGAAATTTTCTGGGGTAACTTATATCTTACGAAGAAACTATTGATTTTACAAAAGCGAGCAATAACAATGGTATGTGTTGTTCACCAACGGTCGTCATGTAGGTACCTCTTCAAGAAGCAAGGCATTTTAACTGCACCGTAGGAATACATATTTCTGCTAATGAAATTCGCCATAAATAAGAGATCACAATTTAAGGAGAACAGTGGTATACTTACCTACAACTCTAGAGGGGAAAATGGCCTTTATCACCCATAGTTAAAGCTATCAGCTGCTCAGAGAGGAGTTCAATATGTAGCAAAAATTTTTACTCATTTGTCCAATAACACAAAATGTCTGACAAGTAGCGAAGCAAGTTTTAAATCTAAATTAAAATCATTTCTCCTGACAACTCCATCTGTTGCATTGATGACTTTCTACTTGGAAACTGTTAGCCACTAAAAACAGTGTGTTTTTAAGTGTAGTTGATGAGTAAAATGATGCGTTCATTAATAGTGATATATATATATATATATAGGGGTCAAGGTGGTTGGTAGAGGTAGCACCTTTGCTTGGGGTTGACTCAGTACTGGTCCTCACCACCCCAGGTATGAGCTGAGGAGGTATGCAAGACCTTTGCCTCTGAGGAAGCTACGTCCAAGACCGTCCGTGCGTGGTGAAGAGCCACATCCTACACGAGGTGACCCTGTTAACGCAGAACACGGCGGATCTATAGGAGAAAACCTTGAAAAAAAATCTCACATTCCAAATCCTCAATGCGTCTGTACTCGAGTCGAGCGGCAGCGAGGTCAGCGTCTGTCCATCTAGTAGGTGCGGCTGTATTATATGCTCCAGGAACTGACAATCCCTGGTTCTAAACACCCAGTGGAAACACTGGACCAAAACTTACAAGCTATCATGATACGTGAGAGTAATGACAGAATTACCCCAGGTGGTAACCAATCCACTCGTCGACAGACGACAACTGGGTTTTCGGATTCTGGGGAACCCGGGCCATCACGATCAGAGTTCTCAAGCAAACTTCGTCCCAAGGTTCCCATGTACATTGGTACCTTTAACATTCAGACCCTAATTCAACCTGGAAAATTACACAACTTAGTAACAGAGCTAGACCAACAAAAAATTAAGATCTTAGCGTTACAAGAAACTAGATTCACGGATGAAAATACAATAGACTATGGAAACTATCGCATCTTCAAGAGCAAGACTGACAAACGAATTGCCAATGGTACGCCACTCCTGGGCATGGCATTTGCGGTGCACAGAAATATATTAGGCTCAATTAGAGAGGTCTCTTCCATAAATAATCGCCTCATGACCATGCGTATCCAGTGCGCCAACAAGAAATACACATTGATAAATGTTCATGCACCCACAAACATAGACAACAAAAAACGCCAACTACAAACTGAAAAATTCTGGACTAAACTTGAAGATGTCATGGCCAAAATTCGCCGGGATGATATCAAAATCTTAATGGGAGATTTCAATGCACAAATTGGCAGAGAGAAAGAACACCAAAAAACTGTAGGAAAATATCCAGCACACAGATTCACCAACAGAAACGGACTGAGATTTATTGAACTATGCCAACAAAATAATCTAAAAATAATGTCTACATCTTTGAGAAAAAAACCTAGAAAACAAAAGACCTGGAGGTCCCCCATACAAGAGATCGGCGAATATCAGATTGACCACATTGCCATCTCCTATTTCGTACAGAAAGAGATCCATGATGTCCAAGTCCGCAGAGGGGCGAACATTGACTCAGAGCACTACTTAACACGCATTAAAGTGAAATTCACCCCAAAAAAATTCTATCCGAAGAAAACACACATGATGATATTTGACACACGAACAATCAAAGAAATCAATCTGAAGGAGGAGTGGGAAAAGGAACCAGCTGACTCTTGGGAAAAATTTCGAACAAAAATTACAAAGAAGGCAAAAGAACTGATCCCATTGAAAAAGAACACAAAACACCCCTGGTGGGACTCTGGATGTGAAAAGGCGCTGGAAGAAAGAAAGAAAGCCTTTCTGAAGTATAACAGTAAAAAATCCCCAGAAAATCTAGATCACTTCCACAACACCAGAAGACAAGTGGCAAAAACAATCAGACAAGTCAAGAGGAAGTACCTCAAGGAACAGTGTGAGTCTATTGAAGAAAATTTCCGTAACTATAATGTATGAGACTTCTATAAGACCTTTGCTGGGAGAATCAATGGATACGGCTCACGAAATCTATGTTTCAGAAAACCAGATGGAAAACTAGCGCTCACAAATCGGGAAAATTGTGAGGAGCTGGCAGGATACTTTTCCGGACTCCTCAATTGCCCTGAACCTTCTTCAAGATTCCCTCAAGAAACTGCTGTCTACACAAATCCAGAATCCCCACCACCTACACTAGAGGAGATCCAAAGACATATTCATAGACTGAAAAACAACAAGGCATCCGGAGAAGATAATATCACTGCAGAACTACTTAAAAATCTTGGACCAAATTCCCTCAAAGAACTCACTCAAATCATCACAGACATTTGGCAGACAGAAAAACTACCAGAAGATTGGAAATGCGCCCTAATTCATCCACTGCATAAAAAGGGAGACATGGCAGATATAAACAACTATCGAGGAATCTCCCTTCTCCAAGTCACTTATAAAATCCTCTCAGCTTGTCTTCTTCAACGAACACAAGAACAACTCGAACACGGTATTGGTGAATACCAAGCTGGCTTTCGCCCTCACCGATCCTGTGCAGAACACATTTTCAATTTGAAGACAACACTAAAATACAAAGCAGTCAGAAACAGTCCGATCATTTGTTCCTTTGTTGATTTCGCAAAGGCTTATGATTCAATCGATAGGCAATCTCTCTTTATTATCCTTGAGGAGCTAGGACTCGATCCGAAAACCCTAAACCTTATCAAAGAAACGCTCACAAACACAACTTCTAAGATAAAATTCCTGGGTGAAATATCAGAGCCCTTCCTGATCAAATCCGGCGTCAGACAAGGTGACGGCTTGTCTCCACTCCTCTTCAACCTTGTCTTAGACAAAGTCATCCGAGAATGGGAAAAAGAACTGAAGAATCAAAATTACTGGAAGCCTATACAACTAGGAAGATCTAAAGATGGTATTAAAATTTCATGCTTGGCATTTGCAGATGACGTGGCCATTCTAGCAGAAAACGAGACCACAGCAATTAAACAGATAGACATTCTCAAAGAATGCGCCGAAAAAGTTGGGCTACAAATTTCCTTCCAAAAAACCAAATTCATCTGCTCATAATTTGAAACTCAAAAACTGACTACAAAATATGGACAAATTGAGAGAGTTCCATTCTTTAAATACTTAGGCGAGGTCCTAGAACCCACAGGGGGAGAGAAAACTGCACAAAAAGTTCGACTGCAAAAACTGAAAAGAGCATACTGGAAAACCCACAACATCTACAATAAAAAGTGTCTCTCCATTCACTCAAAAATACGACACTACAATACAGTAATCAAGCCCGAAGCACTATATGCCAGCGAAACACTCACACTCCATAGAAAAGGCGACCTGGAAGGCATCCTGAAAGAGGAACGCAAAATTATCAGAAAGATTCTTGGCCCAAAAAGAACTGAAGATGGATACAGGTTACAGTCTCGGAAAACTACAGAAAAATTATCTAACCTCGCCGCAGACATCCGGAAAAGAAGACTAAAATTTTACGGTCATATCCACAGACTCTCAACACCCAGACTCTCCCACAAAATTTTAATATGCATTGAAAAATTGAAAACCATACCCTGGATACAAGAAACCAAAACAGATCTAGCAAATGCACAAATAAATTCTTCAGAAGTTATAAACAGAAATGTATACAGGCAAAAAATCAATAGTTGGAAAGTACAACCCGAGAATGAAGTTTGCAAGAGACAGGGGACAAAATGGACAGAGGAAAGAAAGAGAATTCATGGGGAAAGAATGAGAGAAGTTTGGAGAATTAAAAAATTGAATCGGAAAGCTTTGCGTGATCTGTATGGGTCCAATCGCACATTATATATATATATATATATATATATATATATATATATATATATATATATATATATATAATGTAAACTGACTCGTTTCACATCATTTCGATATAAGAATCGTTCAAATGATTTATGGAACGTGTAAGCAACGAACAGTTTGGTTGCATGACTCAGAAGTTTACATTTATTACACTGCCTTAGTAAGTGAGATAAATTTCAACTCGATACATCTATCCATTCATGAGAAAACAGGTCTTAATAGACGGAGAGAGGTAGTCTGATAACAAATGAAAACTAATTTCCGTGTGATACAATAACAAATTAATGGTTTTCGGATTTTTTCCTTTTGTTATGGTGTGAATTGTCCCTTCTTGACAAATTTCATGATTCTAGACTAATGATAAGTAGCCTGCAGGTTTTGACTGCTGAGTTTGCGAGTACCAAAATATGTGATATAAATGGCCTTATCTTTTGATTCCAATGACCTAGAAGCTAACGCTTGTTCTGTCGCCAAGGTACTATAAACCTTAGTATGTGACACAAATTTCAGCTTGATATGTTTAATCGTTCCTGAGAAAAAGTTGTCTTAACAGGCGGATGTACAACCACAGCCTGGTAACAAAACAGAAATTTTTTTCGGTGTGATGTAATGACAGATCAACAATTTTCGAATTTTTCCTTTGGTTGTAGTGTCAATCATTGCTTCTTCGCAAATTTCATGATTCTAGAACAACGTGAAGAGTCCTGCAGCTTTTGATGAGCGAGTTTGCGAGTACCAGAATGTAACTACACATAAACTGCCGTACCTTTTGACGTAAAAGCTATACGTTTTTACATCGCCAAGGGACCATAAATTTCTACTTGACACATCTACCCGTTCCTGATAACAAGGATTTTGTAAAGTTAGACAGGCAGACAAACAGTCGGGCAGATGGACACAAAGTTTTCTTATAAGGGTTCTGTTTTTACCGATTGAGGTACGGGACCATAAAAATAGAGTGATATATGTGAGCCACTTTGAAATGTAGTGCAGCATTCAATAAAAGTTATTTGGCAAACTGTAGTAATGTGTTAATTACTTTTTGAAGTTCCCTCGTACGTCTGTTTACAAAGATTTTACAGAAATCAAAGCTATTTTTGAAATAGAACATTCATGGGAATACTACGCAAAATTAGCTGATATCTATTTCTTGTTTTTGTTTTGACCTCCTGAAGACCACTTTCATTTGGACAAGCTTCGTTTCCTCTGCTCTTTATTCTTATCCAGTGTTCTTTCACTCTTATATTTTGCACTTAGTCAATGTTATTTTTGTCCTGGGTCTAATTCTAATTTGAAATCAGTTGTAAATTGCCATTCCCTGTATTTTCTTTGCTTCCAGACACCGTTTTATCTGTTTGACCATCTTGTTCACAAGAAATTTCCACACACGTTGTGTCAGCCTTCTGCGGTCCATTCTAAGTACTTGTCCGAAGAACACAGTCCTTCTCATCCTGATAAGGTTCTACATGCACTTAGTACGGAAAGGCAGTTCTTGATTCGCTCATCTTCTGTACTGGCTGTCTCTTGTTCTTCCACGTACCAATAGCCTCCGACGAATCCTTCATCCCACGAATTCCAGGCTTTTCAGCTGTTCAATTCCTTGTATTGTCTCCGTGGAACACGAATAATACGCAGAGACTGCCTCAGACTATTTGGGTGAAACTGAAACAGGCGACAGTGAGCCCACTATCAGTTACATTGAGATACGTAACCTGTGACCGGAAATGCATATTTATTGTGTTATGGACATACACAGCTTACACCACATAACAACAACGTAGCTCATAGTAATTGTTCAAAGTGGCCACCGGCAGTTTCAATGCATGTAGTGCAACGCCGCATGCAGTTCTACCGCACTCTCGTAAAGATCCCGGGTGCCAAATCTACAGTGGAACAGACAGCAGGTGATAAATACAATACACCCCTGACAACCAAACAGACATACTGTACACAGCTTTGCTCATAGTACTTGGAGTATGTAACGACCTCATGCATCAGACAGCTTGTGAAGTGTCCATGATGAGCAGTGCTAATATGTACAATGCATGGTGCATAGTCAAATATGTAATTGTACTCGTCATTGGATGTACGGTGCAGCAGGGTGTAGTGCCTATAAAGCAACACGAATGTACAAAGAACACTTCCCAATAAGCATTATCCTAATTTGAAGAAGATTACCTCCGTGAATACCAACTAACGAGAGACAGCGTCGTTCACGGCACAGAGATCTGGTCAACATTCTCGCCAAAGACATGTCTAAACACCAGGCTTTGAGAAAATGGTGCTGGACCATGTGGCTGACAACGCAGCGATAACCGCCCATCAACTTATCCATGAAACGTACGCTTCGAAATATACAATTTGGAGAGTACTGGTGGAACAAGTATTATTCCCATATCGTAAAGGATGTGAGCAAGCACTGGGACCAACAGATGGGCCCGTGTTCACTTCTGTCAATGGATTATCCACAGCATTGCGATAGTGACGAACGTCATACAGTTTGTATTGTTTAAGGACGAGTCCTGATTCACCCATGATGATGTTTCCGACAGCTGTAACAGCCATATTATGTGTGAGAAAAATCCCCACACCCCCCACATCAGTGGCCACCAGCAACGATTCTCCGTCAAAGTATGAGTGGGCATTGTCCAGGATCGCCTAATGGGACCTTATTTTCTGCTTTCCCATTTGACTGGTCCACATTACCTGGTGCTCCTGCAAAATGGGCTGCCACAGTTCTTGGAGACTGAATCCCTTGTTATCTGGGAAAGGATGTGGTTTCAACATGTCGATGCACCACCCCACTTTGATGTTGTCCGCGAACATCTGAACAATCCGTAGGCTCATCATTGGATTGGAAGGGGAGGTCTTCTCCCATGGCGAGCACGACCGTCAGATCTCGAACCTCTGGACTTCTTCCTCTGAGGCTACATCAGGACATTGGTGTATGAAACCATTGAAGTTACAGATGAAGATTTGCTTTATAGCGTTCAAGCTGCATGTCTCATGGTACAACAGACACCAGGGATCTTTGAGAAAGTGCGGCAGAACTTCATGCGCCATTGCCATACATGCACCGTGAACATTTACTATGAGCTATGTTGTTGTGATATGGTGTATCCTGTGTACGTCCATAAAACAATAAACGTGCGTTTCCGACCTGTCTCAATATAAACAGTGCAATGTGAATGTCGTGTGACTAGGGCCTCCCGTCGAGTAGACCGTTCGCCGGGTGGGTGTCTTTCGATTTGAGGACACTTCGGCGATTTGCACGTCGATGGGGATGAAATGATGATGATTAGGACAACACAACACCCAGTCCCTGAGCGGAGAAAATCTCCGACCCAGCGGGGGATCAAACCCGGGCCCTTAGGATTGACATTCTGTCGCGCTGATCACTCAGCTACCGGGGGCGGACATATAAACGCTTGTGGACCTACTATCACTTGTTGCAATTCGACCCAAATGCCTTGAGACAATTTGTATAAAACTGAGCATGGAGAGAAAAATCTGTACAAGCAATCCGATCTGTGTCAAAGACTTAGTGCAATATAATTACAGCCAAAGCATCTAGTCATGTATCTCAGCACAATTTTAAAATCATTTATGATTTCTAGAGCGCACTTGGTTTGTTTCATTAATTATGCTGTATCCTTCTTATTCTTGGAGCTCGACTGGTCAGATGAAAGGAAGTGTGCAAACACTGGGACCAACAGATTTTGAGGCCCGTGTTAACTTCTGTCAATGGATTAACCACAGCAGTGCGACAGTGCCGAACTTCATACAGTTTGTATTGTTCAGGAATGAGTCCTCATTCACCCATGATGTTTGGGTTAATAATAACAGCGTCTTAATTCAAATGTGTTAAAAGAAATTCTTATGAAAACGCATTTCCTTTAGCTCATTAAAGATATCTATTTAATGTGTTTGAAATTTATCGGCCGTATAAAAGTTGTGACCGGGTTCGCGCACTATTGTTAAACATTTTCCTTTTATTTTTCACAAAGAACCTGCTTTCATACAAAACGAAGTGCCAAACGAAACGCTAATAATTCATTTAGCAATACATAGCACGAGAATTTCAATAACTTACGCGGTGAAATGCCACTGAACAATGACGGCGCCAACGTTGTACACTGGTGTGATTCAAACAATAGTAGCGATGCACCTTTTTCAAAGAAGTGGTTCTTGTGGCTTTTACGTATAGGCTTTAACTGTCAGTTTCATCGCTTTTGAAGTGTGCCTACTCAATGCGACGACTTATACGTACAACAACTTTGCAGAAATTTTACTTCTTACAGTCGTGTACCTTAAAGACCAGTACTAAATTACTACAAAATACAGGCGAGAAGGTAAGCTTCAGCGCCTACGTAATCCTGTTCTTACGAGGTTCAGTCTTTCCGCGACTTATAAGCCTTGAAGGCGCATCGCTATCCGGTAATGTCATACTTCTGCATTTACTGAAAGAACCTTCTTGTTGAAGATGTCCATAGTGCGTTTGTATGCTAAATTAATCTCGTTTATTCGTACTGCCATAGCGTCTCTTTTCTGTCGGACCAGTCTCTATTCACTCCCATAAGCATTTAAATCTCTCTACCTTCTGAATTCCGCCTCCTCTTAATGTCAGCCCTCTTGAAGCCCTCTCTAGGCGTGCCATATCCTGTGCTTCTGTACCTTCTCCCTATAATTGGTTCAGCCGCGTGACTCTGCAGCTGAAAGATTTAATTAGTCACCTCTTTTGATGTTCCCGAGAAATTACGGTCTGTGCTTGACAGTCTATCGGCAAGTACCTATCGTCAGGAGATGACAGCTTTTCTTCTCGTTTTGCAGACTGTGGTAGCGTTCTCGTATTTCGCGCGACGCGAATGACATGTGGTGACGTGTCAGGGAGGAGCGGGAGATCGTTCTGAAGGAGGGGCGGTATTTGGGAGAGATATTAGGACAGAAGGCGAGTTCGCAGATGGAGGCCGGCCCATTCTTGCGGGAAGGAAAGAGAGTCAATGGAGCGCGACTCAGATGTGGGGAGGAGAGGCCCGCATTTCACTCGGACCATTGGGCAGAGGCCAAGAAGGCTGCGTCATGACGTCCTGTACACGGTGAAGTCGTGAGAAGTGCCTAGCAAGCACGCGGTCAGCGACGAAAGGGAATTGGCGCCGATTATTTTCCAAAGGGCCTTACTTGAATTCTCCTCAGACGGTGAAGGAAAAGCACGGAAGATGTAAAACTGCGCTTGTCCTGACACAGATCTGAACCCCGGTCCACTGCGACACCTCGCTCTGTCGGAAGAACAGATTGTGCTTCCTGTAGATCAGTGGTTCCCAGCCTGAGGGTAATTACCCCCTGAGGGGTAAAATGTAATTCTCAGAAGGGTAAAAACAAAACGCTTCAGCTGTATTTCAGTCATGAAACTAAATTATTTTTAATAGCTCATTACTAGCACTCCTATTTCACAAAACTATATTGCTGATCATAAAAGTTGCCAATTTATTTTTCAGGTACTGGCATTGATCTGTAACACAGTGTAGTGTGGGTTATAGTTTGTGTAACAAATCTATGAACGACATATTCCTCACATAGTGCACTGCCTACGCACATACATCATACTTTATACCATGAATTCATCAGTAATATTGAGACATATACATCACATATACTTACATATCTCATAATAGTGCCTTTTCAAAGTTGCACTTAGTTCCTACAATATATAAGATATTGCATCATTATTCATTTTGCAACAATAAACTAATTGACAGGACAACACAGCACCAACTGCAGTAGGGCCTACACAGAATTATTATTACACACATCAAAAAAGTTTTGCATCACCTCGGTTCCGAGAGTTCTGAAAACCGTACAGAAAATTGAGATCAACATAAACATCACTTCTGCTCTTTCTATTGCTCATGAAAACCACACATTGCATGTTGTACCACCATACAGCTAGACCTTCAGAGGTGGTGGTCCAGATTGCTGTACACACCGGTACCTCTAATACCCAGTAACACGTCCTCTTGCATTGATACATGCCTGTATTCGTCGTGGCTTACTATCCACAAGCTCACCAAGGCACTGTTGGTCCACATTGTACCACTCCTCAACGGCGATTCGGCGTGGATCCCTCAGAGTGGTTGGTGGGTCACGTCCATAAACAGCCCTTTTCAATCTATCCCAGGCATGTTCGATAGAGTTCATGTCTGGAGGACATGCTGGCCACACCAGTCGAGCGATGTCGTTATCCTGAAGGAAGTCATTCACAAGATGTACACAATGGGCGCGCGAATTGTCCTCCATGAAGACGAATGCCTCGTCAGTATGCTGCCGACATGGTTGCACTGTCGTTCGGAGGATGGCATTAACGTATCTTAAAGCCGTTATCGGGGCCTTCCATGACCACCAGCGGCGTACGTCGGCCACACATTATGCCAACCCAAGCAGGGAACCTCCACGTTGCTGCACTCGCTGGACAGTGTGCTAAAGCGTTCAGCCTGGCCGGGTTACCTCCAAACACGTCGCTGACGATTGTCTGGTTGAAGGTATATGCGACATCGGTGAAGGGAGCGTGATGCCAAACCTGAGCGGCCCATTCGGCATGTTTTTGGGCCCATCCGCACTGTGCTGCATGGTGTCATGGTTGCAAAGATGGACCTCACCATGGATGTCAGGAGTGAAGTTGCGCTTCATGCAGCCTATTGCGCACAGTTTGAGTCGTAACACGACGTCCTGTGACTGCACGAAAAGCATTATTCAACATGGTGACGTTGGTGTCAGGGTTCCTCCGAGCC
Organism: Schistocerca nitens; assembly: GCF_023898315.1. Lineage (NCBI taxonomy): Eukaryota > Metazoa > Arthropoda > Insecta > Orthoptera > Acrididae > Schistocerca > Schistocerca nitens. Next base: position 1,100,302,541 of record NC_064615.1, on the reverse strand, counting down.
ATAATCCGTAGGTAGTTGTCATCCACTGCAGTAGTAGCCTTTGGGCGGCCCGAGCGAGGCATGTCATCGACAGTTCCTGTCTCTATATCTCCTCCATGTCCGAACAACAACTCTTTGGTTCACTTCGAAATGCCTGGACACTTCCCTTGCTGAGAGCCCTTCCTGGCACAAAGTAACAATGTGGACGCGATCGAACAGCGGTATTGACCGTTTAGGCATGGTTGAACTCCTTCCTGGTGGAATGACTGATTGGCTGTCGGACCCCTCCGTCTGACAGGGGGTGCTCATGCATGGTTGTTTACATCTTTGGGCGGGTTTAGTGACATCTCTGAACAGTGAAAGGGACTGTGTCTGTGATACAATATCCACAGTGTGCGAACAGGGGTGACGCAAAACTTTTTTTGATGTGTTTATTATTATTAGTAGTAATAGTAGTAGCAGTAGACACAAAGCACTGGTAGCCCAAAGTCGTCCAGTTTCTGCAGGTTCAGAGGTAATGAGTTAGCAATAAAATGATTTTCAGGCAGTAGGCCTAATTAATACACACACATTTTAATTTGTTTGATTTTAAATGAGGTGAAGAGTGTGGATTAAACGAATGTCAGTAGGGAGAGATGTGATGTTTTGGCACAAGTGTCAAACTCCACTGTCTGATAGCTTCCCTTTTTGTGAGGCATCGAGAACTGCATCAACATTCTGCAACAAAGTTTGTAAGAAATAAATAGTGCCAACTATATCACTGACATTAGTTCATGATGTAATATGACATCTACAAAGGCTAAATATCATGTATCTTTTGTAATTCTAAAAATGAAAGTGTTCGCATTCTAAAGGTTATTTATAATGGTGAGGTTGGTAATTTTAATGGTGGGACTGACCAAAATCTGTTTAAATTCTGGGGTAATAGTCTCAGGAAGGTTGGGAGTTACTGCTGTAGATAATGCGCATTTAGAGCTCCACATTGTTTTTTTTTTTTTTTTTTTTTTTTTTGGTACTTTGAGACGTGTGTGCTTTTTTCACTTCGTATCATTAATATGTTAATATGTCTCTGTCAATTCTTGAGAAACATTAATATGCAGCTCGTAACCAGCTTCTTTGAACGAACGCGAACTGGGATGACAGAAGTACCTTGCGTGGCTCTCTGGTCTAGAAGATAGACCGTCGAGAGCCATATCTCATACAATGCTCTTCCCTCATATTCCGCCAGTCAGAGGCTTTACCTTTAGTGTTCGATTGACGGGTGCTAAAGCTGTACAGTCTGTACGCAGTCTGAGATCAGGGTTTCTTTATTGTCCTCTGTTCAGTCGGTGAGCTGTCTGCATTCCAGTCGCGCCCATTGCTTGTGAGATCACTATATGATTGTGGGTTGGGGAACACTATTACAATCAACTGTACTCACTTGGGACGAGCGTTTTCATTATTGACGTCGCGGTTACCCACAGTAAATTAGTTCGTTTTTGTTTTACCTTCTGATTCAATTCGCTATTCAGGTTACGTGAAATAATTTGAGTCCTTTTGCCCATGTGAAACGGAGAATTCACTCATTCAAAGCAATCTGTGCCTACACTATACGTAGATGTCTTCTCTCATTTGTTAGCAAGTCAGTTCGACTCGTGGCAATAGATATTTAAAAATATTTTCCTCAGCATTTTGCACTCGTTTTGTGTTTCACTTAATGGTGTTGATTAATGACACTCGCCGTGCACTTGTATGTTCGTACATGTTGCTTTCATAAAGAGAGCGAATTTCTAACAAATGTCCCTATAACTGCTTTCCCTCGAGACTTTCCAATGCTACTCTGGCTGTGCTGGAACATACAACGTGTGTTTATATGATGATTGTTAATGATATGCTCGCAATGGAATGCTCACACCTAAAGTTAATTAAATTGGCCCTGCCATTGACAACCTGCAAGCGGGAGTACATGGGAATAAATCCCCCAAGTTGTGATAATACTCTAACTTAACCAGTATGTTACTTGAAATTTGATCATCGAAAAAGTAGTAAAACTGGGTACTGTGAAGATATTCAGTATAAAAAACAACACTAAAAAGTGAAAATTTAACAGGTATGGACATAGAACGTTAAAATCTACTTATTAATATAAAGCTGTGATAGGCAAAAACATCTATGACTTGACTCGAAATCACACCGTCGTTTATTCAACAGAAACACTAAGTTGTGGATACTGATTGACATCGAAGTTAAGGAAGCCCTGACTGGCATTGACAGCAAAGAGCTCAGAGATCAAGCAAATGGAAGTTAATAAGTTTACCACTAAAGTTTCCCTGTCTGCCAGTCGTGGTCCAAACCCAGTGCTGGCAGAGCAGTTCAGCAGCGTCGAACTCTTGAGTACTGCCGGCAGTCGTGTGGATGAATTGCATCCAATATCAGTGAATTATGACTGCACAGAGGACGTGAAATAGCGCCCCGCAAACTCCTAGAGTCCAAAACTATCTCAGTAAGATGCCGACCACGAAACAAGAGTTCGGCTCGCTCATTAGCCTGGAGCAGAGATTTTACACAAGCGAGCAGTTCTTAAAGCCTCAGTCTTCACAAAGAAGTTGGCGGAGAAATGAATGATTCCACTCCCAGTGGGTAAATCAGTACTTTATGAAATCTATTACTGAGACTGTTCGTTGGTACCCGGGCAGCAGTGTCTCAAATCGCTCTCCAGCGATGTGCGTCCTATTGACAGCCGGTAGGTATTCCCCAGACACGCTGCGCACCAGCTTAGAACAAACCTCGCAGCTTTAGTGTGGACTCTCCATGTGACCAGACATCGCGCCCGTTACAAATGGAATGGCTCCGAATGCCGGAACGGTTTGTTTAAAAGGGCACGGCCACTTTCCTTCTCCATCCTTCCCTTATTCGAGCTTATGCTCCGTGTCTTTGACCTCTGGAATGCCTTCCACCCAACAGCTCACGAAGCTGCCAGGCAGGTGCATTCAGCTCACAGTTCAGATAAACCTTCTAGAACATTCTCTGTCTCTTCCTATCACTATAAATTGAGCCAGCCAGATTCGTTTCTTTGTCTTGTGGCGGAAATACAGCTTGGCATCTTACGCGAGAATTTCCATGCTCGCATGTGCAGCAGGAATGCCCCACGCAATCCTTCGCGGTGGAAAGGTCAGTGGCGACGATTGTAAGATGTTATCTCTATGATCTTAAGTTTTCAGCCGCCATCTCGCCCCCGACACAGGCCGCTGCTAGGAGCTATAATTTTACCTTCCCGCGGTACTCACAATATTCCAAAGAGTTTACAAAGCAAAGAGTCTACAAACTTTCTTGACAGTAGAAGAATCATCACCAAGATAAAACATTATTTTATAAATGAATCTAGAAATAAATTTAATACTTATTGTCAGATTCTTCAATTAATAATAAGAATTTCAAGTATGTCAGATATTTCGTACCTTCAAATATTTCTAAAACAAGAGTAATTTTAACTGTACGTACAGAGTTGTAACAAATTAATTTATTTCTATACATTTTAGCCCGAAACATAACACATCGATACAAAATCGTATGAAGGTCATTCAGTTCAACAGCTGATATAATGTTCACCTATTCAAGAATCGATAGTATACATGGTATCGGTTATTTCTATATAAAAAAAGAAAGATAGTGTTAGAGGAGTGTGTCCCATTACAAGCCCATTTCGCTTTCTTCTCTATGGGGTGGCCGGCCTAGGCAGTAAACAATCACGCCACCCTATTCTTTTCAGAGCTATCAAAACTGCCCTATCTCTAGTGCTGTCTCGCTCGGCCCGTGTCTGTTTCGAAGACCGCAGAGGCCCTTGACTTCTCCTTGCTGTCAGAGCCAGAATGAAATTACTTTACAAGCATAGGTTACCCAGTATCAATGAATAAATGAGTAATAACTCCATAACCCTATGTAAAATGAGATCTCATACAACGTAAATATGAAATATACAGGGTGACAATTATTGAACTATATGACAAAAAAGTAAGTTACAACCTACGGCGCGCACACACTTTATTCAATACACATCAATATAAACATTCGGATTTAGGTTATTGGATGTTCAGAGTGCCTGCCATCATTGGAAATGATGTGGCGCAGACGAATAGCGAAATTCTGCATGACCCGCTTGGGTGTTGGAACATCGATGCTGTTGATGACCTCCTGAATGTCTGTTTTCATTATTGCTGTACACTTTGTCTTTAATATAGCCCACAAAAAGGAGTCGCATGTATTCAGGTCCGGAGAATATGTCGGCCAATCGATGTCCATGCCAGTGGCCTCTGACGACCTCAAAGTGCTCCTCCAGGACGTCACTCTCCTGCTTCCATCGGGTCGAGCTCCTTCATACATGAACCACATCTTGTCGAAAGCAGCGTCACTTTGAGAAACGGGGATGGAGTCATCTTCAAAAACCTTCACGTAGCGTTCAGTAGTCTTCGTGCCATCAAGGAATATCACATCGATCATTCCGTAACTGGACAGTACACTCCACACAGTCATCCGTTGAGGGTGAAGAGACTGCTCTGTCGCGAAGTGAGGATTCTCTGTCCCACAAATGCTCCAATTTTGCTTATAGATGAACCCATCCAAGTGAAAGTGTACTTCGTCGCTAAACTGAACCGTGCAAGCACATACTCATTCCCAACCGTGCAGTTTGAACCGCCTAACGCAAACCGTTCAGAAGTTATGATGATTTTATTTCATACCTTTCAATAATTGTCAACCTGTATATGGTCAAAATTATTAACGTTTGGTCTCGAAATCTTGCCGCCTTACAACTTCATTCATTTTTCTTTTGCCAGTTGTTTAACTATGGTCTAAACGTTAAGCAGGCTGTGCTATGCTCCCATTCTCTGTTTAACAGCGCCAGTCTCTACAAATATTTTGCACCTTATGCAGTGCCACTGTTTTCTTTTTATTTTTGGTGCAGATTTTGCAATTGATTTTAAACGAAGTTCCCAATGACCTGGAGACATGAAACTTTGAACGTAGCTCAGAACTGGATCACAGGGCAATATTAACTTGTATGATGTGTGGCGGAGAATACTTTGTCTACCACTATCATTTCCCGATGAGTTAGAGTTGAAAGTTTCAAAATAGCTCAGAACTCGATGACAATCCAATGTTAACCCGATTTTCCTGTTTGGTATATGGTAGAGGCTACCTTCTGTACCACTGCTACTTTCCCCTAATCCTGTCCCACTTGCGAATGTTTCATGGCAAGAAAGATTACAGGTAAGTCCGAGTCTGAGTTCGTTTCTCTCTAATTTTTACCCTCAATTCTTTTCGTGAGATAATCGTAGTAGAAAGGAAAGTATTGGCTGACTCAGGGGAAGAGAAAATGAAATAATCCTGAAGTTCACCGCATGTCTCTGTTGTATTCTCATAGAAATTTTTAAAACGATTGAAAATTTGATGTACACAACACTAAAAACTAGAAAATAATTATTAAAATATAAAATTTTTAATATAACACGTTATTAAATCTTGGAACACATGAACGATTCATGATTAGTTCACCTCCCTATTATTATCTATTGCATGCGCCCCACAAGTGTTTTCACAGCTATTAAAAATTCACAAGCATGCATTTTCAGGACTATTTGTATGTGGTTAGAAATCTTTTTTGCCTTTTTTAACACGTATTACATTAAAACTTTTTTATTTAAATGTTTTTTTATATATTGCTTAATTTTCACCCATGAAAAGTGGACAACGGTCAAGAAAACTGGTGACAGTTGTGCCCTGCAGGTCGCCTCTTAACAAATGTTCGCTAAATAACCGCTGTATCCACTCAAAGGAATTATCCAATCTGATTGGCTAAGAAATGTTCATAGATGTTACAGTTTATACAAACGATACACACATGTGCAAGCCATTAACGATTCTATACACAAGTACCCATTTGCACTGAAGTCCCTTGTTCGATATTTTATAATTCTTTTTCTCTAGTACACAATCATTCGCATAGATGGTCACTTCAGGTGATACTCGACTGTTACGTTGAACTTCTCATTATGAAGGTTAACTGTTGTCGCCAGACACATGATTAAATGGGACTGTCAGGAAAACGGCTTCAAAAAAATTCCAAATTGAAACGCTAGACGACAGTTGGCTTTCAAATTATTAACCTGACGTGGAGACACCAGTCTGAGCTGGCCACCCATTGAATTCTAATTGGAATCAAAATGTGCGACACTCACTTCGAGTGATAATCATTTTAGCCTGATACCAAGCAGGACAGAGAAGTGAATTTGGAGGCTGTGTGAGTGTACATTTGTTGATGTATAGAGGCACATCCTATACTAGCTGGCCGCCATATGTGGTTTCGGCCGCGTTGTGTTCCGTGGCAGTTCAATAATTTTCGTTTTCATTCGAGTGTCCCATTTATTGGTGACAAGGGATCTCTTTCAGCTCCACTTGCAAGCCAGTAGCGGCCATTTGGTGGAGCTACGCCGTCCGACCCCATTCTGTCACTGTGAGCTGTGTCGGCCACTCGCAGTCGGGACTTGTTTCGCAAATAATAGCCCTTCTAATCCGCGCCGCAATTAACAGCGGAATAAATCACGCCGAACTGCGATAGCAGCTGACGCACGGTCGCTTTGTTTCGTTCTGTGCTGTGTGTGCTGCCATCTAGCAGCAGACGGGCGTATTAAACGTATCCCATTATTGAGATTCTGAATGCAGTATTTTTGGTTTGTTCGATTAGTAAAGTCATACATCTCGAGGTGCTAAGAGTACTGGTACAATTAAAAAGACGTAATCCTCACACTTTAAGGAAACTCTAGCACGTCTTAATCTTACACATACCATTTGACAACTTCCTAAGTACTCAAATATCAAAAACTTTACCTGGCTAGAGACGGCAGTTCTAACAGAAGTCTCTATTTTCTTAAAAAGTGACCTACATTAAACCTACTGTCAGCGGACTGATTGCGGTGAAATTGCTCTTCTTGAACTATTTGGTTAAGTAAGTCTTAAAGCTTAACATAAGATGATTAAAGTGGATAAAATAGGTGATGGTGTGATGTACTATCGTTACATTATGAAGGCGATTTGTTGCTGGTGGGTGCTAGTGACTATGGGTTTCGATTGTGATGTGGGTAACACTGGTAAGGATGTCATATTAAGAAGGCTGTAGGATGTCAGTGTACAAAGGAACTGGTAGGTGGGGTGTAGATGTTAGAATGGAGAGCGGGATGTCAGCTGGGGAAGATAGGGTGAGCCGTTAGCTTGATTTGGCATGGTAATGGGTAAGGTTGGATTTTAAAAAAATGGTTCAAATGGCTCTGAGCACTATGGGACTTAACTTCTGAGGTCATCAGTCCCTTAGAACAGAACTACTTAAACCTAACTAACCTAAGGACATCACACACATCCATGTCCGAGGCGGATTTGAACCCGCGACCGTAGCGGTCACGCGGTTCCAGACTGTAGCGCCTAGAACCGCTCGGCCACCTCTGCCGGCTAAGGCAGGGTTTGGTTGCAAGAGAGGGTAGATTTCAGGGATAAGTTCATGGTTTAAAGTATATGGGAGACTGTAGGGTGTGGGCTTTCATATTTACAGCAGATGTGATAGAGGTCATTTTGTTGTAGGTGTCTGAGGTTCTTTGAAAGTTTTATTATCTGGTACAGAATATGGGCAGAAGAGGGTCTCAGATGTGGAAAGTAAGGCAGAGAGCCTGTTATTTACATGACTGATGGACTGATCAGATCTGCAGAGTGAGGAAGTTCATGATACATTGGCCTAGGTGAGGATGGGATGGATGAGATTCATACAATATATCGAAAACCCGATAATATGAGACTGTAGAAAGCTTTTTCGTCAGTATCTGGGAGAGTGCTCGAGCCCCCTCATGTCTGCGATTATCCCTCAACACATTCTGAGAGAATTCCAGAGCTGCAGCGTGTTGACTGGCTGCAGTGAATGTGGGGACCACCAACTAAGTACCGCGCGTGTGTGTGTCATTTCTGAGCTATCAACAGCGAGGTCATTATCACCCTTACAAAAATTAGGAGGAGGAGGAGGAGGAGCTTAGTGTTTAACGTCCCGTCGACAACGAGGTCATTAGAGACGGAGCGCAAGCTCGGGTGAGGGAAGGATGGGGAAGGAAATCGGCCGTGCCCTTTCAAAGGAACCATCCCGGCATTTGCCTGAAGCGATTTAGGGAAATCACGGAAAACCTAAATCAGGAGGGCCGGAGACGGGATTGAACCGTCGTCCTCCCGAATGCGAGTCCAGTGTGCTAACCACTGCGCCACCTCGCTCGGTTACAAAAATTAGGAAGAACGAATGTGGTTAAGAAGTGAACAATGGTATAAAACAAGAATCTGACATGAAATTGCACCTCTTCTCTCCCAATATCACTTAGTCATCCCCCAAACACATTACCTCACATTCATTAAAATAGTGTAAATATGGTCAGATAGTTAAAAACTCAATTCAACTATAAATAATACAAGAGGAAAGCTAAAAGAATTAGGCAGGGATATGTGGCTGACTTATCACTTACAAAAGAAACATGGATGAGCCAGACACCCTGTGAACAAATTAAAAACTTCTTTCTAAAATTTTAGGGAGCATGCAGGACACTGCATAAAACCTTACAAGTCTTACCACATTCGTGTCATTGTCAGTTAATGTGAAGGTCAAATCTTCAGGTAAATTAGCTGCTGCCCTCTGGTCTGAATATGAAACACAGTTAACTACACTCCTGGAAATTGAAATAAGAACACCGTGAATTCATTGTCCCAGGAAGGGGAAACTTTATTGACACATTCCTGGGGTCAGATACATCACATGATCACACTGACAGAACCACAGGCACATAGACACAGGCAACAGAGCATGCACAATGTCGGCACTAGTACAGTGTATATCCACCTTTCGCAGCAATGCAGGCTGCTATTCTCCCATGGAGACGATCGTAGAGATGCTGGATGTAGTCCTGTGGAACGGCTTGCCACGCCATTTCCACCTGGCGCCTCAGTTGGACCAGCGTTCGTGCTGGACGTGCAGACCGCGTGAGACGACGCTTCATCCAGTCCCAAACATGCTCAATGGGGGACAGATCCGGAGATCTTGCTGGCCAGGGTAGTTGACTTACACCTTCTAGAGCACGTTGGGTGGCACGGGATACATGCGGAAGTGCATTGTCCTGTTGGAACAGCAAGTTCCCTTGCCGGTCTGGGAATGGTAGAACGATGGGTTCGATGACGGTTTGGATGTTCCGTGCACTATTCAGTGTCCTCTCGACGATCACCAGTGGTGTACGGCCAGTGTAGGAGATCGCTCCCCACACCGTGATGCCGGGTGTTGGCCCTGTGTGCCTCGGTCGTATGCAGTCCTGATTGTGGCTCTCACCTGCACGGCGCCAAACACGCATACGACCATCATTGGCACCAAGGCAGAAGCGACTCTCATCGCTGAAGACGACACGTCTCCATTCGTCCCTCCATTCACGCCTGTCGCGAAACCACTGGAGGCGGGCTGCACGATGTTGGGGCGTGAGCGGAAGACGGCCTAACGGTGTGCGGGACCGTAGCCCAGCTTCATGGATCCTACGGTCTTGGCGTGCATCCGTGCGTCGCTGCGGTCCGGTCCCAGGTCGACGGGCACGTGCACCTTCCGCCGACCACTGGCGACAACATCGATGTACTGTGGAGACCTCACGCCCCACGTGTTGAGCAATTCGGCGGTACGTCCACCCGGCCTCCCGCATGCCCACTATACGCCCTCGCTCAAAGTCCGTCAACTGCACATACGGTTGACGTCCACGCTGTCGCGGCATGCTACCAGTGTTAAAGACTGCGATGGAGCTCCGTATGCCACGGCAAACTGGCTGACACTGACGGCGGCGGTGCACAAATGCTGCGCAGCTAGCGCCATTCGACGGCCAACACCGCGGTTCCTGGTGTGTCCGCTGTGCCGTGCGTGTGATCATTGCTTGTACAGCCCTCTCGCAGTGTCTGGAGCAAGTATGGTGGGTCTGACACACCGATGTCAATGTGTTCTTTTTTCCATTTCCAGGAGTGTAAAATGTTGCACACTGTGATGTGTATGCCACAAACACCACTCACTGGAGGTTCTCGGGGTGGAGCAAGAAACCATGCATCATAGAGCAGTGTCCTATGCGAAGACGAGTGAGAAGAACGTCATCCAGTCTGTGTGTCTGGAAGAGTCATCATGCCACAGCCGAGTAGGTGACTTTGCCAGGCGCAGCTTACTATCTGTCACTTCCAGATACTCTTCTTTCCATCTATGCCAGAATCTGTACCTCAGCAGTAAGATGATAGCATGCAGGGGGATGGAACACTTAACTGAAGTCTGCTTGGCTGCTACATCTGAAATTCCGTTTCCCTTGATACCTATGTGCCCTGGACTCGCACTGAAAAACGGGGTAAAGTTTCCTCGTAAGACATAGTTGCACAGACATCACTTCATCTCGTAACTTCTACTTCACAGCTTCAAGTGCCGATCTGACATCTTCATCAACTTCAGCCACCACCTAATCTGATGCGTTTGGGGCACTTAGGAAATATTCAGGCCACCTTACGTTTAACTGCCAGTGAGGCCGCTGCTGCTGCTTGATTGACCTCGCAGTCGCTTCATTCACTGACAGCTACATTATGGTGAGACCAAGCTGCTTCCACATGAGAAAGGGAACTTCGGGTTAACGTCCACTAAAGCTCCAAAAACTGGTAGAGACATCCGTATTCAAATACACAGATATGCAAGGAGGCAGAATATGGCCCTACGATCGGCAACGCCTATATTAGACAACAAGTCTGGAGCAGTTGTTACGACGTTTACTTCCACTACAATGGCAGGTTATCAAGATTTAAGTGAGTTTGAACATAGTGTTATCGTCGGCGCACGAGAGATGGGGCGCAGCGTCTCACAAGGGAACCTCCCCATCGCACTCCCCTCAGATTTAGTAATAAGTTGGCACAGTGGATAGGCCTTGAAAAACTGAACACAGATCAATCGAGAAAACAGGAAGAATTTGTGTGGAACTATGAAAAAAATTAGTAAAATACACAAACAGAGTAGTCCATGTGGAAGATAAGCAACATCAAGGTGAGTGTTACTTCTAGAGCGCCGTGGTCCCGTGGTTAGCGTGAGTAACTGCGAAACGAGAGGTCCTTGGTTCAAGTCTTCTCTCCACTGAAAATTTTACTTTCTTTATTTTCGCAAAGTTATGATTCGTCCGTTCGTTCATTGACGTCTCTGTTCACTGTAATAAGTTTAGTGTCTGTTTTGCGACCGCACCGCAAAACCGTGCGATTAGTAGACGAAAAGACGTGCCTCTCCAATGGGAACAGAAAACATTTGTCGCAAGGTCATAGGTCAACCGATTCCTCCACAGGAAAACACGTCTGATATATTCTATAAGACACTGGTGACGCCATGTGCGTCACATGACAGGAATACGTTGTCGACCCACCTAACTTGTACACTTAGCGAATGGGTAAAAAGATTCTTCTATCTTGCCCGATTTAGGTTTTCTTGTGGATGTGATAATCACTCCCAAAAAAGTGATGAAAACATAAGTGTTTGTCACATAAACTGAAAATAAAAAATTAAACTTTTCACTCGAGGGAAGACTTGAACCTGGGTCCTCTCGTTCCATAGCTGCTCTCGCTAACCACGGGACCACGGCGCTCCTTGCCTCGCGTTCGCCTTGATGTTCCATATCTTTGCATGGACTACTCAGTTTGTATATTTTACTAATTTTTTTCATAGTTCCACACAACTTCTTCCTGTTTTCTCGATTGATCTGTGTTCAGTTTTTCAAGGCCTATCCACTGTGCCAACTTATAACTAAATCTGAGGGGGGTGCGATGGGGAGGTTCCCTTGTCAGACGTAGCGATGAAGTGGGGGTTTTCCTACATGACTATTTCACGAATGCACCGTGAATATCAGGGAGCCGGTGAAACATTAAGTCTCCGACAGCGCAGCGTCCGGAAAAAGATCCTGCAAGAACGGGATCAACGACGACTGAAGAGAATCGTTAAACGTAACAGAAGTGCAACCCTTCCGCAAATTGCTGCAGATTTCATTACTAGGTCATCAACAAGTATCAGCGTACGAACCATTAAACGAAACATCATCGAGATGGGCTTTCGAAGCTGAAGTGCCAATCGAATACCCTAGATGACTGCACGACGCAAGGCTTTACGCCTCTCCTGGGCCCGTCAACTCCGGCATTGGACTGTTGATGACTGGAAACATGTTACCTGGTCGGACGAGTCTCGTTTCAAATTATATCGAGCGGTTGGACGTGTACGGGTATGGAGACAACCTCATGAGTCCAAGGACAGTTCACGCTGATGGAGGCTCTGTAATGGTGTGCGGCTTGTGCAGTTGGACTGATATGGGATATGTCTAGATAGATATTGGATACGTCTACATAGGACTCTGACAGGTGACACGTACGTAAGGATCCTGTCTGACCACCTGCATCCATTCACGTCCATTGTGCGTTCCGACGGACTTGGGGAATTCGAGCAGGACAATGCGACACCGCACACGTCCAGAATAGCTATACAGTTGCTCCAGAAACACTGTTCTGAATTTAAACACTTCCACTGGCCACCAAACTCCCTAGACAAGAACATTATTGAGCATATCGGGGATGCCATGCAACGTCCTGTTCAGATCTCCACCCCTCTTACTCTTACGGATTTATAGACAGCTCTGCTGGATTCATAGTGTCAATTCCCTCCATCACTATTTCACCTATTAGTTCTGCGTGCTCGCGAGGGCCCTACACGATATAAGGCAGCTGTACCAGTCCCTTTGGCTCTTCGGTGTACAATGTTACCTCTCAGACCCTCACTCTGAAGATTTGCCTTGTCAAGTCATGAACAGTTTGTCTTCAAAATCCACAATGGTTGTGACACATCACCTTCAGCAATCCCACGTATTACGTTCAATAATTCCATTGTGTTCATTGGAATTGTCGACCTGAAAAAAGCGTGCGACCATGTAAAATGGTGCAAGATGCTAGAAATTCTTAGAAAAATAGGATAAGCTACATGGAGAGACGGATAATATACAACTTATGCAACAGGCAAGAGGGAATAAAATGGTTCCAATGGCGCTAAGCAATATGGGACTTAACATCTGAGGTCATCAGTGCCCTAGACTTAGAACTACTTAAACCTAACTAACCTAAGGACATTACACACCTGCATGCGCGAGGCAGGGTTCGAACCTGTGACCGTAGCAGCTGCGCGGTTCTGGATTGAAGCGCCTAGAACCGCTCCGCCAGAGCGGCCAGTCAAGAGGGAATAATAACAGTGGAATACCAAGAACGAAAGGTGTAAAACGGATATAGTGTTTCGCTCCTACTGTTCAATCTATACATCGAGGAAGCATCATAGACCAATGAACACTCTTATGGGTGCGCAATATGGACTGAATTTAAATCGAGGAAAGACAAAATTAATGAGAAGTGACAGAATTGCGAAAAGCGAGAAAATATTAGGTTCAAATGGTTCAAATGGCTCTGAGCACTATGGGACTCAACTGCTGAGGTCATTAGTCCCCTAGAACTTAGAACTAGTGAAACCTAACTAACCTAAGGACATCACAAACATCCATGCCCGAGGCAGGATTCGAACCTGCGACCGTAGCGGTCTTGCGGTTCCAGACTGCAGCGCCTTTAACCGCACGGCCACTTCGGCCGGCAGAAAATATTAGGATTGATGGTCACGAAGGAGATGAAGTTAAGGAATTCTGTTACCTAGACAGAAAAATAGCCCATGACAGACGGAGCAAGGAGGATATCAAAAGCAGACTAGGACTGGAAAAAAGGGCCAGAGGATTTCATGAAGGATGGATCTCATTTCAGGGCAGGATTCGAGGAATAAGTTTCTGAGAAAGTACGTTTGGAACACAACATTGTATGGCATTTAAACATGGACTATCGTAAAACCGAAACAGAAGACATTCGAACCATTTGAGATGTGCTGCTACAGAAGAAAGCTGAAAATTAGGTGGACTGATAAGGTAAGGAATAAGGAGGTTCTGCGCAAAATCGAAGAGGAAAGGAATATGTGGAAATCACTGACGAGGAGAAGGAACAGGATGATAGAACATCTGTTAAGACATCAGGAATAGACTTCCGTGGTACTAGAGGGAGCTGTAGAAGGTAAAAACTGTAGAGGGTGATAGAGACTAGAATACATCCAGCAAGTAACTGAGGACGTAGGTTGCAAGTGCTGGTCTGAGATGAAGAGGTTGGCACGGGAAGGAATTCGTGGCGGGTCACATAAAAAAAGTCAGAATATTTGCGTTGTCACAGGTTGCCATTATTAAATGTTCATTAAGAAGTTGCCACAGGTTGCCACTATTATGAATGAAGCATTAAGTATGCATTAATTGTGAATTGTCCAACATTTGATATGCAAATAAATAGAAGCAATCAGAATAAACGTATCAGTCCCTCTCCCCTACCCCCAAGTTTACTCTTAATTGGGCCGCTGTGGCCGAACGGTTCTAGGCGCTTCACCCCGGAACCGCGCTGCTGCTACGGTCGCAGGTTAGCAACCTGCCTAGGCATGGATGTGTGTGATGTGCTTAGGTTAGATGGGTTCAAGTAGTTCTAAGTCTAGGGGACTGATCAGATGTTAAGTCCCATAGTGCTTAGAGCCATTTGAACCATTTTCAGTTCCTCTTAATAATTTGCATAGTTATGTACTGCCCCAACTACACCGACTGCCACAGTCTCGTACGCCAGGCGGCATAAATGAGAAGAGCCTGTCCAAATTAATTGGCGAAATACACGTTGACCGTCGGGATGTCATAGTAACTGTCTACCAGTATCATACCGTGGCAAGGCACCTTACGTGCAGGGAGCTATGAATGCTGCAGGGCTGGCCATGAATCCGTAAGAGTACGAGGGGTGGAGATCTCTTCTGAACAGGACATTGCAAGGCACGCCAGATATGCTGAATAATGTTCATATCTGGGGAAAGGTAGTAGAAATCGCAACACTAGTAACTAAAAGGCTTAGAAAATAAACAAGGAGATGTATTGAGAAATCGGTGCAGAACAAGCTACCCTTAACTGAGGGCAACATTCACAGAACGACATATAGAAAGAGCGCTGACCTGTAACTGCACCAGTTTAAATGGAAAACAGATGAGACAGAGAGAACACTGAACCGTGAAAACTAGGTTTAGGACTAGGTTTGGCAGACTTCGGTGAACCTTACTGCACGGCTGGCGTGCCGCTCTCCCGCAGTATGGCGAGATACTCGCTGTCGCCAAACGACCGAAAAGGAGAAGGAAGTCAAGCGTCGTTACTAGACTGTGTCCGAAGTAATGAACCGTTAAACTTTACCGCAACATGACGGAGCATACCTGTAGACAAGATGTCATTGTGAGCATGACGGCAGCTGGGGTCCTTCCAAGAAGGTGTTTCAGAGTATCCTGGAGCGGTGATGCTCAGGGCTTTCGTTAGCTGATTGGCACCACAAACTAGTGCGCCTACGGCTAAAAAAAGTAGTTCTGCTGCCAACTTGCTGGGCAGTCGTGCGGCTAGCTGTCACCTGCTGGGCCACAGAACTGGCCACTTCCTTCTTGCTACATGTGTTTCTTAACACGACGCAGCCTCGGCCATTGGAACGGCGGGCTTTTCTGTATTCATGTGTGTTTCAAAGCCAAGATGACGCCCCGATTAAACTTATATCTTTTTATCTGGAACCACACTATGATCAACTTATTAATTTCGCTCAAAATGACGGCATCCGAATCCGTTTACAGATTTCGGTCCCTCTGTATCTAGAGTATCGTTGTTGTAAAGTATCTTCCGTTTCTGTAACAGTTTTGTCATTTCAATGCCCGATTGTATTTTTATATAACTTGAAATGACATTCATATGCAAAATACGGATAGCGCAGCGGTTTGGTCCTCTTCCAAGGTTTCTGAAAGTGCCACTCGATTTGTTTGTTAATAACTTCACGACTGATCCTTTGTTTCCAGCTTTGCGTGGCGACCCACGTGCTTGTCCCCTCACGGGGCCTTCTTGGGAGTGTTCGTAACACGAGGTCTTACATCTCGCCTCCCTCTACATTCTGACACAGGTCAGTTGACTGTGTTTCAGTCATCGATTAAGCTTCCGAAATTGCGTTATCCTTCCGAAACTGTCTAAGACATGAATGAGTCGACAAAAGGTAAACCTTCACAAAACAAGAAACATAAGATACATACAGGGGATAGGCAAAAAAATGTGAACAGTGGTAGTAATGGGATGGTTGTGTTTGACGGTCAACAACGCAGGTAAGTCATGTATCGTGCTCGACTGTGCGTGTTCAGTACGGACTAGGCATCAGTGCAGGTTGTTTACGAGTAGTGCGCACTTTGTATTTGCATTCAGAGGCCGAGGTCGATGTGCAGTGAAAGATCTAACAGAATTCCAAAGAGTGCAGATTGTCGAGGCCCGATTAGCTGGAGCATCAGTAACCAAGACACCCAGCTCATTGAATGTTTCAAGAGCAACTGCTTCAACATTCATGACAGCCTACACAAAACATGGAAAACATCATCGTGTAAACGTAACAGAGGGCTCTAATCAAAATTAAATGCCGGAGGTAGTCGTACGCTAACACGAATTGTATCATAACAACACAAAATTACGGCGGCTAAAATGAGTGCAGAGCTCGTCTTCGAGACTCCGTATCTATCGCCACTCTCCTTCGAGAACTCCAAAAAAGCGAATATTCATGGACGAGCTGTTATACCAAAGTCACTAGTGACGACAACCAACGCAAAGAAGCGTAAAACATGGTATCAGGAGCATAAATTCTGGACGGCTGATCAGTAGAAAGATGTGATATGGTCCGACGAGTCAATGTTTCCGTTATTTCCAACATCGGGTCGGGTTTACGTCTGGAGAAGTCCAAAAGAGGCCTACAATCCTGATTGCTTGATTCCAGTGGTTAAGCATGGAGGTGGAACTGTGATGGTGTGGGCAGCCATATCATGGTATTCTGCTGGTCCCATCATTACTCTCAAACGCCGTGTTACAGCCAACGATTATGTGAATATTTTAGGTGATCAGGTTCGCCCCATGATTCACATGTTGTTCCCTAACAATGATGCCCTTTCAGGACGATAATGCACTCATTCCCACAGCCAGGACAGTACAATCGTGGTATGAGGAGCATGCAATTGAACTGCAGCGTCTTCTCTGGTCAGCACAATCACCGGACTTGAACATCATTGAACCCTTGTGAGCGGTATTGGAGCGTGCCTTGTCACTACAGAAATTAGAAGAGGTTCCAATGGAAAGGTGGTACAACATTCCACTGTATACAATCATTATACGCCAGTATTACAAGAAGAATCGCAGCTGTATTGCGGGCAAATGACGGTCCAACCCGTTATTAATAAACCATTCCCAACTAAATAAAGGAGTACACATTATTTTGCCTATCACTTGTATATACACTACTGGCCATTAAAATTGCTACACCAAGAAGAAATGGAGATGATAAACGGGTATTCATTGGACAAATATATTATACTAGAACTTGAAAGGTGGCTACACTGAGCCACAGCGACAGAGATCGCTAGAGAGCATTGTTCCGCCGCCTCCACGGGAAGTGATTATTGGGATGTCGTAGTGGGCAGTGCTTGTCGAGGACTCGTGGTAGTCAGTTCGTGTTCAGATGTGCTAGTAGGGAGTGCTTGCTGAGATGTGATGCTGAAAGGTTCTTGTTGAGATGTGGTAATAGCGAGTCGGTGTGGAGATATATTGTAATTATGAGAGTGATTTTGGTCAATATATGAAGGTAACGAAACTTGATTTATTTTTCATTATTTCCATGTTTTAAATAATGTGTCATTACAGGTTCAGTCAACAAAGCATCTGGCTTGTGTTCTTGGATTAGAGTGTAATTGTGGTTCTCTTGAGTAATTATGGTATTTGTATTTTCTTTAATTAATTCAGTATAAATGGTATTTGAAATTCTTGTCTTTTGAAGAAGAACCGTGCCAGATGTGTACGTTGAGTCACACTCCCACACACAGAACAGTGATACTTGTGCTTTGGTTTCGTAGGTTTTATAGTTGCTGGGGACTTAATTAATTAATTAATTAATTGTGTTAATGAAAATTTCCATTTCATTCCTTGTTGTTGTTCTATGCAGTCAGATAGCGTAATAATACTAGTCAGGGCCAACCGTTACGAGACTTCGTAAACGGACAGACAGCTACTAAAGCAAAAAAAAATTAAAATTATTTGCATTCAACTTTTATTAAGCCCCCATGCACGTGGCGACCACTGCTTCGGATCGTCCCTTGGAATCTTCTGATTGTAAAAATAGTAGACAGTAGCATTGTTGTAGTAACTTGTAGTTTAGTAATTATAGTCTGTTTTGCATGTGTAGATTTGGTAATTGTCATTCTTATAATGGTATTTTTTCTCTGAATTTGATTTGTTGTCTTGTATACGCGTTTGACGATTTAGTGCAATTATTTCAATTGTTCGTTAATCGTGTTTGAGGGAAACATTTCGAGTGAATGGTATTGTTGATGATAAAGAGTCATTGTGTGTAATTTTCGTACAGTGACGAGTTTTGTTTGTTTTGTAAATGATTACGCGATCAATGAAAAAGGCAAAAATGATGAATAGTGAGAATGATGAAATTGTTGACATGGCGAACTCGCCAACACAAGAGAACAGTATGTTGAATAATGAAGTGGAAAACAATGTAATAAGTCGGGAAAATAGTCCGGAACCAATTCAAAACTTTTCACAATTAGAAAATTTTCAGAATTCGAGACTAACGACAGAAGATTCTGGAATAGTATCGAACACAGATGGCTATACAGCTATGACGAAGGAAACTGGTTTTGCGAGAAATGATAGGGGCGAAAAGAATTCCGAACCAGATCAAATGGAGCAGTTGATGGGTATAATATTAAATTTGGGATCTGAATTAAAAACACAGATGAGAACAATGGAAACACGAATGGAAACACGGATGGGAACTTTGGGATCTGAATTAAAAAATGATATGGGAACAATGGAAACACAGTTTAGATCTGAATTAAAAACACAGATGGAAACAATGGAAACACGGTTAGATTCACGAATAGGGACATGTTTCAAAAATATGAAAGATGAATTAAAGAAAGAAATCAGAGAAGAAGTACAACCGATTTTGAATTCTCACAATAATAGATTAATTGCAGTAGAGATTAGACAAAGGGAACAGGATAGAGAACAGGAGGAGAGAGATCGCGTGATAGTACAGAAATTTTCAGAGTTAAATTTACAATGTGCACACGATAAGGAAGAAATATTAGAGAGAATCGCGGAATCCGTACCAAATGACAGAATAAATAACTTAACGCAACAGTGTGAACAGTTAACTACTAAATGTGACAATACCGAAACCCGAGTCGCGACACTTACGGAAGACGTAAATAAACAGAAAGAAAAAATAGGTGACTTATCGGAAAGAGTTGAGGAGATTTCAGATAAATTGACAAATCTTAGTTTACATGGGGACAGAGATTCGGATGATACAGCTACATTACCATTTGCAGAGACCGAAGAGTACCAGAACATAAATAAGCATGTTGAAAATCAGGGAAAGTTTAATGAACGCGTTAAAAGGGAAGTAGAGGCATTACGAAAGCAAGTCAAACAAATCGAAGGTGAAATTGTAGGAAAAGACAGCAAAAGAAATTTAGAATCACAGGTAGCAGAGGGGTTTGAAGAAAGTAATTTGTTTCATTTACGGGATGCAACAAGAGAGCGCCAGGCGCGCGAACTTGAAAATAATCGACATTGGGACTGGGACAGACGCGGTAGGTCTTTGTCGCCACGAGGCGAAAACTTTGACTATAAACACTTTTTGACTGTTCGGAAATTTAAGATCTTCCGCAATTCTAAGAATGACATACATCCATGTGCATGGTTAGATCAATTTATGTATGCACTCCCACCAAATTGGCCACTAAGTCACAAACTGGAATTTATGTGTGGATATTTAGAAAACGAACCGGCGACGCGGATGCGTGCACTCATTAGAGATTGTAATAATCTGAATGATTTTTATCATGCATTTCTATCGGCATATTGGTCCGAAAACACGCAAGACAGAGTCAAACACAGTCTTATTATGCAGCGTAATTTCAAACAGTCTGAATTCCGCACGCCAGCAGAATATTTTGAAGACATGATTCGAAAGAATCAGTTCCTTTCTAACCCTTACAGCCCGACTGAATTAATTCGCATTTGCTTAACTAAGCTGCCACAATCCATAAGACAAATTGCTTTAGCTGGAAGATGTAAAGACGACATTGAGACTTTTAAGACTTTGTTACAAGAACTTGAGTATGACAACGACGACGGGACTTCTTGTAACTTTTTCAGTAACAGTAATTACGATAGATTTTCAGAGAAAAGGGATAGTGATCGGAACGGGCGTTATATGGGTAATTTTGAGAATGACAGACGTAACAGACAGGACAATAGATACCAGCCTTATGACAATAACAGACGTTCTAACAGAAATTACACAGGCAATTATGATAACGGTAATTCGTACCGGAATGATCATTCATACGGAAACAGTAATCGGTATCATAAAGACAGAAATTATTCATACAACAATAGAAATTCTTACTACAGAAATAACCAGGATAGTAGATACAACAATAATTTCAGAAGTGACAGTCGAAATTATACAAGAAGTAGTTATGCAGACAGACAGGAAAACAGAAATTTTAATAACAGACACAACCAAGAATTTGCATCTAACAGACAGGAAGGACCTAATTGGCATCCTCCACGTGACAGAACTTCAGAGAGACAAGTGCAATTAGTAGAAATTGATCCGCGAAATGACGCGAATAATCAAAGACGTGACGCAAACAATCGACAATGACTAGCAGCTTCGGCTTCTGGCAGCAATATAGACGGTTCGGAAAGTAATGACACTACGACTTTACACTACGTACGCCTGGAAGACATGAGAGACATTTTGCTAGATGAAAAGGAAAATAATGTAGACGCATTTTTACATCCTGTTATTGAAGTATGTGTGGGTAAGAATAAGTTCACTGCAGTTTTAGATTCTGGGAGCCCATTGAACGTCATTAGTGAATCAGTTTTTCGTATATGTGAAAGAATTATTGCCTGTCCTGTGTTACCTATTTCTAAAACTACAATTCGAGGAGCGATTTCTGGAAAAGGTGTGGAAGTTAAACAACAGACCAACCTAAATTTTATTTGTCAAGGATACGAATTGTCTGCTAATTTTATTATTGTTCCATTACTCAGTACACAGATTATATTAGGTATGGAGTTTCTTAACACACATAAGGCAATTTTGAACTGTAAAGAAGGAAGTGTGAATTTGACTGTTGCCGGAATGCCGAAATGTTTGAAATTTTTCGAGTGTTTAGCAAGATCTGAATCAGATACAAAATGTTTAAGGTTTCTTACTTCTGATGCTTTCGTTGAGCATTATGACGACAGTGTGTTTATTCATGACAATGACAATAGATACAGAGACGCGATGGAGGATATAATTAGTAGCGAAGAATTAATTAATGAAAAGGTTAAGAAAGCTGAAGTGCCAGATGACGTTGCAAAAGAAGAGCTGCACCACATTTTGACTTCACATGCTACAGTGTTTAGTCATCACACAGGAACTATACAAGGCTTACAATATTTATTTAAAGTAAAAGAACACACACCATTTCGCGGGAAAACGTACGCTATTCCTTTGGCTTACAGAGACAAGGTTAAGAATGAACTTCAATACATGTTAGAACAGGGCATTATTGAGCCAGCAGTCAGCCCTTATACCAGCCCATTACACGTTGTTCTTAAAAAGGATGGGTCAATTCGTTTGGTTCTGGATTCCAGACAGATAAATAATATTATTATTCCTGAAACTGACCGTCCACAAAATTTAGATGAACTTCTTCAACATTTCCATGGAATTAAAGTTTTATCCACGATTGATATGCGCGCAAGTTTTTGGCAAATAGAACTCCACCCTGATTGTAGAAAATATACTGCCTTTTTAGCCTTTGGTAACTGTTACCAGTTTCGGAAATTACCGTTTGGACTTACTGTATCTTCAGCAGCATTCATTCGTAGCTTAAATGAAATTTTACCTGTTTGTCTTCGTGACAATATTACTTCCTATGTTGACGACATTCTTATTGCTAAACGTTCTTGGAGTGAGCACAACAAAATTTTGGATTCATTATTACGTATTTTTGCACGAGTTGGCATGACAGTGAACTTAGAAAAATCAGAATTTGGTCGTTCTCAGGTGAAATTTCTCGGTCACATTATTTCTACAGAAGGTATTCTTCCCGATCCAGAGAAACTAGATGCTATTCGTAATTATGCTGTTCCTACCACAAAACGTGATGTTCGTAGTTTCCTTGGTGTCTGTAATTTTCTTAGACGCTTTGTTAGATTGGACAATTTGGCCACACCTCGTTTATGTGAATTATCTAAAAAAAATTCTAATTGGTGTTGGGATGAGGAAGCTCAGTCAGAATTTGAACAACTTCGTGATGCTTTAGTTGCTGCTCCACTTCTTTCACATCCGGATTTATCTAAAGATTTTTGTTTGGCGACGGACTCATCATACAAAGGCCTAGGGGCACATTTATTTCAAGAGATAGAAGAAAACGGCGTTGTAGTACAGAAGACAATTGCATTTGGAAGTCGTGTTCTCTCTAAATCAGAGAAGAATTATTCGATCACGGAACTTGAAGCTTTGGCTGTTGTTTGGGCTTTCACAAAATTTCGCACATTTTTGTTTGGCAGACATACTAAGGTTTACACCGATCATCGAGCTCTGGAATTTCTTATGTCAACAAAATTAACTCACGGCAGATTGTCACGATGGGCGTTGTACCTACAGGAATTTGATTTTCGTATTGTTTACATACAGGGATCTTCAAATATTGTTGCTGATGCTTTATCACGTGCACCTATGGGTTTGAAACAAAGTGCTGAAGAGGACGGCAAAGAAAACCATTATTGTTTGATGTACATTCAAGGTGTTGCGTTTGAGAACTTTATTTCGTCTTCGCTCCAGGACATTGCTAAGGAGCAAAATAAGGATCCAATCTGGAAGGACATTAAGGAGAAGTGGAGGAGAAAGGAAAGCGTAGCGATTAGACAGCATTATTTAGTTCGCAATGACATTCTTTTTAAACGGAAATCGGTCGACAACTCTGTTTGGTTAGTTTGTATTCCTGATGAGTGGGTCAATAAATTGATTTGGTACACACATTTTAGTTATGCGCACTTTGGTCCCAGAAAATGCTTTCATAAATTACGAGAAAATTGCTACTTCAGTAATATGGAAAAACGTATTCGATCCGTTCTTGCCAAATGCAAATTATGTCAAATGGCTAAGCCGCCAACTGTTTCTCACAGAGCACCGTTGTTTCCTATCATTCCAGCGAAATTAAAGGACATGGCTGCAGTCGATTTGTTCGGTCCAGTGGTTCGTTCTACTAATGGTTTTGCGTACATTTTCGTAGCAGTGGAGTTGACATCAAAATATGTGTGTTTTACACCTTTACGCAAAGCAACAGCTCGTTCAGTATCTAACGCTTTCATCAAACATTTTCTTAAAGAAGTTGGTCATGTTGACAAGGTTATATCAGATAATGGATCACAGTTTCGCTCTAAAATTTGGCTTCGTACTCTACGGCGTCGGAAAATTAAACCAATCTTCATTTCACTTTTTCACCCTCAGTCTAATGCTTCAGAGAGATGGATGAAGGAAATCAATAAATTGTGCCGTCTTTATTGTCATCAGAATCACAGAACTTGGGATCAGTATCTTCATATTTTTCAAAACATTCTGAATGAACTTCCTAATGACTCAACTTCTTTACCGCCTCTATTGATATTAAAAAATAAAGTACCAACAAATCGCATTTCTGAAATCGTTCCTTTTCCGCCTTCACGGAAACTGCGGCATTCTGAAGTTGTGAACCTGGCTCTGCAAAATATTGCATCTGCAGCTGCTAGAAGAGAGAAATCAGCTAAGCGTCCTGGTCGTTTAAAAACTTTGTCAGTTGGCCAGGAGGTGTTAATTAAGTCTCATCGTTTGTCTCACAAAGGAAAAGGATTGTGTCGCAAATTTTTTCTGCTTTATAACGGTCCATTTAGAGTTCGCAAAATTATTCATGATAACACTGTTGAAGTAGAAACTCTTAAATCACGACGCTCTAAAGGAATACATCATATATCGAACGTAAAAATTTTTGTGGAATGACATACTTTAGAGAAACTAACAGCTACATGTAAACATGCGGAGAATGCAAGAGTACCGCGCTGTGTTTTGGCGGCGGCACATACTCAAAGCAACAGTCAAGTCGGCGCGCCGCACAAGGCAGTCGTTGACCGCAAACAATCACTTCTTACGTCACGCGCCTACAGCTGATCGAGCGCCCAGTGTGAATGCACTGACAGACGTAAACAAATACACAGTCTAATTTCTCGGATTAAATTCAGTATAAAGCTATGGTGACCTCATAAATTATGTTATTAACGTTCACTATTTTTCAGGATACGGTTGTATAAAGTATTTAAGACCTTCAGGTAAATTCTGTGCGTGTCCGACGTTAAGACGACTTGCTTTGGAGAAAATTTTCAGGAAAAATGTCATTTCGAAGAAGAAAGTAATAAATAGAAAAAAAAGGTAACGGTTAATTGAGCTTATTTTTCAGGTAACAGAATTCCACTTAGGTACGTACTTTAAACGTAATTTGCTGCTTGCGATTACGTGATTCATACTTTGTGCTAATTTCATGTTCTATGAATTTACTAGTGAAGCGACGTGCTTACGCACATTAACTGATTTTGACAATGATTAATTAATGAACAGGGTTGTTATTTGTATATATTATGCATCGCTGGGCTGCACTGCTTTTTCACTGATGTCATATTTTTTTATTATGTGCCTGCTGTGCTTATTAATTTAAATTATAATTGTCACCTGATTAATTGTGCTGATGTGGTTAGATATGTAAGTTATACTTTGTGATTTATCTGCTTGCGCCTTCATGTTTACTTATTAAGATTACATATAAACATTTATTTGCTTATGCTGATATGATGCTAATGACCTGTTTATTATGATAGATAACATATTTGCTGCCTTGCTTATGGATTGCATATTTACACATTTCTGTTTTGTTGTCATAACTACTCTTCAATTTAGTATATAGAAATGCTGATATACTGTGTACGTACATAGAGTTTAGGTCACACTGTGGTATTAATTATAGATTGTTCACTTGGCAGAGCCTCGTTGTAGGGATTGTGCTGCATCCACTTGTTGACATTCTGTTCTCTACTGGTATATTTACTCGCTATTGCATGTTTTGCTTACGCTCAGTGCCTTATATTTTTAAGATAAGAAAATGAACTGCTATAATTCGACGAACGACATTAGTAAAAGAAAGTCATAGAAGTCACATGAGCTGGAGGTTTTATGAAAGCTGTATAAATGTATGCTAATAGGAAGGAAGCTAACGACATGACATACCAAAACTAGGTTTAGACCATTGACAGTTATTACACTGCGTTTTCCGTGAGCAATTGAAATAGGAAGTGCCACTTGACACAAAAAATACTCCACATGTTTGCTTCTGCTATGATTCTTGAAGTGGTGTACACACTGTGAAATATTATGATCATTCACACTCCGTAATCGTACTTAATTACTGAGAGTTATTCGAACTAAGTCTGTTAGAGGTCATGTATGCATTTCTTTTATTTAATGATGGACAAGGAACCAAAATGTATCTTATAATTTATAATGAGTAGAAAATTTGGGTCAGATGGATTACACAGAGGTTGTGTGTGGACACTGTGTCTTCGGATTGCATGGGATGCTGAATTGAAGTTGCACTAGGATTTTGTCTGTACTTGTTCGAGGAGACTGACTAGAGGAAAGAGTTGTTATGGAAGTGAAATGATATTGGTGCTGAGGTTTATATGTATCGACGTATTATTGAGGTATTGAGATTAGGTGAAGTTGATGATTATTGGAGTTTTGGTGGATAAGAGGTAAAGTAAATGAGGAGCATATTGTTTTGTTGGTTTATATGGAACAAGGAGGATGAAGATGGCAGACTAGAACACTAAAGTGGAAGGAAGATTGTCTATACACACACTTTGTCAAATCACTAAGCAGTATACACTTTTTTTTGAAGAGAGGAAGTATTTGCATATCTTGGCTCACTGACAGTTGTTCAGCAACAGTACAATTTGATCTGGCTTGGCAAACATTGGTCTAGACATGATGACTATGACGTTGACTAACTATTATTGACTGTTATACATTGCTGCCACTACTACTTGATACACATAATGAACATAAAATTTCGACAGAATTACATTTACACAGTTAACACTATTCAATTACACAGTAGCACTTAATGAGGATGAAAGATGAGTGGATGTGTTTTGTGTGTTTTCCTTTCCTAATCCTACCCACCTATCTCCTAAATATTATTTTATTTGTTGGTAGTGGCTTGCACTGACACCCATAAATATTATAGGTTAACTGTTATTGTGTACTGTAATAGTTAATGTGACAATTAACTGATATCATTTGTGTGTTTATTATGATTTGTATGTTTAGTGTAAGAGCATTGATTATATTTTGTTAAAGAAATTGTATGTGCATTCAAACTATTGTTCATGACTGAACTGTCTCAGTAGTTATGGTGAATAGTATGGACTGTTACTTGCACTTTTTCTACATGATTGGTGCCACAAGGACATGTTTAATTTCTGCTGATGAACTGTGTGATCAGTGATTGTAAAAAAATTATGGACTGTTACTTGTACCTTTTCTACAATATTGGTGCCACTAGGACATGTTTAATTTCTGCTTATAAACTCTGAAGAACAGTGTGATCAGTGACAGTGTATTTTATGGAACTGCTTCTGCTGAGAAATGTGACTTGTTGCTGTGTGTACCTGCTCAGCTTTGCTGGTGCCACTCATGGACTGCTTCTACTGAAATGGTGTTACTTGTTGGTGTCTGCACCTACTCAACATTGCGGGTGCCACTGATGGACTGCTTCTACCGAAATGATGTCACCTGTTGATGTGTGCACCTGATCAACATTGCTGGTGCCACAAATGGACTGCTTCTACTGAAATGGTGTTACTTGTTGCTGTCTGCACCTGCTCAACATTGCTGGGTGCCACTGATGGATTGCTTCCACTGAAATGAAGTCACCTGTTGCTGTGTGCACCTGATCAACATTGCTGGTGCCACTAATGGACTGCTTCTACTGAAATGGTGTTACTTGTTGGTGTCTGCACCTACTCAACATTGCTGGGTGCCGCTGATGGATTGCTTCTACTGAAATGAAGTCACCTGTTGCTGTGTGCACCTGATCAACACTGTGGGTGCCACTGATGGACTGCTTCTATTGAAAAAATGTTACTTATTGGTTTTTGCACCTGTTGACCATTGCTGGGTGCTATTGCTGGAACTGTCAACTGCTTATTCATGGGCTATGGATAGCGTTTATGTGAATATTTGTATAAACTGATTTTTGTGTATTACTGTTTGTGAAAAGTTAAGAGACTCTTACCTGCACATATTCGTCATTGCTGACGCTATTGATTGAATTGTTTAACCACATAATACTTGTGTAAACTATTATGTAAAGTCACATGTATGAAAGAATTTGTATTGCTTACTGTATTCTATATAATAGGTTATTGAAAGGTCAGTGCAAAGCCAAAATTTTATCTAGTTATATGATATTTACGTATTAATATTATCTTTTATTTTTGTCTATATTTTTTTGACGAATTTGGTGGTATTTTCACCACCAATGCTGGCAAAAATACCATCAAATTCTAGCCGTGGAGGAAGGGCATATGAAAGGTGGCTACACTGAGCCACAGCGACAGAGATCGCTAGAGAGCATTGTTCCGCCGCCTCCACGGGAAGTGATTATTGGGATGTCGTAGTGGGCAGTGCTTGTCGAGGACTCGTGGTAGTCAGTTCGTGTTCAGATGTGCTAGTAGGGAGTGCTTGCTGAGATGTGATGCTGAAAGGTTCTTGTTGAGATGTGGTAATAGCGAGTCGGTGTGGAGATATATTGTAATTATGAGAGTGATTTTGGTCAATATATGAAGGTAACGAAACTTGATTTATTTTTCATTATTTCCATGTTTTAAATAATGTGTCATTACAGGTTCAGTCAACAAAGCATCTGGCTTGTGTTCTTGGATTAGAGTGTAATTGTGGTTCTCTTGAGTAATTATGGTATTTGTATTTTCTTTAATTAATTCAGTATAAATGGTATTTGAAATTCTTGTCTTTTGAAGAAGAACCGTGCCAGATGTGTACGTTGAGTCACACTCCCACACACAGAACAGTGATACTTGTGCTTTGGTTTCGTAGGTTTTATAGTTGCTGGGGACTTAATTAATTAATTAATTGTGTTAATGAAAATTTCCATTTCATTCCTTGTTGTTGTTCTATGCAGTCAGATAGCGTAATAATACTAGTCAGGGCCAACCGTTACGAGACTTCGTAAACGGACAGACAGCTACTAAAGCAAAAAAAAATTAAAATTATTTGCATTCAACTTTTATTAAGCCCCCATGCAAACTGACATGTGATTACATTTTCACGCAATTTGGGTGCATAGATCCTGAGAAATCAATACCCACAAGAACCACCTCTGGCCGTAATAACGGCCTTGATACGCCTGGGCATTGAGTCAAACAGAGCTTGGATGGCGTGTACAGGTACAGCTGCCCATGCAGCTTCAGCATGATACCACAGTTCATCAAGAGTAGTGACTGGCGTATTGTGACGACCCAGTTGCTCGGCCACCTTTGACCAGACGTTTTCAATTGGTGAGATATCTGGAGAATGTGCTGGCCAGGGCAGTAGTAGAACATTTTTTGTATCCAGAAAATCCCGTACAGGACCTGCAACATGCGGTCGTGCGTTATCCTGCTGAAATGTAGGGTTTCGCAGAGATCGAATGAAGGGTAGAGCCACGGGTCGTAACACATCTGAAATGTAACGTCCACTGTTCAAAGTGCCGTCAATGCGAACAAGAGGCGACCGAGACGTGTAACCAATGGCACCACATACCATCACGCCGGGTGATACGCCAGTATGGCGATGACGAATACACGTTTCCAATGTGCGCACACCGCGATGTCGCCAAACACGGATGCGACCATCATGATGCTGTAAAGAGAACCTGGATTCATCCGAAATAATGACGTTTTGCCATTCGTGCATCCAGGTCCGTCGTTGAGTACACCATCGCAGGCGCTCCTGTCTGTGGTGGAGCGTCAAAGGTAACCGCAGCCGTGGTCTCCGAGCTGATAGTCCATGCTGCTGCAAACGTCGTCGAACTGTTCGTTCAGATGGTTGTTGTCTTGCAAACGTCCCCATCCGTTGACTCAGGGCTCGAGACGTGGCTGCACGATCCGTTACAGCCATGCGGATAAGATGCCTGTCAACTTGACTCCTGGTGATACGAGGCCGTTGGGATCCAGCAGGGCGTGCCCTATTACCCTGCTGAACCCACCCATTCCATATTCTGCTGACAGTCTCGACCAACGCGAGCAGCAATGTCGCGATACGATAAACGGCAATCGCGATAGGCCACAGTCCGACCTTTATCAAAGTCGGAAACGTGATGGTACGCATTTCTCCTCCTTACACGAGGCATCACAACAACGTTTCACCAAGCAACGCCGGTCAACTGCTGCTCGTGTATGAGAAATCGGTTGGAAACTTTTCTCATGTCAGCTCGTTGTAGGTGTCGCCACCGGCGCCAATTTTGTGTGAATGCTCTGAAAAGCTAATCATTTGCATATCACAGCATCTTCTTCCTGTCGGTTACATTTCGCGTCTGTAGCACACGTGGTGTAGCAATTTTAATGGCCAGTAGTGTAGAACCTGAATTCAGACAAACATATTCAAAATAAGGTATGTGTATTCTTTCAACATTAATTTTTGCCCTTTTCATTAGGACTTATTAGCTAGAGCACTGTAAAATACGGTTCTAGTCTGCCTCGGGTAAAGACATAAAAATGATCTTCTAAAAATATACAATATTTAGAACATGAATTAATACAAATAATGATTGAGAAAAGTTCTCATCCCACCATTTAAAATTAAGAAGTACTGTACAGCTATTGAGTAGCACGTATCAGTATCCTGCCGAAAATGAAGAGCTGTTAAAAAATAACTATGAAGTTAAATCTAGAAAAACCTTCACCGACGCGTCACTAGTGATTTAGTGTATGTGAAGGGGTGGGAGCTGGAAACTGCTTTCCGTGTTCACTTTGATGGCGCTCTGTGGCCTGCACATGCGCCCGGCATAGAATTACATAGGTGGTCAGACGTGGGCGTGGCGGGAGGTAGGCGTCGCAGCGCGGCGGCTTCTCCTGGCACGCTGCCTTGGCCGAAGTTGCACTTGACATTCACTCACCCATGTGTGTCCCGTCTTACTGCCGGGAGCTGTCATACCTGAACTCTGAAACGACTAATATCTCTACTTATTCTCTTTCATGCAGCTCAAATCGTCACGAACAACTGCGAATCGCCGGCTGATGCGTCAGCCTTGCTCCAACTACAGGATAATTTACAGTCCATGACTTAAAGATAAATGATCTTACATTCACACATTAATACATAATTAATAACTGCTCTTAGTTTCACACTTTAGTATACAGGGTGAACATTAACAAGACCGACAAACTGCAGCGACGGATTCTTGACTGGAAATGGAGGAGAAAACTTCCTGTCAACATGTGTCCGGAAACAGTGTGCGTGCAACGACAAAAAAATCGTCCTGTAACAGAGTACAGAGCTGCATCCCATCCACGTCACAACAGGTGTTCAGCGGCCTCTATGGGATGCAGTGCACACGATCACACGTCGCATCATGGATCATTCTCTCGACATACAACGCTTTTGAGATTCCTCCAGAGGTAAAAATCCGGAGGCTTTAAGTCCGATGATCTAGCAGGCCATGTTCCAAGACCTGTGCGTCCTATCCAACGTCCGGGGAATATGTTGTTGAAGCGCCGGCGAACTCTAATGTGGGAGTGGGGTGGTGCTCCGTCATGCAGAAATCACATAACCTGTCGTACAGCCAAAGGCACATTCTCAAGCAGCCCAGACAAGGTATGCCATAGGAAGCCCAAGTACATTTCTTCGTCGAGACGTTGTAGGATAATACCCGTTCCCAGAATGTCGTCGTTAAGAATCCCTGTGTACTGTGAAATTACTTTCAAAACCTTTTCTTAAGAAGTTACTTTATTTACTAGCGATTCACCAAGAACATTAACACATTTAATCACTCTATGTGAGCGTGGAAGTAATTGCCAGGGAGTAACTGATGAAATCAAAATGAAATTGCTTTTAACAAATGGGAATTTTATACCTAAAAGCTTTTTTTTAAGAAACAGATTTAAAATTATAAACAGAAAGCACCCTCTAAATATCAAGTTACAATTTATTCAAATACAGAAGAAACAAATTTTTGAGTGTATGAGCTTTCGGGCTGAGAACCTTGCCGCTCCCTTTTGACACGGCCGTAGTCACGACCACTTACAACAACCTCTGAAAGACTACACTGGTGCAAATCTGCAACACACCAGATTACCTTAAAGTAATGTTTTAACAATTCACACAAGCACACAACTATGCACCCCGTAGGAGGAATGGAAATGGTACAAACACTAAAATTAAAAGATTAACTTGCCACCGAAGGTGCAACTTGATTTTAACTTCTAAGAAAAGTCAACATATCATCAATCACTTAACTTCTAATAAACTGCGATTTCTGACGAAGACCTGGCGCAGCACCCCCAAAACGCTCTCCCTAACCGTCCGCTGCCAGCCGCTTCAACGGACGCAGGTAGGCGCGCCGATCTCCCGTCTCACGGCGTCGCACCTCGCACCGGCCAGACCGATGTCGTGGGTTGACTCCTGTTGCTCTCGTGTCGGCCGCGAAGCCACTACCCCTCGCTATACGGTGCGGCGCACTGGACTCACGTGGCGACCTCACATGCGCCGACGCTCAAAACGGACAAGTCATCTTGTGTCTCAGTGCGCGACCGACCAACCGATCGATCCAACCACCAATGACCGTTGCCTGAGCAACTCTAGCAGACTGGCGGCCTAAAGTGTAGACTCAGCTGCAGGAACTAAGCCCCCGACCGGGCGACCGCTCATTGAGTTCTCGCAGTGCGCCACAAATTCGGACGAGAGACAGACTAGCAAGCTGGTGACGATAGACTGATCCCAGAGTGACTCCAGACTCGCCCAGACTGGCCAACTGGCGAGATCATAGCACCCCTTAGATGCACGTGAACAGGCAACCTTTCCCCTTTCCCACTATAGAGACACCAAAGCTGCGATTGCCACAGCGGTGCCATCGTCGGAAACGGAGGACGACTGCTTCACACAACGCACTGCGGCGCGCTCTTCAAAACAGCAATTTTTACGACGGGTCACCCTTCCCACACACTGATGCTGAACGGGTGCTGATGGGACTCCTCAACCATTCTCGAGGACTTTCTATAGCCTACAGAGGACGATTATTCAGACTGACGATGCCAGTTCTCGTAAAGGTTGCCTCATCGGTAAAGGACTGATGACATAAATCCCATAACTGTGGCGGTCTGACGCAAAAACTATTGACAAAATCCTTTCCATAGAGGTAAATCCGCCACTGATAATCCTTGCACTCACTGCAGGTGATAGGGATTGTGATCGTTGTCATGCAGGATTCACATGTCCATACTTGGCTAAAACCATGTTGGCAGGCCACTTTCCTTAAGCTTGTGTTAGGGTTCGTCTTAATATCCTGTAGAACCCGGTCCTCCAAATCTGGTGTACGCATAGTCCGACGCATTTCTGTACTTTTATCCGTCTGAAAAGACCCATCATCACACAAACGCCCAACAAGGGCTTGATATGTTGCGTGATGTATTTGATGTGTGTGAGGGTACTTGTTTTGGTATAACTGTGCTGCCACTCGACCGTTTCCATCTGCTTGTCCGTACACAAACACCATCTCGCCTTCTTCCTGCCATGAACATCGGACTATTCTCCTGCTCAAGGTGCACTGTGTCAGTCACACAGTCTGCAAAACACTAGGAATACAGGCACGGCACGTGGTAAGAGGAAGTTTCACTCGTCAGCATGATCTACCGTGGCAACTATGCATTTCAGTACACATGTTCGTGGGACATTTCTTCCTCCATTTCCATTCATGTCTCCATCCTTGCAGTTTTTCGGGGTTGTTAATGTTCTCCCTGTATACTTATGTCACTAAAAACACTAGAATCTGCTTTCCAAGAAATTCATATATCCTGGATTTATGGTCACATTCAGTGAATCTCAGTACAATGTTTCGGTCAAATGGAAAAAAAAAACGTACTTGCACACATCAAAATAGAATGAAGCTGTAGTCTTCGAGGAACGTGAAGTCTACCGCTTCTCTCTTTTTCTCTTAGAGCTTAACGTGATGCATCTAAATTAACCTAAAGTCTTACTTTTCTCAAAAAAACAAAAAAAAAAAAAAAACGCCCTCGCAGCTCTCTGGATATGATACATCGCAGGTCTTTATCACGTTACAGACAGGAACAGAGGAACAGTTTCAAACTTAAGGGAAACAATAGTGAGCGATTTATATCTAATATCGTTACCAATTTATTAGCAAAATTAAGTGTAAACGCTTTCAATGAGTAACAAGTAGGGCTAGGAATACAAAGAAATGTTCACATCATCTCGTTCTCTCGGCGTGGCGACTGAGCAACGGAGGTTCCAATAAGCGAGGAACTGGAGTTCGCTCAGGTGCTACAAATTATTGGGGAGCCGCAGCAACTGGGTTACTTGGGGCAATAGTAGTCTTGTCTCTTCCCAATTCATTTTCGGAAACTGTTTGTTGAGCAAGAACTTCCTTGTGACGCTAGTAATGGTTTGAATGTGAGTGTCATAACTTCCTTAATGAGTAAATCACCTACGATGTGTCAGTTACTTCACGGGCAACGAACAGAAATAGATACGTTTGTTTGTCTGGCCATCTTCCGCAGGAGCTGTTAACATCTGTTATTACAGGTTATCTGTCTGAGCTGACTGCAATGTAATTAAAAAGAATTAAACCAGAAGCGTTTCTCTTTTATTTAGAAAGCATCTTCTGTGGTATTCTGTAAATTGGATACACACGTTAGTACATTTATTTTTTGATTCCCTTAGGTTAAAAACAGCGTTTTCTTTATGAAGTTGGTCTGCAAGTTACTTACGGTGTTTCTTTACACAGTCTGCACCTTCCCCTCTTGCTAGAAGTGGTTGGTGTCGACAGGCTTCATTTCACATTTGCAGTTTCTGGCATTTTGCGTTATTTCCTGCACTGCACTATTTATAACTGACTTTCTTAACTGTTTTTCATTCATCAGCTCCACATTTTTTATGACATTCGTTTGTTTTCGTTCACGTTGTTCGTGTTGCCAACCTATGAAACGATTTTGTGTGTTTGTGTGTGTGTGTGTGTGTGTGTGTGTGTGTATGTATGTGTGTATGTGAGTGAGTGAGAGAGAGTGAGAGAGTGTTTGTGAAATTATCTTGTATGTAGGTAAAGACGTGAGAGGGGTGGTTTTATTTTTTTTTCCTTCCACGGGGGGGGGGGGGTGCGGCGGGGGCGGTGGAGGAACGACAGGGGTGACGTGGACAGTGATTATGCGACAGATCTGGAAGGAAATGGTAGTTGTAAATCGAGCCTGTCGTTATATTTGTACTTTTAATGTTATGTTAAGTGGCCAGTCAGTTTAAGGAATGTGTGGTTTGCCAAGTTGATCTGATCATTTATGAGTTGCTTCTGTTCTGTTATGTTGTCGTTTATTCTTATGATTTGAATGTCTGTGTCTCTGGTTGAAATTTTATGTTGGTACTGGTGTAAGTGTTCTGCAAAAGACGTTGTTTTAGTGGTCCTTTTGCGAATCGGTTAATCACATTTTAAGGGCCGTGACTGGCCAAGCAACTCACGGAGGCTGATTTCATCGAAAGCATTAATCACCTGTTCTCTACACAAGATTATGTATCTCATGCCTCAGAATATTGTCCGCCGCTGATGTGTTGCAGGTAACTGGCAGTGGTCGAAGCGATCAAACTGGGAGCAGAATACCGCGGAGGAAGAGTGATATCTAAGGCCCTGCCCCTCCCACTACCCCTTTACATCTGGGGTTATGTTGTTACTGTCTTGTGATTCCATCCTTCCCGTGAAGAGTTATGGTGTCTGAAGTTCAACTGCAGTGCAAAGTTGAGTACATTTCTACACAAAGATAAAAACAGCCCAATATCCTAAATACACAGCATGATACTAAATACTACTGATTACTGACCTGATGTCTGCCTCCTTTGACCTCATGGTCCCAAGAAATGCATCAAAAAAATGGTTCAAATGGTTCTGAGCACTATGGGACTTAACATCTGTGGTCATCAGTCCCCTAGAACTTAGAACTACCTAAACCTAACTAACCTAAGGACATCACACACATCCATGCCCGAGGCAGGATTCGAACCTGCGACCGTAGCAGTCACGCGGTTCCGGACTGCGCGCCTAGAACCGCTAGACCACCGCGGTCGGCAAATGCATCAAGTGGAGGCATTCTGTTGATCAGGAAATTCCAGTCTCGCTTCTTGTCTACATCTCTCTCAAGAGAGTATTTCCTGTTACTTACTGTTTTTGAGTGTGAACCATCTTCAGACATGCAGACATAGGCTTTCATTTCTCCTCAGAATACTGTTTTCCTATTCGCTAATGTTGCAGACAGAGGTAGAGCTGGCGCAATTTCAATATCAAAAATAGAGTAATAGTCCATTTGCACAACCCTATCAAATTACTTGTTTAACAATTTATAGGAGTCAAATAGATCACTTAAAACACTTACCACCACCTTTCGAATATACTTTTTCAAATTAAAAATTTATTTATGTTTGAGAATCACAAATCAAGTAACCAAATTTCCGCCAAAAATAGATCGTACTACTAAATATATCTGCAGTCTTGTATCCACCAATGTTTGTCAACACAAGCACTATGCCTCGCCACCATGTTTCCACTGAACATATTTGGTGAAAAAATCCTACAGATCGCACACACTCACGATCGCAATGAGTGCACTGTCTGACAACTGCTGAGAGCTGTGGCTGGCTGGGACATTGCACTGTCGCACTGGCGCCGGTCAGGAGAGATAAGCACATACCTCAGCATCTAAACCCCCATCCCACGGCATCCAAATGCTCGGCTTACCAATTGCTCAGACGTCAGAGCAGTCAACCTATCAGTTTAAATGGAGGGAATAATCGTCCAGTGCAAACTTCCCTCTTATTGAATCTTCTAACGTGACACATATGTCAGCTTCTGTTACTGCTCACCCAACGTACTAGCCACTTTGCTAGACAGTCATCCAGAGATCACTCCTGCCGAGACCTCCCCACGGCAGCGAGCAAGAGCTGACAGGTTGGAGCATTCTTTGTAACCAACTGACCATCAGAGGTAAAGGTAATCCATGTGTTCCAGTCAAATGAATCCTCATGTACATCCATGGCTATGCAACACTGGAACACAAGCAGGGATGGTTTGGATGTATAGTTCTAATTGCAATTCGACCGTGGCATAGACTCTTTCCAGTTTAAAAACTTCACTTTACCTGAGACAGGAATGTTGTTGACCATACATCTAGAATTTCTCACGTGAAATGTAGATTTCACATTTTCCATATGTTACTTTCAAGGACAGAATAATAGACTAAAATATTAAACTCTTTTTGTCTCTTGACAGAATGCTAAGACATACCTGTCACAGGATGCTTTCTCATTCTCAAATACTCTTAAAGTAACCAAATGCTTTGTCACATACAAGGTTGTCTTAAGATAATGCCACAGATAAGTTGTAAATATCAGGTTTATATTACTATCACTTTACAAATTCGATTATATTGTTAATTTTATTACGATGATCATCTTCCTCTGTAGGTCGGATATTGAAATTCCATTAAAAGATATCGTCACAACGAAAAACCGTCTGATTCCGCTCCAACTGCCACATCATATACGTGGGACTCCAGCCTTCACTTCCACCCAACTGCCAGTGTGTCATTGATATCAAATTGACAGGCTACTTAATTAAATTGATCACAAGAGACACTTTGCATGGCTAATAATTTTTTTCCAGAGGTCAGATTACACTCACCATGTAGCTCAAATGGGAATCCTTGGAGGGAAGATGATGTTCTTTTCAAGGAACACAAGTGACAACAGATATTGAAGCTGATCACAGAAGGATTCTACTTCCGCTAACATACTTTCTCATAAGGACCATGAAGATAAAATATGAGAAATTAGTACTCACAAGGGGGCCCACAGGCATTCTTCCCTGGCTGTTTTTGTGAGTGGAATAGAAAAGGGAATGACTGGTAGTGGTACAGGAGACCCTCGGCCACACATCGTACAATGGCTTGCAAAGTAGGCATGTAGATATAAACGCAAATTTAGTCTACCTATTAAGATGTCACTGCATCCATTTATAGGCACATAAAATTCATGGAAGAATGCTGTGTCTCATTCATTGGGAAAACAGAAGACAAAACATCTGCCGCTGATTGTTTTTTGGTAAGAAGCTCCTAATTTTCTCATTGCAGTCGCTTCGTGAGACAAATGTGAGAGGTTGTAATATGTTTGCCCACAACACTTGGAAGAAATGGTATAGAGCTCACATCTCAACTACCCTTTCATTAGAGTATCTCTTACCTGTTATATCATCACGAATCTTCCAGTCTTCGATATATAACATTTGAATCCACATGATTTCCATGAGTAGAGGTCTACCCTGCCAAATCACAGACCCCTGCTAATTGTCTTCAAATCCCATCAGGTTCTGACACCACTATTCCATTATTTAGATGGCTGTCTAGTCCTCCATCCCTCACTGGCTAGGTACACGGTTAGCACAATGAGAAAGGTAGCAGGCTAATGTACAAGAGCAAAGTCACATGCAGAATATACACAGGCTGCACAGAGAAATTCAAAAGTATATAACCTTTAATTCACTGATATCAAATGACGGTCTATAAATATCAAACTCTACATCTCCTGATTTCCTTTATCATATTCCTATGATTACTACATTACAAATATGACAGTGAAACAGTGTCAGAGACTTCACTGAGGCACATTCTCTCTCTCTCTCTCTCTCCCCCTCACTACTTTTATAACATCCCACAGAGTACAGTTATGCAACTATGAACTATAAAACTCCTGGTAGAGAACTCGATAAGATGTAATCTCAACTATTTCTTCCAATATATCAAAAATTAATGTCGTCTGCATGTTGACATCTTGACATCGAGGATATTGAATATACACTTATTGGTTCACTGGAGCAGGTGCACTGTGTTCAAAGTCACTTCTACAAACCTGCGAAAAGTTTTGTCACCTATACTGTAGGAGGACCATATGCCACAGACTATCAATTGCAAGAGAGTGCTCCTAGGTTGTTCTTTCATAAGCTTCGGTAGCTCAGTTGGTAGAGTACTTGCCCACGAAAGGCAAAGGTCCCGAGTTCGAGTCTCGGTCGGGCACACAGTGTTAATCTGCCAGGAAGTTTCATATCAGCGCGCACGCCGCTGCAGAGTGAAAATCTCATTCTGGAAACATCCCCCAGGCTCTGGCTAAGCCATGTCCCCGCTGTATCCTTTCTTTCAGGAGTGCTAGTTCTGCATGGTTCGCAGGAGAGCTTCTGTAAGGTTTGGAAGGTAGGAAACGAGATACTGGCAGAAGTAAAGCTGTGAGTACCGGGCGTGAGTCGTCCTTCGGTAGCTCAGTTGGTAGAGCACTTGCCCGCGAAAGGCAAAGGTCCCGAGTTCGAGTCTCGGTCAGGCACACAGGTTTAATCTGCCAGGAAGTTTCATATCAGCGCACACTCCGCTGCAGAGTGAAAATTTCATTCTATTTGATACATTGTTTTTCTGCTATAACACATCCAAGCAGTGTATGACTACAGCTTTGTACACCACCGCATATTTTGTTTTTCTACCAATTTTAGGTCGGTGTCAAGTGCTGAACCAGCATCAATATGTTTTGATCATTTGGCTCTCACAGAAAACTATACCTTGCATGGTGTAAGTTAATTTGCTTCCACAACACATAGAACGGCTGAAATGAAAGACAGAGGCGATGTTTCTTAGTGACAAAATTGTGTAAAACGTCTCAGTATATGGAAAGTGGAAGA
Organism: Schistocerca nitens; assembly: GCF_023898315.1. Lineage (NCBI taxonomy): Eukaryota > Metazoa > Arthropoda > Insecta > Orthoptera > Acrididae > Schistocerca > Schistocerca nitens. Next base: position 1,100,263,231 of record NC_064615.1, on the reverse strand, counting down.
GTTTGCGACATTGTGCAGTGTTTCCAAACAGCTAGCCGAAGGTGATGACCTCTACATTTAATCTCATCTTCCACAGTTACAGGGTAGCAGATGTCTCAGTGTTCTGCTTCAGAGGCCCACAACATTGATTCCTCATATTGATAGTGCATATTGCACCAAGGTATGTGACTGCAGTTTCGGTGTCCTATGTTGTAGTCATCCTGGCCTCCAAATCTTTGGACACGGAGTCTTTCATTTTTATGACTTACAATGCACAGCCGCATGTCGAACAGGCAAGTACTCTACTGGACTGAAACCTATAGAGCACGGATTGTATGCACCATCAGTTCTCAATCCCACCATTGGAGGAAGGAATTGAGTTTCATACATCCAGGTGAGCGTATAAGTACCCTCATCCCTCCATATTTTTTGTCGTATTTTCATCAGTTCTACGTATTTTCCATCGATTTCCGTAATTTTACCAATATTTCCGTAATTTCAGTGTATTTTAATCAATTATTTGAGGTCCAAACCACCACTCTCGATGAGCTGTCACTTTAGCAAAGTGATTTCCGGAGGTATAGAGCGCCCTCATATACAAGTACAATTTGTGCTATGCTCATATCAGTCCCATAAAATTATTGTCAGCAACGGAAACTGCATGAATCAATGACATCTTATGAGGAAATAGAAAACCACAACAGTGGTGTTTGATATGTGAAATTAGACTCTGTAACAGAACACGGTCTCTTCCACACACGGCTTCAAACTATGTAGGAAAGTTAATCCAACAGCAATAAGTTTTTCAAATCACATCAAGAACCAAGAGTGGCAGGATGTTTATAGTGCCGATAATGTAGATGACAAATATAATGCTTTCCTTAACACATTTCTCACGCTCTTTGAGAGTTGCTTTTCATTAGAAAGTTCTAAACGGGGCCCTAGCAGTAAAAGGCAGCCTCGGTGGCTGACTAGTGCGATAAGGATATCAGATAGAACAAAGCGGGAATTATATCAAAATGTTAGAAGTAGTCACAATGAAGCTACAGCAGCCCATTACAGTCAGTACTTTAAGCTGCTTCAAAATGTTATTAGGAAGGCAAAGAGTGTGTCATATGCAAATACAATAGCTAATTCACAGGACAAAATTAAAACCATATGGTCAGTTGTGAAGGAAGCGTCTGGTCAGCTGCACAATGTCGATGATATAAAGTAAGTTCGTAGTAAGTTCGTACTGATAAGTCAGATATATGTACAGTATTTAACAATCATTTTCTGAGCATGGCTGGTGAATTAAATAAAAAATTAGTTTCTACTGGGAATTATATAATTTTCTTGGAAAATGCCTTTCCGAGATTGATGTCTGAAATACTCCTCTGTGATACAGACAAGGAGGACATTGAGTCAATAATTAAATCACTGAAGACTAAGGACTCTCATGGAAATGATGGAATGCCTAGCAGAATATTAAAGTATTGTGCTGCACATGCTAGTCCTGTATTTAGCCATATTTGTATCTTTTCCTTTAGGAATGGTCAGATTCCTGAAAGATTAAAATACTCAGTAGTAAATCCGCTTTATAAAAAGGAAGAAAGGGGTAATGTAGACAATTTTAGACCTATTTCTATGCCATCAGTGTTTGCTAAAGTTATTGAAACGGCTTTGTATGTAAGGATAATTGATATTTTATATCACACAATTTGCTATCAAATGTACAGTTCGACTTTAAAAGTTGTTTAACAACTGAAAATGCTATATTCTCTTTTCTGTGTGTGGCACTGGATAGGTTAAACAAAAGGTTTCGAACGCTAGGCATATTTTTTGAATTAACTAAGGTGTTTGATTTTGTTTATTACAAAATATTGATCCAAAAGTTGGACCAGTACAGAGTACAGGGAGTAGCCCACAATTGGTTCACCTCTTACTTTAGCAACAGACAGAAAAAGGTCATTATTCGTAGTGCTGAGAACGTCTGTTATGTGGGGTCTGAGTGGGGTATGGTCAAGTGGGGGGTGCCCCACAGATCAGTGTTGGGGACACTACAGTTCCTTATTTATATAAATGATATGTCCTCTACTATTATGGATAACTAAAATATTTCTGTTTGCTTATGACACTAGATTGGTAGTAAAGTATTTTGTGTGCAACAGTGGCTTGGTTTCAAAGAGTGCAGTTCATGATATAAGTTCATGCCTTGTGCAAAACAAACCAATGCTAAATCACAAGAAGACCCAGCTTTTACAGTTTCTAACACACAACTCAAAGAAACCTGACGTTTTAATTTCACAGAATAGGCATATGATTAGTGAAACTAAACAGTTCATATTTCTAGGTGTTCACCTATATAGTAAAATGTCGTGGAAAGCCCATGTTCAGAATCTTGTTCAAAGACTTAATGCTTCCACTTTTATTATTCGAAAGGTATCTGAAGTGAGTGATCGTTCGACACGAAAATTAGTCTACTTTGCTTATTTTCATTCGCTTATGTCTTATGGTATTATATTTTGTGGTAACTCTTCCCATTATGAAAGGATATTTTTGTCTCAGAAATGGGTGGTTTGAGCAATAAGTGGTGTAAGTTCACGAACCTCTTGTCGACCCCAGTTCACGAGTCTGGCTGTTTTGACATTGGTCTCTCAATATATATATTCCTTGCTGTCATTTCTTGTTAACAATATTAGGTTATTAACTAGAACAAGCAGCTTTCACTCAGTTAATACTCGGCAGAAATCAAACCTCCATTTGGATCGGACTTTCTTACTCTTGTGCAGAAAGGTGTGCAGTATACTGCTGCATTCATTTTCAATAAGCTACCACAAGAATTCAAAAATCTTAACAGTAATCCACGCCCTTTCAAATCGAAACTGATGAGTTTCCTCATAGGTCACTCCTTCTATTCTGTTGTGGAGTTCCTTGAAAAATTAAGCTGATTCTTGTTGTATAATTCATTGCGATTACTTAAAGTCATGGCTTGACTTTTTTTTCAGGTTCATAAAATTTTATTTTTATCTGTTATTACTTTTACATTGTGATTTTATGTACTGACTAGAGGTGTACAAATTCCCCTTGCAGCCTGCTTGCCCCTAGCTCCTCTGCAACCATTCATGCAGGTCAGCCTGCCGCGACGTAAACACAAGAGTACGCATGTACTGAGGCATAGTGGGTAATGCGACCGACTTCGGCTCCCGCAAGCCCGGGCTGCCTGGGTTCCCGCAGGCCTGCCGAGCTTCACGGGACCCGCTCAGCTTGCTGCGCCTGACAACAGGTTGCGCTGTCAAGCTACCGTGACTAAGGTAGCCAGGTAGTTAGCACGCAGTTCATTTATCGCAACCAAGGGGGCAGCGCAATGAATAGGTCGGACTTTAGTGAGATTGAAAAAAAATTGACAACTGGCGAATACGTGCTGGTAACGAAACAGAGCACAAGTGCCCCATAGGAAACGTTTTCGTCTGTTTATGAGGCCGCTTCAAATAAATCGGTAGGTGTGTCTCAATGCAAACTATGTAAAAAGCTCCTAAGTACTTATTCAGGAACCTCGAGTATGTTACGACATGTGTGCAAATTTGACAAGCAGTTCCCTCACTCCGGAAATATCTTGAAAGAGGACAAAGATTTAGTGGCCGAAAAGGGCGTCGAAATGTGTGCTAAGGACCTGAGACCATTTAGCAGTATAGAGGGAGAAGGATTTCATGGTAACCCGCAAACGATGTCAAAATCTTTTGTAAGGTACTCTATTCCATGCACTGTCCGAAATATTATGTAGACAGTAATGTTACTCTTGATGGTCAAGTGTGCAAAATTTCTTCAAGATCGGAATAAAACTGTAGGTTGGTGTAGAAGTGTGTAAGTAAAGTACCCTCCGCCATGCACCATTCAGAATTTTAAGAAGACAGCACTCTTCATCCTGCTTTGAATATCAAGTATGCCAAATTTCATCAAGATCGGAATAAAAACGTACAATTTGTCGAATTCCGTTAGGTAAAGTAACCTCTGCCATGCACCCTACGAAATTTTAAGTAGACTGTGACATTCCTATTGGTTTCAAGGTATAGTGTGCAAAATTTCATCAAGATTGTATGCAATACAAACACACGGACACAATGAAAACACACTTTCAGTTTTTCTCAAATTTTCCAATTTTTCGGTCGATTTTCGAAAAATTTTATTTCATAAAAACCTTGTCCTGAGAATTACGAACACAGCAAAAAAAATTGCCGAATTGGTCCAGCCGTTCTCGAGTTTTACGCTTATCAACGCATTTGGCAATTAATTTTTATTTATATAGATAATAAACCCGAAATATACGCGTAAAGGAAGAATGTACAAATAAAACCCAATATTTTTTGACCTGAAATTAATATATATATATATATATATATATATATATATATATATATATATATATATATATATATATATATATAATGTTAGGGTTTGTCTTTTGGTGCTCAGGTAAAATAAAAACTTTTAATTAACGTTCATAGTACGACAATGAAGCGCGCAGACTAAACGGCTGCGTAGCGCAGCTCAGCAGTAATATGGGCAGGCAAGCAAGTTTCCCGCAGCCTGCCCGGGTTGGGTTCTGCTTGGCTTGGCTGGGAGTGAAGCAGCCTGCCCGTTCTGTTGACAACGCGCGGCGGCCTGCCTGCCTGGCCACCAGGCAAGCATGGGCGGGTTAAAAGCGGAACATGTACACCTCTGGTACTGACACATTCCATGACCTTTGAGGTTTGCTCCTCAATTTGGTCCCACAGAACTTAATGTGCAAATAAATAAATAAACAAATGTATAAATAGGAATTGCAGTTCCTCACAAACTCGGTCATGAATCTGAAGACTTGATATATGTTCAGAATGTGGCTGGGGAATTTAGAACATCACATTTATCTTCGTTCATCTAGAGGAGGGTGCCAAAACAGGTTTTCCATCGGTTTGTAGACGTGAGTCATCACACATGCGTTGGAAGTCCTCTGATGACTGCAGTATGGAAAGGTCTGCTGTTAACAATCGCAAACAGACAGACACTCTGTCACACACAGAACACACAATTGATACGAGTCGAACACAGGTTATACCACGCAATTGATACATGCTGAGAGAACAATGGAAAAAAGCGGTTAATTGTGTTATAAATGACATACCACAAGATCTGCCTGTCTTTAGAATGCATTATTAGTCTACCATTAAATCATACCTCGTTACAGCCCATCTCAACGGATTACTTTCTATCATCCTTTAACGCAGATCCATGTCAGTTTATAGGCAGATTGTTCTCTTTTCCAGGAAAGCATCAAAGACAGCAGTCAACTTGAATGTATCCCTATTAGCTCAATAGACATACAGCAGAACGTCATTAAAAACCATGCAGCAGCTGTTCTCTAGGGTATTTGTTAGCTGACACCACATGGTTCTGATTGGTAGAGAGTACAGAGAATGGCATTGTAAATATTGTCTGTTATAGTTTAAAACACATACTCAGTCTTGCACAGGATCAAACATGCGACCCATTCTGTAGTTGTACATTGCAGCCACAAGCTGGTAATACAATGCTCTTCGTCTAAGGACACTTTATAAAAATCTATAAAATGGCTTCTGGTAACTCTGGGTCACATCTGCGCTTATAATTCACATATATAAATTTATTACTCCACATTTGGTGGTCGTCCACGTTAAACAATTTATTCCAGCCGTGCTATCGCTATCCACTAAAAATGACTGTTTTACTGGTTCATGGTGCTTCCATGTCAACTTTTCCTCAATTTCCTCTTGTTGTCACATACTCATTCCCATGCGAAAGAATTTTTCCCCACCAAGCCGAAAGTACTCCCTGGTTCTCTGTCAATTTCCCCACATTTTGCCGTATTTTCCCTCAATTTATAGATATTTCCAGTCAATATTTGTAATAATTTTGTCCCTTCTGCTCATGTTGTCATGTCATTACTTCTGGCCATGGATTCTAAAATTGCATGTAAATGTAATACATTTGTCAATACCTAGACCAAATGCGCTATTTTTCTGTATGTATTTATGCCTGTACTCTGACGAAGGGTAGTTGAGAGGTGAGCTCTGTCCTGCTTCTTCTAACTGCTGTGGGCAAAGATATTACAACCTCTCACGTTCGTCTCATGAAGTGATTGCAGTGGGAGAATTAGGAATAGGTGGACTAAAATTATATTTACATCTGTATGCTTACTCCTCTACCCATTGTTCGATGTGTGGCAGTCTTATCCCTTTCACAGATAGAGCGAGGGAAAAGGACTGCCTATGTGCCTTTTATGACCACTAGTTTCTCATATTTTGTCTTTGTGGACCTTATGCAAAACGTATGTTGGTGGCGGTAAAATCCTTCTGCGATCAGCTTCAAATGTCTGTTCTCAGTAGTGTTCCTGGAAAACAACATTATCTTTCCGCCAGCGATTCCCATTTGAGCAACCTGGAGAGTGTAATCCGAATGTTGGAAAAAAACTGCTCACCATGCAAAGTAACTCTCATGATCAATTTAATTAATTAGCCTATCAATTTGATATCAATGATGTGCTGCTGTGTGGATGGAAGTGAGTGCAAATGTACCATGGATATGATTTGGGAATTGGAGTTGTAATCAGGCAGTTTGGCGATATCTTTTAATGAAATTTCAATCTCCCACCTACACAGCGAGAGATGACCATAGTAATGAAATCAGATATACTACCGTATTTATAAAGTAATATGTTGTATAAACCGGATATTTACAGCATCTCTGTGCTATTACCTTAACATACATCATGTGTGACGAGGCATTTGGTTACTTTAAGGAAGTTCGAAAGTGAGGAAGCATTCTATGACAGAGGTAGATCTTAGCACTGTATCATGAGCTAAAAACGAGTTTAATATTCTAGTCCTGTGATGCAGAATGTAGCAGATATTAAGATGATTATAATAGATTTTTTTATGAGAGTGTTCTTACAAGGGAACCCCCCATCGCACCCCCCTCAGATTTAGTTATAAGTTGGCACAGGGATAGGCCTTGAAAAACTGAACACAGATCAATCGAGAAAACAGGAAGAAGTTGTGTGGAACTATGAAAAAAATAAGCAACATATACAAACTGAGTAGTCCATGTGCAAGATAGGCAACATAAAGGAGAGTGTGAGCTGACGAGCGCCGTGGTCCCGTGATTAGCGTGAGGAGCTGCGGAACGAGAGGTCCTTGGTTCAAGTCTTCTCTCGGGTGAAAATTTTCATTTTTTATTTTCAGATAATTATCAAAGTTCAGGCACTCACACATAATCAACTTCGCTCTCCAAAATTCCAGGACATGTTCAGATTTGCTTGGACATATACAGAATTTGACGGTCTACGCACGGAAACATTTGAAAACGTAAAAAACATATGTTTTGACAGAGCACAGGGAAAACTGTGCGACTCTGAAACTATTGCGTTCATTTGATGCAGTTTATGTGACAAACTCTTATGTTTTCATCACTTTTTTTGGAGTGATTATCACATCCACAAGAAAACCTAAATCGGGCAAGGTAGAAGAATCTTTTTACCCATTCGCCAAGTGTGCAAGTTAGGTGGGTCGACAATATATTCCTGTCATGTGACGCACATGCCGTCACCAGTGTCGTAAAGAATATATCAGACGTGTTTTCCTGTGGAGGAATCGGTTGACCTATGACCTTGCGATCAAATGTTCTCGGTTCCTATTGGAGAGGTACGTCCTTTCGTCTACTAATCGCACGGTTTTGCGGTGCGGTCACAAAACACAGACACTAAACTTATTACAGTGAACAGAGACGTCAATGAATGAACGGACAGATCGTAACTTTGCGAAAATAAAGAAAGTAAAATTTTCACTCGAGGGAGGACTTGAACCAAGGACCCTTCGCTCCGGAGTTGCTGACTCTAACCACGAGACCACGGCGCTCATCAGCTATTATTGTCCTTCATGTTGCCTATCTTGCACATGGACTACTCAGTTTGTATATTTTGCTTATTTTTTCATAGTTCCACACAACTTCTTCCTGTTTTCTCGATTGATGTGTTCAGTTTTTCAAGACCTATCCACTGTGTCAATTTATAACCAAATCTGAGGGGGGTGCGATGGGGAGGTTCCTTTGTTAGAGAAAATATAGCCTAAGTCATACTGTTACAGGATTCCTACAAGTAATGATAATTCAGCGATGTAAAAATGCATGAATGCCCCGATTTCTTCTGTCTTCGAAAATATGTATAAAGGGAGATATATGGAAATTCCATACGTATGCTGAACAACATGCCTGTCCCAGACTGGGTAAAGTGGATTTTTTAAGCTGGGGAGAGTCTATGTCAGCGTGGGACTGCAATTAGAACTATACATACAAGCCATGCCTACTTGTCTCATAGTGCACTGTGGCCAGCAGCACAAGTGGACACAAAGCTTCAGCTGACCATAGCTCATGGATTAGTTTTTCCTGTGACAAGCAGTTAGTTACAAAGAATGCTCCAACCAGTCAGCTCTTGTATGCGGCTATGGAGACAATCTAGTGGCAATGCTCTCTGGATGACTGACTACCAAAGTGAACAGCGTGCTGGGTGAGCGGCGACAGAAGTGGACGTGTGTGTTACGTGAGAAAATTCAATAAGAGGAGTGTTTGTGCTGGACAACTATTCCCTCCATTTAAATTGATCGGTTGTCTGCTTGGAGACAGTCTCTTTGATTTCTGAGCATTTGGCAGCGACAGCTTGTGGGTGCCATGGGATGGGTGTGCAGCTGCTGCTGTGAGTCTCTCATGCCTGGCACCAGCTAGTAGATACGATGACCTGGCTGGTGGTGCAGCCGCGGCTCTCAGCAGCTGGCAGACGTTCTGCTGTTCACAATGTAGTGTGTATGTGACCGGTGGGGTTTTTTCACCAAATATGTTTAGTGGAAACATTGTAGTTGTGGAAGGTGCTGTATTTTCAAATGTCAGTGCATCCAGGACCTCAGATATATTTAGCAATAGGATCTATTTGTGGCGGAAATTTAATTACTTGATTTGCAAAATATTTTTGTGTGATTCTCGGGCATTGAAAATATATTTTTCTTATGAAGAAGTATCATCGTAAGGTGGTGGTAAGTGTTTAAGTGATCTGTTTGACGCCTATAAATTGTTAAATAATTAATGCATATACACTATTTCACTCTATTTTTGATATCGAAATTGCGTCACCCTCATTTTGTCCCCACCATTAGCCAACTGGAACACAGTATTGTGAGGAGAGATGAAAACATCAATCTGCATGTTTGGAAATATTGGTTCACATGCACAAATAGGAAGTTGTCTCTTGAGAGAGACAGAGACTGGAAGTGAGTCTGGAATTTCCTGATCAACATAATGCCACCCCAGGGTGTTTTCTTTAGGGCCACAAGACCAAAGGAGGTTGAGATCCGATCTGTGGTCGGTGGTATTTAGTATCATGATTTGTAATTATGACATTGGACTGTTTTTGACCTTGAGGCAGCGCCTGGACAACAAACACATGCGTGGGAGACTCAAAACGGCAACTACTGTACTTCATTACATTCCTCGGTGTTGACATTCATTAGGAAAATCACATCTGATTTTATTACAATGGTCATCTTTCCGTGTGTAGGTGGGAGATTGAAATTTCGTCAAAAGATATCACTGCAATGGAAAAACGAATGATTACCACTCCAGCTCCTGATCATATCCGTGGTGCCGTAGTCGTCACTTCCACCCTCCAGCTGTCACGTCACTGATATCAAATTTACAGGCCAATTAATGAAAATGATCATGCGAGTCATTTTGCATGACGAGTAATTTTTTTTCAGCAGTCGGATTACACTCGCCAGATAGCTCAAATGGAACCCCTGGAGGGAAAACGATATTCTTTTCGAAGAACGTTATGAAGAACCAACATTTTAAGCTGACTATAGAAGGATTCTACCACCTCAACATACATTTCGCGTGAGGACTGTGCTATTAGAAACATGATCACAACGAATATGTTATTATCACCCTGCATAAAAAGCGATCTTGTTTCTACAGGTACACAAAAGAGTAGCTGACAGTATCCATGTTAAAAGCTATAAGTGCTTTATAAATCGAGGAACGGTGTGGTGGGCACAAATGTGAGCTCTACCTAAGTAGGGGAGCTCTGTCTCTCCACAAACTGATTAAATAAAGAATGTGCATCAGTATTTTAATGAATTGATTCGAATTTCGTATCATAAGGTCCTTCCTCTGCAGCACAGACTGAGTCTTTTTCCTGCCAATTTTAATCGGAGGTATGTGGAGGAAGGGGACAAAGGGTGAGTGTGCACTAGCTCAATCCATCCCTGCATATTAAGGTGAGCACACACACGAAAACCTTCCAATCAACACCTCCAATCTGTAGTGGTGTAATTATGTAATTGGGACATGTAATTGTTGAACAAGAAATACTTGCACCTTCCTGTCCGACAGCTCAGCACAGACTGAATGTTTCCCATCATTTCTTCAGGTAGGCAGAGGGAAGTGGAGGGGAGAGGCTGAGGTTTTTTCACCAATTTCCAAAAGGTAGGACCCAAAATAAAGAAAATAAACTACCCTATATAGTTCCTCTCCAGCAGTTCAGAACAGATCGAGTCTTTCTCAAGCGAGTTCCATGGTGCAGGGGAGGGAGAGTGAGGGGGGAAGGGAGATGGATTTTCGAGAGGGGGAGAGGATAATTAGTTGATCAGTGTAATAAATTAGTCAATTAATTTGTTATCAAATGTGCGCCTGTATGGCCAGAGGGGGACAGTTCGGATTTCACAAAAGGGAGGGGAGGAGGAAGGGTGGGGGTTTTCTCAGAAGGACGCATTATCCATAGGAGTTCATAAATAAGAACATGTTGAAGTGGAGGGTCATAAATCAATGAAGTTTCCCACTGAATGTAAGCAACACACAAGCAAAGTGGCTGAGAAGCCCCTTTGCCCAACTACTACTCACCTATCCCTTTCACCAACACAAACCGTACATAACAAATACACAGGGCGTTCATTTTAACTGAAGATTTTCAACAGCTGCTGCTTCAGTCACGTTTAAAATTTTGAAGTATTCCACTTGCCCATCAGCACACAATTAAGCATGCATTGCGCCCTTTGCTCACCTCCACCCCAGTCGAAGCAACGTTATTAAAAAGAGTCGAAGGTACAAACCAACTTTGAAGTCATGTTTACAGATGTACTACAGAAACGTCAAATAGCTGTAGCGACGCCAGTGCTCCAAGCGCCTACATTTCATATTGCAGTGAACAGAGGACGAACGACTTATGATCAAACTTACGGTGAGGCTCTAGATTTGATCATATTTCTTTGACGAAAGGGGAGGTTCGACAAATTTCTCTATTACACTGTCAAATTTTTTTGTCATCAATATTTGACGTATCAGCTGTGACAAATAATTATGGTAGTGTAATAACGGCCTTAGCCCCAGTTAACCAACTTGCACCAAACAGAAGGGGGCGTGTCGTTGTCTAAAAAAAAAAAAAAAAAAAGTGTGTGAAATCTTATGGGACTTAACTGCTAAGGTCATCAGTCCCTAAGCTTACACACTACTTAACCTAAATTATCCTAAGGACAAACACACACACCCATGCCCGAGGGAGGACTCGAACCTCCGACGGGACCAGCCGCACAGTCCATGATTGCGCGCCTGAGACCGCTCGGCATTCTTTAGAAACTGCTCTCTCTTTACTATTAATGTGCACCAGGCATGTAAATCCATACACATTGTAGTTCAGGAACGACTGAGTTATAATATAACAAAGTAAAAAATAATTCGTTATTTCGACCGACATTCATGTCCTAGATGCCTTAGGATAACTGTTTGTGAACTTGCGTGGACAGTTGACACCCTGCAGCAAGTCGGCACTCTCCTCCGGCTGGGCCAGAGACACAGAGTTCCGATCAGCCGCTGCTGACTCGCTGACTCACGGCGCGGCAGTCTCCCCTTCTGCCCCCCACCACCCACTCCCCCAACGCCGGCACTATGTGAGACTGAGACCAGTCCCATATGCGCTCAGCTCGCCGGCCCTTAATTATCGCCTTCTCGGCCGTTCTGCTGTCCCCTAATCCACGCCTGTGCCCAGGGTTTCCTCTCGCCACCCCCCTTCCACACACACCCGCAGTCGTCTTCTGTTCCCAGCAGTTCCCACACCCGATCGAGCGCCGAGGGCCAATTAAGACTATTGTATTCCCGTTCCGATCCTGGAGCGGAAATTGATTGTCCGCGGTGTTTTAGCTCAACGGCGTAATGTGGTACGTAATGTCGGCCATTATCCTTCTCATTTTGTTTCCTCTGTAACACTATACCGTGGCTAATTGGAGAACCAGGACACAGCAGTTTCTGTTGAACTAACTGGAAGACTTAATGTTCCAGAGTGTAATTGATTCTCGTGAGTTACGAGTGATATGTGTGTGAAGTAGATACAAGTCAATGAGATCAGAATCAGCACTCATCATTAAAACTGCAACATCACGAAGGGTAGAAAGAGATTAAATCTTACTTATTGTGCTTTATAGCGGAATGGTTGGCTGAATTATTAGGTGACTCTGAGACGTACAGACTGCGTAAAAATACCCAGACAGACTCGTTGACTCTGGGAAGAATACGCTGCAAGAAGCTGAGGCCAGCGGCACCGTTGCCCATGCAGCACCGTTTGGAGGTGTGGCTAAGTGGAGTTCTTTCGCCTCTTCTTTGACATTGTATTATATTTACTTATGGCAATTATGCTTATTTAAAAAAATTACGTTAATACGGAAGTAGGAAATTATAGATTTAAGGTATATTTTAAGAAGAGAACAAAAAGGAAAGTAGATATAGATCTACTTTCACCAATAACATCTGGGGAAGAGCACTTGATGTCCAACTTCTAGTCCAGCGTCCCTATGTGGTGCAACCCCTGTTATCATTGCCGGCCACTGTGGCTGAGCGGTTCTAGGCGCTTCAGTCCGTAACCGCGCTCCTGCTATGGTCGCAGGTTCGAATTCTGCCTCGGCCATGGATGTGTGCGATGTCCTTAGGTTGGTTAGGTTTAAGTAGTTCAAAGTTCTAGGGGACTGATGACCTCAGACGTTAAGTCCCATAGTGCTTACAGCCATTTGAACAATTTTGTTATCATTATCCACATGAACATCACTCTTCGAGAAAACTCGATCTGTTCAGTCCAGGCGAATCTAATCTAATGTAACTGTACTGGTATTCTTTCTTAGCGTCCTGTGTGTGTCATTGTTTCTTAGGTTACCTAACAACGACAACTACTACTAGATTAGTAACTGAACGATGTTATGTGATTTTGGAACAATATCCTGTCACTATCTAATCTAATCAAGTTATATACAGATCTTGTGTGGTTGTAGAAAAGAATAACAAGCCACGAATAACCTAATTCTTGTGAACAAATATTTGTGTAATAAAACTAATTTCCATATGTTGCCTAATATCCATGGTGATGGCGTCCTCTTGGGTAAAAAATTGCTGATCTCCGGGCGGGGAGTACTCATGAGGACGTCGTTATCATGTGAAAGAAAACTGCCATTCTACGGATCGGAGCGTGCAACGTCAGATCGCTTAATCGGGCTCGTAGGTTAGACAATTTAGAAAGAAAATGCACAGGTTAAAGTCAGGTAAAGTGGAAATTACTCAAGTTCAGCAGTAGGAGGAACAAGACTTCTGGTCAGCAGAATACGTTATAAATACAAAATCAAACAGAGGAAATGCTGGAGTAGGTTTAGTAATGAATAGGAAAACAGGAGTGCGGGTAAGCTACTACAAACAGCATAGCGAACGTATTATTGTAGCCAAGATAGACACAAACCCCATGCGTACCACAGTAGTACAAGTTTATATGCCAACTAGCTCCGCAGATGATGAGGAGATTGAAGAAGTTTATGATGCGATAAAAGAAATTATTCAGATAGTGAAGGGAGACGAAAATTTAACAGTCATGGGGGACTGGAATTCGATAATAGGAAAAGAAAGGGAAGGAAAAGTAGTAAGTGAATATGGACTGCGAGTAAGGAATGAAAAAGGAAGCCCATTGGTAAAATTTTCCACGGAGCATATCTTAATCACAGCTAACACTTGGTTTAAGAATCATGAAAGAAGGTTGTATACGTGGAAGATGACTGGGGAGACATTGGAAGGTTTCAGATTATATAATAGTAAGACAGAGCTTTAGGAACCAGGTTTTAAATTGTAAGACATTTCCACGGGTAAATGTGGACTCTGACCAAAATTTATTGGTTATGAACTACAGATTAAAACTGAAGAAACTGCAAAAATTCAGGAATTTAAAAAGATGGGACCTGGATAAAATGAAAGAACCAGAGGTTGCAGAGAGTTTTGGAGAGACCACTAAGGAACGATTGACAAGATCAGGGGAAATAAATACAGTAGAAGAAGAATGGGTAGCTTTTAGAGATCGTGAAGGCAGTAGAGGATCAAGTAGGTAAAGAGATGAGGGCTATTAGAAATCCTTGGGTAACAGAAGAGATATTGAATTTAATTGATGAAAGGAGAAAACTTAAAAATGCAGTAAGTCAAGCAGCTGAAAAGGAATACAAACGTCTCAAAAATGAGATCGACAGGAAGTGCAAAATGGCTTAGCAAGGATGGCTAGAGGACAAATGTAAGGATGTAGAGGCATATATCACTAGGTGAAAGATACATACTGCCTACAGGAAAATTAAAGAGACCTTTGGAGAAAAGAGAACCACCAGTAAGAATATCAATAGCTCAGTTGGAAAACCAGTCCTAAGAAAAGAAGGGAAAGCAGAAAGGTGGAAGTAGTTTAAGAGGGTCTCTACAAGGGCGATGTACTAGGGCAATATTATAAAAATGGAAGAGAATGTAGATGAAGATGAAATGGTAGATATGACACTGCGTGAAGAATTTGACCTAAGCCGAAACTAGGCCCGTGGAGTAGACAACATTCCACTAGAACTACACTACTAGCCTTTAAAATTGCTACACCAAGAAGAAATGCAGATGATAAACGGGTATTCAGTGGTCAAATATATTATACTAGAACTGACATGTGATTACATTTTCATGCAATTTGGGTGCATAGATCCTGAGAAATCAGTACCCAAAACAACCACCTCTGCCCGAAATAACGGCCTTGATACACCTGGGCACTGAGTCAAACAGATCTTGGATGGCGTGTACAGGTACAGCTGCCCATGCAGCTTCAACACGATACCACAGTTCATCAAGAGTAGTGACTGGCGTATTGTGACGAGCCAGTTTCTCGGCCACCAGTGACCAGACGTTTTTAATGGGTGAGACATCTGGATCTCCGGGAGGGGACTGCCAAGGGGGAGGTTACCATGAGAAAAAGATTGAATAATAAACGAAAGGATAACGTTCTACGAGTCGGGGCGTGGAATGTCAGAAGCTTGAACGTGGTAGGGAAACTAGAAAATCTGAAAAGGGAAATGCAAAGGCTCAATCTAGATATAGTAGGGGTCAGGGAAGTGAAGTGGAAGGAAGACAAGGATTTTTGGTCAGATTAGTATCGGGTAATATCAACAGCAGCAGAAAATGGTATAACAGGTGTAGGATTCGTTATGAATAGGAAGGTAGGACAAAGAGTGTGTTACTGTGAACAGTTCAGTGACCGGGTTGTTCTAACAACGATAGTTCAGGTATACATGCCGACGTCGCAAGCTGAAGATGAACAGATAGAGAAAGTGTATGAGGATATTGAAAGGGTAATGCAGTATGTAAAGGGGGACGAAAATCTAATAGTCATGGGCGACTGGAATGCAGTTGTAGAGGAAGGAGTAGAAGAAAAGGTTACAGGAGAATATGGGCTTGGGACAAGGAATGAAAGAGGAGAAAGACTAATTGAGTTCTGTAACAAGTTTCAGCTAGTAATAGCGAATACCCTGTTCAAGAATCACAAGAGGAGGTATACTTGGAAAAGGCCGGGAGATACGGGAAGATTTCAATTAGATTACATCATGGTCAGAGAGATTCCGAAATCAGATACTGGACTGTAAGGCGTACCCAGGAGCAGATATAGACTCAGATCACAATATAGCAGTGATGAAGAGTAGGCTGAAGTTCAAGACATTAGGAAGAATCAATACGCAAAGAAGTGGGATACGGAAGTACTAAGGAATGACGAAATACGTTCGAAGTTCTCTAACGCTATAGATACAGCAATAAGGAATAGCGCAGTAGGCAGTACAGTTGAAGAGGAATGGACATCTCTAAAAAGGGCCATCACAGAAGTTGGGAAGGAAAACATGGGTACAAAGAAGGTAGCTGCGAAGAAACCATGGGTAACAGAAGAAATACTTCAGTTGATTGATGAAAGGAGGAAGTACAAACATGTTCCGGGAAAATCAGGAATACAGAAATACACTCCTGGAAATGGAAAAAAGAACACATTGACACCGGTGTGTCAGACCCACCATACTTGCTCCGGACACTGCGAGAGGGCTGTACAAGCAATGATCACACGCACGGTACAGCGGACACACCAGGAACCGCGGTGTTGGCCGTCGAATGGTGCTAGCTGCGCAGCATTTGTGCACCGCCGCCGTCAGTGTCAGCCAGTTTGCCGTGGCATACGGAGCTCCATCGCAGTCTTTAACACTGGTAGCATGCCGCGACAGCGTGGACGTGAACCGTATGTGCAGTTGACGTACTTTGAGCGAGGGCGTATAGTGGGCATGCGGGAGGCCGGGTGGACGTACCGCCGAATTGCTCAACACGTGGGGCGTGAGGTCTCCACAGTACATCGATGTTGTCGCCAGTGGTC
The DNA here is from genome assembly GCF_023898315.1 of Schistocerca nitens. Taxonomy (NCBI): domain Eukaryota; kingdom Metazoa; phylum Arthropoda; class Insecta; order Orthoptera; family Acrididae; genus Schistocerca; species Schistocerca nitens. The sequence goes on along the minus strand of NC_064615.1, from coordinate 1,100,246,493 downwards.
GGCGGAAGGTGCACGTGCCCGTCGACCTGGGACCGGACCGCAGCGACGCACGGATGCACGCCAAGACCGTAGGATCCTACGCAGTGCCGTAGGGGACCGCACCGCCACTTCCCAGCAAATTAGGGACACTGTTGCTCCTGGGGTATCGGCGAGGACCATTCGCAACCGTCTCCATGAAGCTGGGCTACGGTCCCGCACACCGTTAGGCCGTCTTCCGCTCACGCCCCAACATCGTGCAGCCCGCCTCCAGTGGTGTCGCGACAGGCGTGAATGGAGGGACGAATGGAGACGTGTCGTCTTCAGCGATGAGAGTCGCTTCTGCCTTGGTGCCAATGATGGTCGTATGCGTGTTTGGCGCCGTGCAGGTGAGCGCCACAATCAGGACTGCATACGACCGAGGCACACAGGGCCAACACCCGGCATCATGGTGTGGGGAGCGATCTCCTACACTGGCCGTACACCACTGGTGATCGTCGAGGGGACACTGAATAGTGCACGGTACATCCAAACCGTCATCGAGCCCATCGTTCTACCATTCCTAGACCGGCAAGGGAACTTGCTGTTCCAACAGGACAATGCACGTCCGCATGTATCCCGTGCCACCCAACGTGCTCTAGAAGGTGTAAGTCAACTACCCTGGCCAGCAAGATCTCCGGATCTGTCCCCCATTGAGCATGTTTGGGACTGGATGAAGCGTCGTCTCACGCGGTCTGCACGTCCAGCACGAACGCTGGTCCAACTGAGGCGCCAGGTGGAAATGGCATGGCAAGCCGTTCCACAAGACTACATCCATCATCTCTACGATCGTCTCCATGGGAGAATAGCAGCCTGCATTGCTGCGAAAGGTGGATATACAGTGTACTAGTGCCGACATTGTGCATGCTCTGTTGCCTTTGTCTATGTGCCTGTGGTTCTGTCAGTGTGATCATGTGATGTATCTGACCCCAGGAATGTGTCAATAAAGTTTCCCCTTCCTGGGACAATGAATTCACGGTGTTCTTATTTCAATCTCCAGGAGTGTACAAGTCGCTGAGGAATGGAATAAATAGGAAGTGCAGGGAAGCTAAGACGAAATGGCTGCAGGAAAAATGTGAAGACATCAAAAAAGGAATGATTGTCGGAAGGACAGACTCAGCATACAGGAAAGTCAGAACAGCCTTTAGTGACATTAAAAGCAACGGTGGTAACATTAAGAGTGCAACGGGAATTCCACTGTTAAACGCAGAGGAGAGAGCAGATAGGTGGAAAGAATACATTGAAAGTCTCTATGAGGGTGAAGATTTGTCTGATGTGATAGAAGAAGAAACAGGAGTCGATTTAGAAGAGATAGGGGATCCAGTATTAGAATCGGAATTTAAAAGAGCTTTGGAGGACTTACGGTCAAATAAGGCAGAAGGGATAGATAACATTCCATCAGAATTTCTAAAATCATTGGGGGAAGTGGCGACAAAACGACTATTCACGTTGGTGTGTAGAATATATGAGTCTGGCGACATACCATCTGACTTTCGGAAAAACATCATCCACACAATTCCGAAGACGGCAAGAGCTGACAAGTGCGAGAATTATCGCACAATCAGCTTAACAGCTCATGCATCGAATCTGCTTACAAGAATAATATACAGAAGAATGGAAAAGAAAATTGAGAATGCGCTAGGTGACGATCAGTTTGGCTTTAGGAAAAGTAAAGGGACGAGAGAGGCAATTCTGACGTTACGGCTAATAATGGAAGCAAGGCTAAAGAAAAATCAAGACACTTTCATAGGATTTGTCGACCTGGAAAAAGCGTTCGACAATATAAAGTGGTGCAAGCTGCTCGAGATTCTGAAAAAAGTAGGGGGTAAGCTATAGGGAGAGACGGGTCATATACAATATGTACAACAACCAAGAGGTACTGAATAGGATTGGGGAGAAGAGGAGTTTGTGGCACAACTTGACCAGAAGAAGGGATCGGTTGGTAGGACATGTTTTGAGGCATCAAGGGATCACCAATTTAGTATTGTAGGGCAGCGTGGAGGGTAAAAATCGTAGGGGGAGACCAAGAGATGAATACACTAAGCAGATTCAGAAGGCTGTAGGTTGCAGTAGGTACTGGGAGATGAAGAAGCTTGCACAGGATAGAGTAGCATGGAGAGCTGCATCAAACCAGTATCAGGACTGAAGACCACAACAACAACAACAACAACAACAACCAAGAGGGAATAATAAGAGTGGACGATCAAGAACGAAGTGCTCGTATTAAGAAGGGTGTAAGACAAGGCTGTAGCCTTTCGCCCCTACTCTTCAATCTCTATATCGAGGAAGCAATGATGGAAATAAAAGAAAGGATCAGGAGTGGAATAAAAATACAAGGTGAAAGGATATCAATGATACGATTTGCTGATGACATTGCTATCCTGAGTGAAAGTGAAGAAGAATTAAATGATCTGCTGAACGGAATGAACAGTCTAATGAGTACACAGTGTGGTGTCACCGCCAGACACCACACTTGCTAGGTGGTAGCCTTTAAATCGGCCGCGGTCCGTTACTATACGTCGGACCCGCGTGTCGCCACTATCAGTGATTGCAGACCGAGCGCCGCCACACGGCAGGTCTAGAGACACTTCCTAGCACTCGCCCCAGTTGTACAGCAGACTTTGCTAGCGATGGTTCACTGACAAATTACGCTCTCATTTGCCGAGACGATAGTTAGCATAGCCTTCAGCTACGTCATTTGCTACGACCTAGCAAGGCGCCATTATCATTTGCTATTTATCTTGTGATGCATGTACTGTCAGACCGATGTTCACCAATTATGGATTAAAGTTAAGTATTCCAGAAGCTACGTACTTTTTTACTAGACTCAACTCCTTTAACTGTTCCAGACCTCACGCCAACCTGTGTGAGCTTAAACGCGTGCCTTTCAGCTTCCTCTTATAGTGGCTTGGCTGTCTTGCCAAGTCACAACAGTTAGGCGACGAGGATTTTGCGTTCGTATTGATACCCTGATTTACTTGTCATGGCTTCGCCACCATCTCCAGATGTACTGTCCGAATTTTATCGCTTACAGAATCAGCAGACGCAGGCCTTACTGGATGCCCTTGGACAGCTCGTCCAGGGTCAACATGCAATGCAAAACGATGCGGCCTCCGCCGCTACACCGCTCCTGCAGCCACAACACGCAGTTGCACCACCTTTTCGTCCTTTTGATGCTGCGCTGGAAAGCTGGACGGAGTGGTCACGCCAATTTGGATTCCATCTCGCCGCCTACAGAATTCAAGGTAATGAGCGGCAGCCTTTTTTGCTTTTGTGCGTCGGCGTGTCCATGTACCGAGTGATAGTGAAATTGTTTCCCCGACGCGATGTAGCAGCTCTGTCCTACGAAGAAATTTTGTCGGCATTAGATGCATATTTCAAAGAATCTGTCAATGTAGTTGCAAGAAGGTATACTTTCTTTCTTACCAAACGTACGGCCGGTCAGACTAATCGGGAGTGGGTTGCAACTTTGCAAGGCCTTACTACGGATTGTGCTTTTGAGTGTGAATGTGGACTCCCTTATTCAGATACTATGGTACGTGATGCAATTGCACACAACGTTTCTGATGTTCGTATACGGGAACAGATTTTGAAACTAGTCAATCCCTCCCTTCAACAAGTGATGGACATATTGGATCGGCAGGACACACTTGACTTTTCTCAGGAATCATTTGCAACTTCGCCACCCGTGTGTCAGGTTAACCGGCCCGCCGGGCGAGCTGCATGGAACAGTAAACAGCCCTCGCGCTCGTCCGTGCAGCTGCCGCCAAGCTGTCCGCTACGTTTGCCACGCCAGCAAGCAAATGCAGTGCTAAAGTCGTGCCCGCGGTGTGCAACTAGACATTCGCGTGACAACTGCCCGTCACGCCAAGCTATTTGCTTTTTCTGTAATTAAAAAGGTCATGTTCAGAGTGTTTGCCAGAAAAAGCTTAGATCGGACACTAACAACCATTCCAGGACCTTTGCTTCGCGCCGGAATCGGAATCGAACCAAGACTACTCAGGCTCGTGACCCTTCGCCCATGGAAATTCATGTAGTTAAATCCACTCCGCCCAGTGCCACTCTCTCTAACAGTGACTGTGTTCGTCCCACAAAAAGTGTGCGTCGACATCGACGGAAATCACGTCAAGTCGCAAGTGATTCTGTACCAGTGTCAGTTCACGTTGCCCGAGACAGTCGCTCTTGTCGTCAGCAGGACAATAAACTTTTTGTAGACTTGGACATTAATGGCAACGTGATACCATTCCAGCTCGATACCGGAGCTGCAGTTTCATTGATCAATAACGACACGTACAAACAGCTGGGCGAACCTCCGTTTCTTGCCGCAAATGTTAAGCTAACTACATATTCAGGACAAGCTATCCCTGTGTTAGGACAGAGCAGCCTTCTTGCAACATACAAGGGACAAACAAAACTTGTGTCATTTTATGTACTTCGTTCTTCTTCTGCAGTGAACTTGTTTGGTTTAGATTTATTTCAGTTGTTTAACTTGTCTACAGTCAATCAGGTCCTATCAGTGAACCAGATTGTGCCTTCAGCCAGTGTTTCTCGTCTATGTGAAGAATTTGCCGACATTTTTGCACCGGGCCTTGGTTGCGCTAAGAACTATCAAGCACATTTGAAAATGAAAGTAAACGCGCAACCGACATTTTTCCGCGCGCGCAATGTTCCGCACGCATTGCGTGAAGAGGTCGCAAAAACATTACACGATTTGGAATCACAATGTGAGATTGAACGTGTGCAGGCTCCTCTCTGGGCATCACCCTTAGTAATTTTGCCAAAACCTTCCGGAAAATTGAGACTTTGTGTGGACTTCAAGGCAACGGTGAATCCACAACTAGTGATTGCAACTTATCCTTTACCCCGCCCGTAAGATCTTTTTGACAAACTGTGCCCGGGTAAATATTTTTCTAAGTTGGACCTCGCAGATGCGTACTTGCAAATACCGGTGGACGAAGAATCCCAGCGCGTTTTGGTGGTTAACACGCATCTTGGTTTCTATAGATTTAAAAGACTGCCATTCGGGTGTGCATCCGCCCCTGCATTGTTTCAGCAATATCTGCAAACTGTTTGTGCGTCGGTCCCTACTGCAGCAAACTATCTGGACGATATTGTGATCTCCGGAAAGACAGAAGAAGAACATTTAGCCAATCTCAGAACATTACTTCAGATCTGGCCACAAAATGGTCTTCGCTTGCGGAAGGACAAATGTGTGTTTTTTGCTCGTGACTTACCCTATCTGGAACGTGTCATCAATGCCCACGGCATACATCCGAGTCCAGAGCATCTCCGTGCCATACAAGACTTGCCTTCGCCGCAGAATTTGAAGCAGCTACAGAGTGTGCTGGGAAAAATAAATTATTACCATAAATATGTGCGCCACGCCTCTTCCATTTCAGCTCCGCTTCATCGCTTACGCCGTAAAGGTGTTCCGTTCGTCTGGACGACGGAATGCGAACGCGCCTTTCGCCAATTGAAATCGGCGTTGCTTTCCAATACTTGCCTTACGCCATTCGATCCCCGGAAGCCCCTTTTGTTGATGGTGGATGTCTCGGATTTCGGGATCGGTGCTGTGATTGCGCACAAAGATGGTTCGCACGATCGCCCTATTGCCTTTGCGTCCAAATTGCTCTCGTCTGCGCAAATAAATTACTCACAGATAGAGAAAGAAGCATTGGCTCTCGTATTTGGTGTCACAAAGTTTCATGATTTCTTGTATGGTCGTCTACCATCATCACAGACCACAAACCTTTGACATCGCTTTTTCATCCGAACAAGCCTGTACTTCCACGTACAGCACAGAAATTCATTCGCTGGTCTATTTTGCTCTCGCAGTACCGCTACGACATCTTGTATCGGTCCATTGCTAAGCACGGAAACGCTGATGCATTGTCCCGTTTGCCTGTTGCTGAGGATAGAGCATTCGATTCTTCCGAACTTGCTTGCATGTTGATTGATTCGGAAGCCGATGACGTGGTCGAATCGTTTCCGATTGATTTTCGTCGTGTAGCTACAGCCACAGCTGCCGACCCTGTCCTTGCTACCGTTCGCGTTTTGTTGCTACTTAATGGCCCTTGTCGAAGTCATGGATCGGGGATCCGTTGGTTCGCCGATTTTTTGCTCACAAGGAGAGACTTTTTGTACGACGTGGTGTTTTGTTGTTGCGTTCTGATAATGATCAGTCCAGGGTCGTGGTACCACGTTCGTTACAGTCCTCTGTCTTACGGCTTCTCCACCAAAGACATTGGGATATAGTGAGAACGAAACAACTTGCTCGTCAGCACTGTACTTGGTTCGGAATAGATGCTGCGATTACGCATATGTGCTCTTCTTGCAGGGCGTGTGCCGAACAACAATCCGCACCACCGTGGAAATTCTTTGCATGGCCAAAAGCCACTTCCCCTTGGCAACGCTTACACATCGATTTCGCTGGTCCATTCTGGAATGCTCATTGGTTGGTTGTGGTAGATTCCTTCAGTAATTGTCCTTTTGTTGTCTGGATGTCTTCCACGACCTCATCTGCCACCATCCAAGCGTTATCCGCTATCTTTTGCAATGAAGGTCTTCCGCAGACTATTGTTTCCGACAATGGCCCACAATTCATGTCCGCAGAATTTCAGTCATTCTGCAAGGCCAATGGTATTCAACATCTGACGTCCGCGCCGTTTTCGCCACAGTCAAACGGTGCCGCTGAACGTTTGGTCCGGACTTTCAAGTCACAGATGTTGAAGCTGAAAGAGTCGCATTCTTGGGAGGACGCGTTATTGCTCTTTTTGTCCTCGTATCGCTCTTAGCCTCGAGATGGTTGCTCGCCGGCTGAGTTGCTCCACGGTCGTCCTCATCGAACCTTGATGTCTTTGCTACATCCGCCGCATCAGGTTCCTGTACAGCGGCAGCCACCAGCTTTTGCTCCAGGCGACGTTGTATACTACCGCAACTATAGAGGTTCACGGCGTTGGCTCGCAGGGCGCATTCTTCGCTGCCTCGGCCGCGCTATGTATCTGGTTTTGGAGGCCTCTGGTGAGGTACGCTGGCATCTCAATCAGCTGCGCCTCTGTGGTCGCACGGGATCTGCCGCTCCCTGTCTGCTTTCAGCGACGGTGCCGTCCGGTCAGCGCCCTGGCGACCCATCTACTGGCTCGCCACAGCCCCAGGTGTTACCGATGCTGCCTTCCATTTTGCCCCATGGCGACGCGCCGCGGCCGCCCGTTCTCACGCCGGCGATGCCCGCAGTGGACGTGTCGCTGGAACCGCCGGGCGCCTCCCTGGGTCACGCGCCGCCGATTGCTTCCAGTGACCAGTTGTGCTCCGCCATGGAATTCTTGCCCGCTCCGGACCATATGTCGTCTTCGCCTGTCGGGTGCCCCGACCCGATGGAGGTCGACCCTTCGACCCCTCCTGTCTCTCTGCGGGCGCATACACCCCATGTTGGCGTGCACCCTGGACTAGGTTTTCAGGCGTTTCCTAGCTCCCCTCGGACCGAATGGCAGGGTGCGGGTGGCACAGCCTTGCCTGTTGTTAGGCTCCCCACCTCGTCGCATACGTCAACAGTTGGGTCCTCTCCACGGCGGGCGGAAGCCTTATGCCACAACCGTCCGCCGATTTGCGGGGGAGGAATGTGGTGTCACCGCCAGACACCACACTTGCTAGGTGGTAGCCTTTAAATCGGCTGCGGTCCGTTAGTATATGTCGGACCCGCGTGTCGCCACTATCAGTGATTGCAGACCGATCGCCGCCACACGGCAGATCTAGAGACACTTCCTAGCACTCGCCCCTGTTGTACAGCAGACTTTGCTAGCGATGGTTCACTGACAAATTACGCTCTCATTTGCCGAGACGATAGTTAGCATAGCCTTCAGCTACGTCATTTGCTACGACCTAGCAAGGCGCCATTATCATTTGCTATTTATCTTGTGATGCATGTACCGTCAGACCGATGTTCACCAATTATGGATTAAAGTTAAGTATTCCAGAAGCTACGTACTTTTTTACAAGACTCAACTCCTTTAACTGTTCCAGACCTCATGCCAACCTGCATGAGCTTAAACGCGTGCCTTTTGGCTTCCTCTCATAGTGGCTTGGCTGTCTTGCCACGTCACAACACACAGTATGGTTTGAGAGTAAGTCGGAGAAAGACGAAGGTAATGAGAAGTAGTAGAAATGAGAACAGCGAGAAACTTAACATCAGGATTGATGGTCACGAAGTCAATTAAGTTAAGGAATTCTGCTACCTAGGCAGTAAAATAACCAATGACGGACGCAGCAAGGTGGACATCAAAAGCAGACTCGCTATGGCAAAAAAAGGCATTTCTGGCCAAGAGAAGTCTACTAATATCAAATACCGGCCTTAATTTGAGGAAGAAATTCCTGAGGATCTACGTCTGGAGTACAGCATTGTATGGTAGTGAAACATGGACTGTGGGAAAACAGGAGCAGAAGAGAATCGAAGCATTTGAGATGTGGTGCTATAGACGAATGTTGAAAATTAGGTGGACTGATAAGGTAAGGAATGAGGAAGTTCTATGCAGAATCGGAGAGGAAAGGAATATGTGGAAAACACTGATAAGGAGAAGGGACAGGATGATAGGACACCTGCTAAGACATGAGGGAATGACTTCCATGGTACTAGAGGGAGTCGTAGAGGGTAAAAACTATAGAGGAAGACAGAGATTGGAATATGTCAAGCAAATAATTGAGGACGTAGGTTGCAAGTGCTACTCTGAGATGAAGAGGTTAGCACAGGAAAGGAATTCGTGGCGGGCCGCATCAAACCAGTCAGTAGACTGATGACCAAAAAAAAAAAAGGAGACATCTGGAGAATGTGCTGGCCAGGGCAGCAGTCGAACATTTTCTGTATCCAGAAAGGCCCGTACAACACCTGCAACATGCGGTCGTGCATTATCCTGCTGAAATGTAGGGTTTCGCAGGGATCAGATGAAGGGTAGAGCCGCGTGTCGTAACACATATGAATTGTAACGTCCACTGTTCAAAGTGCCGTCAATGCGAACAAGAGGTGACTGAGACGTGTAACCAATGGCACCACATACCATCACGCCGGGTGATACGCCAGTATGGCGATGACGAATACAAGCTTCCAATGTACGTTCACCGCGATGTCGCCAAACACGAATGCGACCATCATGATGCTGTAAACAGAACGTGGATTCGTCCGAAAAAATGACGTTTTGCCATTCGTGCACCCAGATTCGTCGTTGAGTACACCATCGCAGGCGCTCCTGTGCTGTGAGGCAGCGTCAAGAGTAACCGCAGCCGTGGTCTCCGAGCTGATAGTCCATGCTGCTGCAAACGTCGTCGAACTGTTCGTGCAGACGGTTGTTGTCATGCCAACGTCCGCATCTGTTGACTCAGGGATCGAGACGTGGCTGCACGATCCGTTACAGCCATGTGGATAAGATGCCTGTCATCTCGACTGCTAGTGATACGAGGCCGTTGTGATCCAGTACGGCGTTCCGTATTACCCTCCTGAACCCACCGATTCCATATTCTGCTAACAGTCATTGGATCTCGACCAACGCGAGCAGCAATGTCGCGATACGATAAGCCGCAATCGCGATAGGCTACAATGCGACCTTTATCAAAGCCGGAAACATGATGGTACGCATTTCTCCTCCTTACACGAGGCATCACAACAACGTTTCACCAGGCAACGCCGGACAACTGCTGTTTGGTTCAAATGGTTCAAATGGCTCTGAGCACTATGGGACTCAACTGCTGTGGTCAGAAGTCCCCTAGAACTTAGAACTACTTAAACCTAACTAACCTAAGGACATCACACACATCCATGCCCGAGGCAAGATTCGAACCTGCGACCGTAGCGGTCGTGCGGTTCCAGACTGTAGCGCCTTTAACCGCTCGGCCACTCCGGCCGGCTTACTGCTGTTTGTGTATGAGAAATCGGTTGGAAACTTTCCTCATGTCAGCACGTTGTAGTTGTCGCCACCGACGCCAACCTTGTGTGAATGCTCTGAGAAGCTAATCATTTGCATATCACGGCATCTTCTTCCTGTCGGTTAAATTTCGCGTCTGTAGCACGTCATCTTCGTGGTGTAGCAATTTTAATGGTCAGTAGTTGATTATTCCTGCTTACTGGCGTTTATGGCAGTAGGGTGGTGATTCTTTTACATGATGTGGTTTGCAAGTGATGTGAACGTAGATGTTTCCACTTTTCAGTGATTCAGGTGTTCAGAGTACCTTATACTAAACTTTATGTTTGTCTTTCTCACAAGCATACTGAATGACAGTAATTGAAGATTAACTGAAGTATGCCTGCACAACGTTAAATAAATTCAGCTAAACAGATTTCGGGCATGCTCCTACTTGTAGAGCTATGATTCGAGGTCTATTAGTAAATCCGATTCTCATACTAAAGATGCAGTCCTACATCAAGTAATACTAGAAGTGACACGTTGATATTTGACATCTGTCTATTACATCTTTCTACAAATTGGCCTATACCAAATTCTGCCAAGCACAATTTTAAAGTTTTTTGTGATATGTTTGATTATGTTATTTACGATGCTCTGAATGCTAATTTACAGTCTCATATATTCACTCTTGTACCTCAAGTACCTGTACTATGAAATTTATAATTTATACTATACCTAATTCTGGAACTGTGCATTAAAGGGCACTGTAATATTGTTGAGTTTCTTTATCAAAAGCAACAATCAATCTCAAGTAATACTTACCCCAGGAATATTGTTACTTCCTTTCTCAAATTCATTGGGTAAGCGTTTAGACAGCAGTGAAGCGTACTAGAATGCGATCATCTGAATATCCTACCAATACTGTATCAGTTTTCATCATTTTCAGAATAATGCGAGCTGCTGTGATCCCACAAATCTGGCTTTCATTAGATACACAATATTTGCTTACTTATAAACGTATTTGATTCATGCATCATATAAAGGAAACATGTACTTCCACCATGTAAATTAACCATTATGTGCTCGTAATCTCATTGGCAAACACTTTACACACCGAAGTCGCACAGCCGGCCGCTGTGGTCGAGCGGTTCTAGACACTTCAGTCCGGAACGATGCGGCTCTTACGGTCGCAAGTTCCAATCCTGCCTCGGATATGGATATTTGTAATGTTCTTATGTTAGTTAGGTTTAAGTAGTTCTAAGTCTAGGGGGCTGATGACCTCAGATGTTAAGTCACATAGTGCTTAGAGCTATTTGAACCATTTTAACCGAAGTCGCACATACTACCACTGTAGCATATTAAATCACACTCTGAAAACGTGTTTTGCAGAGATCACTGGTGCAGTGTATCACTGAGACTGCATATTTTCGTATAAATACGAAAACCGTCAGTTAAAGCAGTAAGTAGGCTGTTTAGGTTTTTATATTGGTAACGCCACGTAGCGCTCTGAAAATCATTGGCTGTGCTGTGTGCAGTCTGTGGCTGGTTTGCATTGTTGTTGGCCATTGTAGTGTTGGGCAGCTGTATGTTAATAGCGGGTAGCGTTGCGCAGTTGGAGGTGGGCCGCCAGCAGTGGTGGATGTGGGGAGAGAAATGGCGGAGTTTTGCAATTTGTAAGACTGGATGTCATGAACTGCTATATATATATTATGACTTTTGAACACTATTAAGGTAAATACATTGTTTGTTCTCTATCAAAATCTTTCATTTGCTGACTATGTCTATCAGTAGTTAGTGCCTTCAGTAGTTTGAATCTTTTATTTAGCTGGCAGTAGTGGCGCTGGCTGTATTGCAGAAGCTTGAGTAACGAAGATTTTTGTGACGTAAGTGATTTGTGAAAGGTATAGGTTAATGTTAGTCAGGGCCATTCTTTTGTAGGGATTTTTGAAAGTCAGATTGCATTGCGCTAAAAAGAATATTGTGTGTCAGTTTAGTGTTGATCAGAATAGCTAAAGAGCGAAATGCCTGAAGTTCAGTTTTGCTCAGCTGTTTGAAAATCAAATAACGTAAGGGATTTACCAGCACAGTAATTCACTAATTTTTCTAAGGGGACGTTTCATATGTCGACCCTTAGCCGAGGATACCTCACTGGAATCTTCTGATTTTTTCTTGTAGTTTGTGTAATTAGTGTAGCTTTTGTTTATGGCTAGCGCGTAATTGTAGAGCGAATCTCCTTTGTAGTTGCAGTCTTTCATTGTTGTAAAGTAAAACAGTTGTGACATGCATGTAGATTTGCACCAAGTATTTCGCAGCTGCGCTTGCAATTAACTAGATATTATTTTCAGTGCTATGTTAATGTGTTTTCTTATTTTGCTCTTCAAATTGTGCTTTTCTGTGTTTTTCACACGACAATAATGGCGTGTGAAAAACGTAATACTAGGCTCCAAAGTAAACTGAGAAATGACAGTGAAGACGAAAGCAGTGTGTTAGCGCCGCCCAGTAATGAATTAACTAATGTTCAAAGTAGTAATCTGGTAATTGTGCATAGGGAAATGGAGCGGGCTGCAAATAATGGTGTAGGCAGTGAAACAATTAGTGAACAGGGAAGCATTACCGATCGATCGGTCGGCAACAGCTTGTCTCAAGAATCCGAAATGACAGGACACAATCTTGCCAGTACTGTAGATTCAGGTTTTGCGTCCTCTCCGTTTTCTCAAATAAGTCAAGACACATTTTCTGCTTGTCAAAATGTGAATTTTGCCGGTGCAAATGCACTGCCGAAAAGCATAGAGGAACAGATTCCAGACACTAATACATTATTATTGCAAATAATGCAACAAATGAAACAAAATCAGAGACAAACACAGCAACAGTTAGACACAATGGAACACAATCAGAGACAAACACAGCAAAAGCTTCAAAAGCTAGACACAATGGAACAAAATCAGAGACAAACACAGCAAAAGCTTCAAAAGTTAGACACCACACTTGAACAAACACGTGAAGATTTAACTACTGAGTTACATAACATTGAATCGAAATGTCAAAAAGTCTGTAATGACGTAAAAACACAAATTTGTGAGCATTTTCAACCTATTTTTTCGCGGCATGAAAATGCATTACAAATCACGAAGCAGCCATAAAATAACTGCAAACCATTGTTCATGAAAATCATGAGACCTTGTGGGCTAAAATTGACTCAGTTGCATCTACCGATTCGGTTACGCTACTTACAAAAACTCAGGAAAACTTAAAGGACACAGTAGATGTTGTGTCTAGTGCCTACAGTCTAGACACAATGAGGTAGCTAGGTGCACGCTAAACTAACGCAGACGGGCGTGAAGTACTGGAACATGAGACTTATTAATGAATAAGAAGAAAAGTACGTAGCTGGAATAATATACTTATCTTTATTCTCTTGTTGGAATACATCTCTCTTGAATATTAGTACGCTATAAGCACTGATACAAATGGCGCCTTGCTAGGTAGTAGCTATGGACTAAGCTGAAGGCTATTCTATCTGTCTCTCGGCAAATGAGAGGAAGGCGTCGTACTTCTGGTCGCAAGCAATGTCGTCCGTACAACTGGGGCGAGGTCTAGTCCGTGTCTTGTGACCTGCCATGTGGTGGCGCTAGGTTTGCGATTACACAGTGGCGACACGCGGGTCCGACATGTACTACAGGACCGCGGCCGATTTAAGTTACCACCTAGCAAGTGTGGTGTCTGGCGGTGACACCACATTCCTCCCCCGCAAATCGGCGAACGGTCGTGAGAAGGCTTCCGCCCGCCGTGGGGAGGACCCCATGTTGACGTATGCGATGAGGTGGGGAGCCTAACAACAGGCGAGGCTGTGCCACCCGCACCCGGCCATTCGGTCCGAGGGGAGCTAGGAAACGCCTGCAAACCTAGTCCAGGGTGCACGTCAACATGCGATGTATGCGCACGTAATGATACAAGAGGGGCCGAAGGGTCGACCTCCATGTGGTCGGAGCACCCGACGGGCGAAGACGACATCTGGTCCGGAGCGGGCAAGAAGTCCATGGCGGAGGACGGCTGGTCACGGGAAGCGAGCGGCGGCGCGTGACCCAGGGAGGCGCCAGGCGGCTGCAGCGAAGCGTCCGCTGCGGGCGGCGCCGGCGGCGGCGGCTGCGGCGGCGGCGCGACGCCATGAGGCAAAATGGAAGGCAGCGTCGGTAACACCTGGGGATGAGGTGAGCCAGTAGATGGGTCCCCAGGGCGCTGACCTGACGGCTCCGTCGCTGAAAGCAGACGGGGAGCGGCAGAACCCAGGCGACGACAGAGGCGCAGCTGATTGAGATGCCGACGCACCTCACCAGAGGCCCCCAAAACCAAATACATCGCGCGGCCGAGGCAGCGAAGAATGCGCCCTGCGAGCCAACGCCGTGAACCGCGATAGTTTCGATAGAAGACAACGTCGCCAGGAGCAAAAGCAGGAGTCTGCCGCTGCACAGGAACCTGATGCGGCGGATGCAGCAAAGACATCAGGGTGCGATGAGGACGACCATGAAGCAACTCAGCCGGCGAGCGACCATCGCGGGGCTGAGAGCGATATGAAGACAAAAAGAGCAACAATGCGTCCTCCCGAGAATGCGACTCTTTCAACTTCAACATCTGTGACTTGAAAGTCCGGACCAATCGTTCAGCGGCACCGTTTGACTGAGGCGAAAACGGCGCGGATGTCAGATGTTGAATACCATTGGCCCTGCAGAATGACTGAAATTCTGCGGACATGAATTGTGGGCCATTGTCGGAAACAATAGTCTGCGGAAGACCTTCAATGCAAAAGATAGCAGACAAGGCTTGGATTGTGGCAGAAGACGTCGTGGAAGACATCCGGACAACAAAAGGAAAATTACTGAAAGCATCGACCACAACCAACCATCGAGCATTCCAGAATGGACCAGCAAAATCGATGTGCAAGCGTTGCCAAGGGGAAGTGGCTTTCGGCCATGCAAAGAATTTACGCGGCGGTGCGGATTGTTGTTCGGCACACGCCACGCAAGAGGAGCACATATTCGTAATCGCAGCATCGATTCCGAACCAAGTACAGTGCTGACGAGCAAGGTGTTTCGTACGCACTATACCCCAATGTCCTTGGTGAAGAAGCTTTAAGACAGAGGACTGTAACGAACGAGGGACCACGACTCTGGATTGATCATTATCGGAACGCAACAACAAAACACCACGTCGTACAAAAAGTCTCTCCTTGTGAGCAAAAAAACGGCGAACCAAAGGATCTTCGATCCGTGACTTCGACAAGGGCCATTGCGTAGCAACAAAACGCCAAACAGTAGCAAGGACAGGGTCAGCAGCTGTGGCTGTAGCTACACGACGAAAATCAATCGGAAACGATTCGACCACGTCATCGGTTTCCGAATCAATGAACATGCAAGCAAGTTCGGAAGAATCGAATGCTTTATCCTCAGCAACAGGCAAACGGGACAACGCATCAGCGTTTCCGTGCTTAGCAGTGGACCGATACAAGACATCGTAGCGGTACTGCGAGAGAAAAACCGACCAGCGAATGAATTTCTTCGCTGTACGTGGAGGTACAGGCTTGTTCGGATGAAAAAGCGATGTCAACGGTTTGTGGTCTGTGATGATGGTAAAGTGACGACCATACAAGAAGTCATGGAACTTGGTAACACCAAACACGAGAGCTAAAGCTTCTTTCTCTATTTGTGAATAATTTCCTTGCGCAGACGAGAGCAATTTGGACGCAAAGGCAATAGGGCGATCATGCGAGCCATCCTTGTGCGCAAGCACAGCACCGATCCCGAAATCCGACGCGTCTACCATCAACAAAAGGGGTTTTCGGGGATCGAATGGCGTAAGGCAAGTATTTGAAAGTAACGCCGATTTCAACTGGCGAAAGGCGCGTTCGCATTCCGTCGTCCAGACGAACGGAACACCTTTACGGCGTAAGCGATGAAGCGGAGTTGAAATGGAAGAAGCATTGCGCAAAAATTTATGATAATTTATTTTACCCAACACACTTTGTAGCTGTTTCAAGTTCTGCGGTGCAGGTAAATCCTGTATGGCACGGAGGTGCTCTGGACTCGGATGTATACCTTGGGCATTTATGACATGCCCCAGGTAGGGTAAGTCCCGAGCAAAAAAAACACACATTTGTCCTTCCTCAAACGAAGACCATTCTGACGCAAGACCTGAAATAATGTTCGGAGATTTTGCAAATGTTCTGCTTCTGTCTTTCCTGAGATTACAATATCGTCCAGATAGTTCGCAGCAGTAGGGACCGACGCACACACAGTTTGCAGATATTGCTGAAACAAAGCAGGGGCGGATGCACAACCGAATGGCAGTCTTTTGAAGCGATACAAGCCAAGATGCGTGTTAACCACTAAGACGCGCTGGGATTCTTCGTCCACAGGTATTTGCAAGTACGCATCTGCCAGGTCCAATTTTGAAAAATATTTTCCCGGGCACAGTTTGTCAAAAAGATCTTCCGGGCGGGGCAAAGGAAAAGTAGCAGTCACAAGTTGTGGATTCACAGTTGCCTTGAAGTCCACACAAAGTCTCAGTTTTCCGGAAGGTTTGGGCAAAATTACTAAGGGTGAGGCCCAGAGAGAAGCCTGCACACGTTCAATTACACCTTGAGATTCTAAATCGTGCAATGTTCTTGCGACCTTATCACGCAATGCGTGGGGAACATTGCGCGCTCTGAAAAATTTCGGTTGCGCGTTGTCTTTCAGTTCCAAATGTGCAGCATAGTTCTTAGCGCAACCAAGGCCCGGTGCAAAAATGTCTGCAAATTCTTCACAAAGACTAGAAACACTGGCGGAAGGCACAGTCTGATTCACCGATAGGACCTGATTTACTATAGACAAATTAAACAATTGAAACAAATCTAAACCAAACAAGTTCACTGCACTAGAAGAACGAAGAACGTAAAATGACACAAGTTTTGTTTGTCCCTTGTATGTTGCAAGAAGGCTGCACCGTCCTAACACAGGGATCGGCTGTCCTGAGTAACTACACTCCTGGAAATGGAAAAAAGAACACATTGACACCGGTGTGTCAGACCCACCATACTTGCTCCGGACACTGCGAGAGGGCTGTACAAGCAATGATCACACGCACGGCACAGCGGACACACCAGGAACCGCGGTGTTGGCCGTCGAATGGCGCTAGCTGCGCAGCATTTGTGCACCGCCGCCGTCAGTGTCAGCCAGTTTGCCGTGGCATACGGAGCTCCATCGCAGTCTTTAACACTGGTAGCATGCCGCGACAGCGTGGACGTGAACCGTATGTGCAGTTGACGGACTTTGAGCGAGGGCGTATAGTGGGCATGCGGGAGGCCGGGTGGACGTACCGCCGAATTGCTCAACACGTGGGGCGTGAGGTCTCCACAGTACATCGATGTTGTCGCCAGTGGTCGGCGGAAGGTGCACGTGCCCGTCGACCTGGGACCGGACCGCAGCGACGCACGGATGCACGCCAAGACCGTAGGATCCTACGCAGTGCCGTAGGGGACCGCACCGCCACTTCCCAGCAAATTAGGGACAATGTTGCTCCTGGGGTATCGGCGAGGACCATTCGCAACCGTCTCCATGAAGCTGGGCTACGGTCCCGCACACCGTTAGGCCGTCTTCCGCTCACGCCCCAACATCGTGCAGCCCGCCTCCAGTGGTGTCGCGACAGGCGTGAATGGAGGGACGAATGGAGACGTGTCGCCTTCAGCGATGAGAGTCGCTTCTGCCTTGGTGCCAATGATGGTCGTATGCGTGTTTGGCGCCGTGCAGGTGAGCGCCACAATCAGGACTGCATACGACCGAGGCACACAGGGCCAACACCCGGCATCATGGTGTGGGGAGCGATCTCCTACACTGGCCGTACACCACTGGTGATCGTCGAGGGGACACTGAATAGTGCACGGTACATCCAAACCGTCATCGAACCCATCGTTCTACCATTCCTAGACCGGCAAGGGAACTTGCTGTTCCAACAGGACAATGCACGTCCGCATGTATCCCGTGCCACCCAACGTGCTCTAGAAGGTGTAAGTCAACTACCCTGGCCAGCAAGATCTCCGGATCTGTCCCACATTGAGCATGTTTGGGACTGGATGAAGCGTCGTCTCACGCGGTCTGCACGTCCAGCACGAACGCTGGTCCAACTGAGGCGCCAGGTGGAAATGGCATGGCAAGCCGTTCCACAGGACTACATCCAGCAGCTGTACGATCGTCTCCATGGGAGAATAGCAGCCTGCATTGCTGCGAAAGGTGGATATACACTGTACTAGTGCCGACATTGTGCATGCTCTGTTGCCTGTGTTTATGTGCCTGTGGTTCTGTCAGTGTGATCATGTGATGTATCTGACCCCAGGAATGTGTCAATAAAGTTTCCCCTTCCTGGGACAATGAATTCACGGTGTTCTTATTTCAATTTCCAGGAGTGTAGTTAACTGAACATTTGCGGCACGCAATGGCGGTTGGCCCAGTTGTTTGTACGTGTCGTGATTAATCAATGAAACTGCAGCTCCGGTATCGAGCTGGAATGGTATCACTTTGCCTTCAAAGTCTAAGTCCACAAAAAGTTTATTGTCCTGTTGACGACAAGAGCGACTGTCACGTGCAATTTGAACTGATACAGGTACAGAAGCACTTGCGACTTTACGTGATTTTCGGCGACGTCGACGCACATTTGTGGTGGGACGAACACAGTCACTGTTAGCTAAAGTGTCACTGGACGGGTGGGAATGAACTACATGAATGTCCATGGGCGAAGGTCCACTAGCCCGATTGTCCCGGGTTTGATGCCGGCGCGAAGCAAAAGGCCTGGAATTATTGTGATTGTCTGATCTAAGCTTTTTCTGGCAAACACTTTGAACATGTCCTTTCTTGTGACAGTAAAAACAAATAGCTTGGCGTGACGGGCAATTTTCACGCGAATGTCTAGTTGCACACCGCGGGCATGATTTCACTGCATTTGCTTGCTTACGCGGCGCACGTGTTTGCAATCTAGGCTGCCGCTGCGGCGATGGGCGCGAGGGCCGCTTAGCGTCCCGTGCAGCGGGCCCGGCGGGCCGGTGAATGTGACACACTGCAGGCGAAGTTTCAAATGAGTCCTGAGCAAAGTCAAGTGTGTCTTGCCTATCCAATATGTCTATCACTTGTTGAAGGGAGGGATTTACGAGTTTCAAAATCTGTTCCCGTATGCGAACATCAGAAACGTTCTGTGCAATTGCATCACGCACCATAGTATCGGAATAAGGGAGGCCACATTCACATTCAAACGCACACTCCCTAGTAAGTCCTTGCAAAGTTGCTACCCACTCCCTATTAGTCTGACCGGCCGTACGTTTTGTACGAAAGAACGTATACCGTTTTGCAACTACATTTACTGTTTCTTTGAAATAGGCATCTAAAGCAGACAAAATTTCCTCGTAGGTCAGAGTTGCTACGTCACGTCGGGGAAACAATTTCACTATCACACGGTAGGTAGACACACCGACACAAGAAAGCAAAAACGGCTGCCGCTCTTTACCTTGAATTCTGTAGGCTGCTAGATGAAAGTTGAACTGGCGAGACCACTCGTGCCAGCTCTCGTCGGCCGCCACGTATGGCCGAAAGGGAGGTGCAACAGCGTTTTGTGGCAGCGGTAGCGAAGAAGCGGCGGCTGCCGCATCGTTTTGCAGCGCACGTTGACCCTGGACGAGCTGTCCAAGGGCTTCCAATAACGCCTGCGTCTGCTGATTCTGCAAGCGAAAAAATTCGGACAGTACATCTGGAGATTGTGGCGAAGCCATGACACAAACGAATTAATACAAACTCTTTTACTCGTCGCCAAATAATGTTGTGTCTAGTGCCTACAGTCTAGACACAATGAGGTAGCTAGGTGCACGCTAAACTAACGCAGACGGGCGTGAAGTACTGGAACATGAGACTTATTAATGAATAAGAAGAAAAGTACGTAGCTGGAATAATATACTTATCTTTATTCTCTTGTTGGAATACATCTCTCTTGAATATTAGTACGCTATAAGCACTGATACAAATGGCGCCTTGCTAGGTAGTAGCTATGGACTAAGCTGAAGGCTATTCTATCTGTCTCTCGGCAAATGAGAGGAAGGCGTCGTACTTCTGGTCGCAAGCAATGTCGTCCGTACAACTGGGGCGAGGTCTAGTCCGTGTCTTGTGACCTGCCATGTGGTGGCGCTAGGTTTGCGATTACACAGTGGCGACACGCGGGTCCGACATGTACTACAGGACCGCGGCCGATTTAAGTTACCACCTAGCAAGTGTGGTGTCTGGCGGTGACACCACAGTAGATACTCTGAAAATTGGTTCAGAAAGACACATGGAGGAAATTAGTTCATTATCAGAGAAAGTAGTCGAACTTTCGGATCAGCTAAATAATTTATCTACGAAGGTAGATGATAATCTGAGTGACGCAAGACCGGTAGTCTTTAATGACACAGAAGAGTACGAACAAATTAGGAAATTCAAACAAAATCAGAATCAAATTAATACGCAACACCAAAGAGAAATCCGGGAAGTACAAGATCTGCTGACAGAGGTAATACAAGAATTACGTATTTCAGAGGACACTCGCGCTCCAATACAGGAAGAGGGACATAGAAATACGGAACAGTTACAAAATAATAACACAGGACGTTTCCGAAATTATGAAAGAAATTGGCAAGGTGCACCGAATTTTGAGATGGAACCGCCGACACGTAGTAACAATGACCGATATGCGACTCGCCGACATTATGATTTTGACTATAAGCTGTTTATTACTACACGTAAATTCAAAACATTTAAGAATTCCGGCAGCGACATTCATCCACAGGGGTGGCTTCATCAATTCTATCATTGTTTCCCTCCCAACTGGTCTTTAGAGCACAGATTAGAATTTATGTGTGGCTATTTAGAGAATGAACCAGCTGTAAGAATGCGATCGGTCATTCCCGATTGCCACAGTGAAGGAGAATTTTATCATGCCTTCCTCTCAGCATATTGGTCTCAAGCTGCACAAGACCGAGTAAAACATAGCATCATAATGATGAAACATTTCGAACAATCTGAATTTTCCAGTCTTGTGAAATATTTTGAAGACATGTTGCACAAGAATCAGTACCTGTCAAACCCATACAGCCCCTCAGAACTCATCCGCATTTGCTTAATCAAACTACCTGAACATTTACGACATATTATTTTGGCAGGACGTTGCAAAGACGACATTGAAGCTTTTCAGGGACTCTTACAAGAATTAGAAACTGACACTGACAATCGCGGAACGCGAAAACAGGAACACAACAATTACAGGTCACATCCGTCACAATTCCGCAATGAAAGAAATAATGACTGGACACGACAAGGCTATTCTCACAACACAAATCGTGACCAAAACAGACACCACCCGTATGACAACTGTTGGCAGAGTAGTAATAATTACAGGGAAAGATCACCTCTTCGCGGTAATGACTATGACAGAGATAATCAGAGAAACAGACAATATGGGAACCAAAATAATTATTATCAAGGGAGACAGAACAACTTTAGACGCAACGGTCCAGCACGCAGTTACGATTCAGAGAGAAATTCTCCATCACGTGACCAACAAGAAAGAAACTATGGAATCTACCGACATGACGACAGACGATATGATCGTAACGACAGACCTGAATTGCATCAGAACTGGTGGGATTCAAACAGGGCAGGGCCCCCTCGACAAGGTGAATTTGTAGAAGTTAGGTCTCCAAATCCCAATAACGACGCGCGCCAACAAAGAGGCAATAGGCAATGACTCATACCGCTGGCAGCCACAAAACGTACTTCTGAAACCGACGACGCAGCTGCCATAGCTAGTAATTACGTAAAAATGGAAGACATTAGGGACATCTTACTCCAGGAACACGACGTAAAACATAACAACATTGCATATCCTGTGATTCACATTACAGTAAATGACGTAAAATTTGCGGCAGTACTTGACTCTGGCAGTCCCGTTTCAGTAATTAGTGAAACAGCCTTTAGCAAATGCAACTTATCGAACGATTTCCCCACACTTCCGTTACGTAAGATTAAATAACAAGGTGCAATCTTTGGAAAAAGTGTAGATGTATGCCAACAAACCAACTTAGAATTCTTTTGTCAAAGCCACAGCTTCTCTATGAACTTTCGTATTGTTCCATTATTGTCAACGGAAATTATATTGGGAGTAGACTTTTTCAATGAATACAAAGCAATCTTAAACTTTCACAATGCTGAAATAAGTTTAGAGAAAGAAGTTAAGTCAACAGCTTTGAAATTTCAGGATTGGCTCTCAAACCATGACAAGGAAATTAATCGGCTTTACCTTCTGTTAGACAACAGTTCGGAATTTTCTACGGAACTAGACACTAACAATCACTCTGCAAGTACTGACAGGGATGATATCGACGGCATATTTGATACTAATGAGTTAATTCAGATTAAAATTCAAACAATTGAGAATTGTAATGACACTGGTAGGCAGGACCTTTTTGAGATTTTACAAGCACATTCCACAGTTTTTACTCACAAAACAGGAACAATCAAGGGATTTCAATACCAATTTCGTGTTCGTGAGCATACTAAATTTTGTGTTAGACCATACGTAATTCCGGCTCATTATAGGGACCGTGTAAGAACAGAAATACAATCTATGCTTTACGAGGGCATTATTGAGCCTGCAGTAAGCTCATACAACAATCCATTACATGTTGCTGAGAAGAAAAATGGATCGATCAGGCTTGACTTAGATTCGAGACAAATCAATACTATCATTATTCCTGAAACAGACAGGCCGCAAACGTTGGAAGAACTTCTTCAAAATTTTAATGGTGTAAAAGTGTTGTCTTCTATTGATCTCAGATCCAGCTTTTATCAGGTCGAACTTCATCCAGAATGTAGAAAATACACAGCTTTTCTTTGTTTCGGCGTTTGTTATCAATTTCGGAAACCTCCTTTTGGTTTGAACATTTCTTCGGCAGCGTTCATTCGCGGGCTAAATTCCATATTACCTGATTTCTTAAAACGTCACATCACCTTATATGTGGATGATATTCTAATAGCAGAAGCCTCATGGGAACAACATAATCGCATCCTCAACAGTTTGTTACATATTTTTGCAGAATCTGGAATTACAGTTAACTTGGAAAAGTCTGAATTCGGTAGGTCAAAGGTGAAGTTTTTGGGACATATTATTTCTTCTGAAGGCATTCAGCCGGATCCTGAAAAGTTAGAAGCAATCAGAGCCATTCCAGTTCCATCCACAAAAAGACAAGTCCGCAGTTTTCTAGGTCTCGTAAATTTTTACCGTCGTTTTCTGAATATGCAAATTCTAGTTACACCAAAACTTTGTTCTCTCACTGGAAAAAATACTATTTGGAACTGGGACGAACAAGCACAGTTGGAATTCAGTTCTTTGAAAGAATCGCTACTTAACGCGCCAATACTAGCTCATCCAGATCTGTCACAAGATTTCTGCCTTAGCACGAATTCTTCTAAAGTCGGTCTTGGTGCCCATTTATTTCAAGAAGCCACAGAAAATGACACTACTGTTCAGAAAACGATTGCTTTTGCTAGCCGAGTGCTAACAAAATCTGAAAAAAAAATATTCCGTTACTGAATTAGAAGCTTTAGCTATCGTTTGGGCATTTAACAAATTCCGTTTTTTTCTTTCTGGTAAGCACGTAAAAGTATACAGTGATCATCGTGCATTACAATTTCTTATGTCTTCAAAATTAAATCATGACAGGTTAAAACGTTGGGCATTGTTTCTGCAAGAATTCCACTTCACAATAGTCTACATTCCCGTCAAGGAGAACATTGTTGCGGACGCACTGTCACGCATACCGGCTGGGCTTGAGAAAAGTAACACAGAAGGCAACCTCGAGAAAAATTTCAGTATTCTTTACATTCAGAAAGTTGCCTTTGAAAACTTCATCACCACATCCTTGAAGGACATTGCTCATGAACAAGATAAAGATCCAATTTGGAAAGACATCAAAAGTAAATGGCATGAAAAGCCGCACACTCAGATTCGGCATTATTATCTGGTTGGAAACAACATACTCTTCAAACGCTGCACTGTTGATGACAAGCTATGGGTACTTTGCATTCCAGACGATTTTGTTAATATGCTCATTTGGTACATTCATTTCAGCTACGCACATTTTGGTCCACGAAAATGTTACCATATTCTTCGAACGACTTGTTATTTTAACAATATGGAAAAGAGAATTCGAAGAGTCTTGTCTATTTGTAAACTTTGTCAAAAGGCGAAACCATCTACTATCTCACATCGTGCTCCGTTGTTTCCTATCATTCCTTCTAAATTAAAAGA
The DNA here is from genome assembly GCF_023898315.1 of Schistocerca nitens. Lineage (NCBI taxonomy): Eukaryota > Metazoa > Arthropoda > Insecta > Orthoptera > Acrididae > Schistocerca > Schistocerca nitens. Next base: position 1,100,222,236 of record NC_064615.1, on the reverse strand, counting down.
ATTTGCTGCTGTTCATCTCTTGGGACCCCTTGTCAGAACATCGAATGGATTTTCGTACGTTCTAGTCGCTGTTGAACTTACCTCAAAATTTGTTTCTTTCACTCCGTTACGTAAAGCCACTGGACGGTCTGTATCCAACGCCTTTGCTAAAAATTTCTTACGTGAAGTTGGCCACGTTGCTAAAGTCATTTCAGATAACGGACCGTAATTCAGATCTGGTGTTTGGTCACGCATGCTTCGGAACCATAAAATCAAACCTGTTTTTATTTCATTGTACTCACCACATTGTAACCCATCTGAACGGATTATGAAAGAAATCAATAAGCTTTGCAGACTTTGTCACAGAAAGCATCAGCATTGGGACAGATATTTACACTTATTTCAAAACGTGCTGAATGAAATGCCTCATGACTCCACTGCTTTACCACCTATTCTTGTACTGAAGAATGAAGAACCACCGAACAGAATCAGAGAGCTTGTACCTTTCCCGAATACTCGTAAACTTCGACACAAAGACATAATTGATTTGGCTATTAAAAATATAAAATCTGCAGCAGGCAAAAGGAGAAAACCACATAATAAAGCAAATGCAAAGAAATTATATATTGGTCAAAAAGTTCTCATTAAAGCTCATTCATTGTCACATAAGAAGAAACACTTGAGTCACAAATTCTTTCTAGTTTACAATGGACCTTACAGAATCCGACATATACCACATGATAATTGCGTTGAAGTTGAAACTCTGCGTACTAGGAAGAGTGAAGGTTTACACCACATTTCACATGTAAAACCGTTTATTGAAAGATAATCTGCTTTTTAACTTTGCCTTTGCCATATAACTTTTCACTTTACATTACTAGTATGCTTTGTCAGACTTAGAATCTGTTAACATACAACAATGTTTGAAGTTAAATATCCAGTCAAGAACCAAGAGAACTTATTTAAACAGAAATTACGAATGCACTGTTATAGTGAACAGACGTCACAGTGTTATTGTGTGTGTACATTCTTGCCTGTTAGTTGCACGATTACGTAATGATTATAAGGCTTACATACTTAGAACATATACTGGTACTGCTAATGAGATTTTAATGCAACATTTAGGTTTACTTGAAAATACATTCTGGATTTAAAGTGCTTTCTGTGAGATATCAGATGATACAGTGGTTAGTTTATGTGACAGCTACACGATTTTGTCACGATGCTACTAGTGAGTGACAATTTACAATGTTACTTTTGCGGTGTTTCTGTTTTATATCTGCACAGTTTTTCTGTATTATTCTAGAAAGTAAAACATGTTTTAGTAGTAACTTTTGTGGTATAGCAACAATGAGACAGCCTTTTTCGTAGCACAACAATACGTTACTGTACAGTACTTTCTTCATCACGGCAATAAGCATAATAACTACGATATCTATACGCAAAGCATTTCACTTTTGTTTATCACGAGGTAACTACATTGACTTCTGCAGAACTTAGCTTTCGGATGACGATAACTACGACACTTCCACAGAGATGATGTTGCAACAAGACGCACAGTTTAGCGCTACAGTACACGTATTTGAGTGATTAATTTTATACTTAAAACATTTATTTTTAAAGATTTTTGAGTTACAAAGAAAGTTTTCCGTGATACATTTTATTCCATTGCTGTAATCTGTAACACCTGAGGGTATAATTACATTAATCCTCAGGGATTACTTTGTGTACCATGTGTTTGGCAAGCACAAGGAGCCCTAGGTAAGATGGTATTTGCTTATACGACTTTACACATCAGTACCATATTTCTCTAACACATAAATTACGCAGCTATCTGATCATTTAACTGAGAGACAAACATTTTTTTTTACTACATCAGTGTCACATGTTTACGCAATTACACAGTTGGATAACTTCACACTTATGAAACTGTATTTTGTCTATACTTTGTCAACTGTTCATATCTTTTCGGAGCCATTGTGATACTATGAGAGCTTTGAATGATGTATTTGGTATGGGATCATGATTTTTAAAGTACGTTTGAGGTAGATGACACTATTGAAATGAGCAGAGAATATTTTTTAGGGTTTGAAATTATTGCAGAAAGCTACGACGTTTTTGAGATTTGACTGAGATGTTATGATATTATTACGATGACAATGTGTATTATACTGTTGAGGTATGTTTATGATCAATAAGCTGATGCTATATGAGGAATTTGATTATGTTACATATTTATTATGATGAAATATTGAAGAAGTGTCGACGAATATGTATCTGTGTAGTAAGGTAAGGAATAGTGAGTAGTGGTTAGGGACTCTGATTTGTGAAAAAGGTTGTTGGAAACCAAGAATTGTACTTTAAGAGTTATGAAATGTATGTAATTGCGTGAATGTATCACAATGCCAGTGAAAATTTTTTGGACACCGTTATATTTATATGATTTTGTTTCTACACATTTGTAACCCAAATTCTCGACCTGTGAAATTTTTGTATGAGACTGTCACTGTAGCGGAAACTGATGTCGTAAATATTTCGGTAAATAAGATAGGTCACTGTAAGCACCCAGCTGCGTGACAGTCGCCTGCAAAAAAGCCATTAGTGTGTACCTTTCAGAGGCACAGATGAAGAAAAAAAAAGAGGCCATTATCCTCACTATTGACATTTCTTTGTAGAAAGCATCGCAAATACGACACGCTCAAACTTGAAAACATATGATTATACTGTGGAGCTCTTAATGTATGATATTTACTAAAATGCCTAATAAAATGATGAGAAACATTTTACATCTATTGTCGTTCTAGTTGAGAGATTGCTCATTTTGTTTAAAATCTAGTTTCTAGCTGCACTGCAACATTGGTTAAAATAAAATTTAATAGATGTACTAATATCACTATTTTCTGTCTACAGACCCAGTAAAGACTATTTTATGATCTACTTCCAAAAAAAAAAGACATTTCCACTTCACAGGAATTGCATACATAATTTTTGTCAGTGACTTGGTAACTTGTCTGCTAGAGTAAGTTACAGTGATGCATCACTCTAGTGTTAAGATGTGAATAGGTATTAAACATGGCCATTTTTACTGTAATATTTTTTCTGCTTGAGCTTTGTCATGTTTAGATATAAGTTATTGCATTTGCTGCTGCTGTTTGCCAGGCATAATGTTACTGAATTTGACTTTGTATTACTCTGTTAAGCCAGTTTTGCTACGGATTTATTTTTCTTGTTTGCTGCGCATTGCCTTATATTAGTTGTAATATTGCATTTGCTTTGCTAATTTATGCTGCTTGCTTTGCCAATTTGCATTTTTTATCATTGCTGTTTGTGTTAATTGTTTTGCGCTGCTGCATTACCTCGTCCCTTAGTTTAGCATCTGAGCTCAGTAGATTTAAGTTAGCTTCAGATGGGGTAGGCTATATAAGAGAACGAGTTGTGATGAATGGAAAGAAATGCATTGAGAAGCTATAAGAAAATGGTTTGGCCAAAAAAGTACTTTGAAAGAGGATATGAACAAAAAAGTAGGGTTTAGGGAAAACAGGTTTAGGTAGGATTTTCTTGGAAATAAATGATGAGGTAAGATAATGGAAAATATATAATGAGGTAAGAAATATGTGAACATATTGATACAGAAAGCATGCTTGGATAGGATATTTTGGTGGAAACAAATGTCGAAATAAGACGAAAGATCTATGGAATGAAGTTTTGGGTTGGACTGCAGTACCAAATGTAACACTAAAAACATACCCTGCCCTTTCCTCTTGTGTTATTCTGCTATGTGTTTGTGTACTCTTGTATATTTGTGTTTTTCCTGTCTTTATGTGTTTAGCTGATATGAGTTATGTTGTGGAATTTTTCTAATAATATGTTATTTTCTTTGTAAAGATGCTTAGACATTATTTATTCTGTTTTGTTTTAATGCTCATGTGTGCAGTTGATGTTTCAAAAGTTATTCTGATCTTTTATGTATTTACTTACGTCATAATTCCTGTATCACTGATGTATGTGTTTATTTCTATTCTTTTGTCCAGCCCCTATTACTACAAATGTTATCTGTATTGTTATGTTCTTTAATGATGTTTTTCGTACCTTTGTTATTGTATTCTTATGTTATAAAATTGTAATTGGCACCAGTTCAGCAAATTAAGTAACTTGTAAGTTACATTTAACTGCACACGTTTCTGTTGGTCATAGTATATGGACAATACGTGAGAAGTAGGGACTGTTAGTGTTTGCCGGCCGCGGTAGTCTAGCGGTTCTGGCGCTGCCGTCCGGAACCGCGGGACTGCTACGGTCGCAGGTTCGAATCCTGCCTCGGGCATGGGTGTGTGTGATGTCCTTAGGTTAGTTAGGTTTAAGTAGTTCTAAGTTCTAGGGGACTTATGACCTAAGATGTTGAGTCCCATAGTGTTCAGAGCCATTTGAACCATTTTTTTTGTTAGTGTTTGGTGTGTTGATAATTCAGCAAGGGACTGGTTAACAGCATTGCTGGTTCTAAGGACATTCCAAAAAGTTTTGTGAGTACACAAGTGGTGGTTTATGGACTTGCTATATTGTCCGCAAGACTCTTCGATGGTGATTGTGCACCTGCACAGTCGCAACAGATGGCTGTTGGCCGTCTCTACAAGGACTACAGTGGGTCTGCACCTTTGGTGACCTACCAATAGCATTATTTCTACAAGGACTACAGTGGGTCTGCGTCTTTGCTGACTCACCAGTACCATTATTTCTACAAGGACTACAGTGGGTCTGCTCTGTGATGACCTACCTACCAATATTATTCAACTTCGACTGACTCTGCAGTTGGTTTGCTCTGTTGTGGCCCATTACCTGTCTGCATGTCAAGAGTCAGCACTGTCTTTCCGTTGGAAGGACAACACTACTTCTTCAAGACTTCATGGAAATCCACTACTTCCATGTGCATTTTCGTTTACTGCTCAGACTTTGAGAAAAAAAAAACACTGCAATTTTACTGTGATGAATGATCAGGACTGTCTTTATCGACTGTGAGAAAATCTTTGATTTTGACCAACAGTGTGTCAATAAGTGTGTGCATTTGATATCTTTGTTATTGTAATTATGAAAAATTTCTTCAAATCTGTATTGTCCACGGCCCAAAACAATTTGTAATATTTTTTTTGGGGAGCATGGGGGCTATGTAAGTAGGCTGTTTAGGTTTTTATATTGGTAACGCCACGTAGCGCTCTGAAAATCACTGGCTGTGCTGTGTGCAGTCTGTGGCTGGTTTGCATTGTTGTTGGCCATTGTAGTGTTTGGCAGCTGTATGTTAATAGCGGGTAGCGTTGGGCAGTTGGAGGTGAGCCGCCAGCAGTGGTGGATGTGGGGAGAGAAATGGCGGAGTTTTGCAATTTGTAAGACTGGATGTCATGAACTGCTATATATATTATGACTTTTGAACACTATTAAGGTAAATACATTGTTTGTTCTCTATCAAAATCTGTCATTTGCTAACTATGCCTATCAGTAGTTAGTGCCTTCAGTAGTTTGAATCTTTTATTTAGCTGGCAGTAGTGGCGCTGGCTGTATTGCAGTAGCTTGAGTAACGAAGATTTTTGTGAGGTAAGTGATTTGTGAAAGGTATAGGTTAATGTTAGTCAGGGCCATTCTTTTGTAGGGATTTTTGAAAGTCAGATTGCGTTGCGCTAAAAAAATAATGTGTGTCAGTTTAGTGTTGATCAGAATAGGTAAAGAGCGAAATGTCTGAAGTTCAGTTTTGCTCAGCTGTTTGAAAATCAAATAACGTAAGGGATTTACCAGCACAGTAACTCACTAATTTTTCTAAGGGGACGTTTCAAAGCCAGTTAGTTTCTAAGGTGGTCGTACCTTCTGACGCTAACCGTTGATGAGAGAAGGCAAGCTTTACCCTTCATCTGGTATATTCGAAAACGTGTCTGGTAATTCCAGTAACTGAGATCGCAGTGTACAGTACGCACCACGATCTTTTCGAGACAGATACAGCTCATCTAGATGCATCTTTTAGTAGCAGAAGCCGCACTGCAGCACTCGCCTCTTAATGCCATCGTGGTATCCGTCCCGTCCTTGGAGCTTGAAATATAATTCACACATACAATCCTGGAAATGGAAAAAAGAACACATTGACACCGGTGTGTCAGACCCACCATACTTGCTCCGGACACTGCGAGAGGGCTGTACAAGCAATGATCACACGCACGGCACAGCGGACACACCAGGACCCGCGGTGTTGGCCGTCGAATGGTGCTAGCTGCGCAGCATTTGTGCACCGCCGCCGTCAGTGTCAGCCAGTTTGCCGTGGCATACGGAGCTCCATCGCAGTCTTTAACACTGGTAGCATGCCGCGACAGCGTGGACGTGAACCGTATGTGCAGTTGACGGACTTTGAGCGAGGGCGTATAGTGGGCATGCGGGAGGCCGGGTGGACGTACCGCCGAATTGCTGAACACGTGGGGCGTGAGGTCTCCACAGTACATCGATGTTGTCGCCAGTGGTCGGCGGAAGGTGCACGTGCCCGTCGACCTGGGACCGGACCGCAGCGACGCACGGATGCACGCCAAGACCGTAGGATCCTACGCAGTGCCGTAGGGGACCGCACCGCCACTTCCCAGCAAATTAGGGACACTGTTGCTCCTGGGGTATCGGCGAGGACCATTCGCAACCGTCTCCATGAAGCTGGGCTACGGTCCCGCACACCGTTAGGCCGTCTTCCGCTCACGCCCCAACATCGTGCAGCCCGCCTCCAGTGGTGTCGCGACAGGCGTGAATGGAGGGACGAATGGAGACGTGTCGTCTTCAGCGATGAGAGTCGCTTCTGCCTTGGTGCCAATGATGGTCGTATGCGTGTTTGGCGCCGTGCAGGTGAGCGCCACAATCAGGACTGCATACGACCGAGGCACACAGGGCCAACACCCGGCATCATGGTGTGGGGAGCGATCTCCTACACTGGCCGTACACCACTGGTGATCGTCGAGGGGACACTGAATAGTGCACGGTACATCCAAACCGTCATCGAACCCATCGTTCTACCATTCCTAGACCGGCAAGGGAACTTACTGTTCCAACAGGACAATGCACGTCCGCATGTATCCCGTGCCACCCAACGTGCTCTAGAAGGTGTAAGTCAACTACCCTGGCCAGCAAGATCTCCGGATCTGTCCCCCATTGAGCATGTTTGGGACTGGATGAAGCGTCGTCTCACGCGGTCTGCACGTCCAGCACGAACGCTGGTCCAACTGAGGCGCCAGGTGGAAATGGCATGGCAAGCCGTTCCACAGGACTACATCCAGCATCTCTACGATCGTCTCCATGGGAGAATAGCAGCCTGCATTGCTGCGAAAGGTGGATATACACTGTACTAGTGCCGACATTGTGCATGCTCTGTTGCCTGTGTCTATGTGCCTGTGGTTCTGTCAGTGTGATCATGTGATGTATCTGACCCCAGGAATGTGTCAATAAAGTTTCCCCTTCCTGGGACAATGAATTCACTGTGTTCTTATTTCAATTTCCAGGAGTGTAAAATAGATTCTCACCTAACCGAGCTAGGTGGCGCGATGTTTAGCACACTGGAATCGCATTCGGGAGGATGACGGTTCAGACACGCGTCCGGCCTTCCTGATTTAGGTTTTCTGTGATTTCCAACATCCGTTCAGGAAAATGCCGGGATGGTTTCTTTGAAAGAGCACGGTCAACTTCCTTCCCTACTTTCCCTAATCCGATGGTACACATGACTTCGTTGTTTGGCCCTCTTCTCAAAATCAACCAATCAACCTAACCTACCTTCCTCGATCCCGTCGAAAACTGACGAATGAGATAGGGCGCACAGTGAGCAAGCTGTCGGCCGATGTTGTCGGGCGGTCTTCGGCGACGGCATGTGGTGACCACTGGCGGTGCCACTGCGTGTTCAGCTTGAGACCGTTGTCGCTGATCTCGTCCGACAAGCGTCGTTACCCGGCACTGCCGCTGGTGTCTGCTGCGTGGAGATACGGTGCAGTCCTCGCGAGGTTATAATTTCACACCAAGCGGCCTAATACCTCACACCTTGCAGCCATCTCGCGCGTAGGCCTCTCAACAGGTAACATGGAGAGACCGAAACAGCAGCAGTTAGGACGTAGGAAATTTTACCGGACGAGCGGTGCTCAATAAGCTTCGCCTTCTCCAGTTTTGAATCTAGATTCCGACTTAAATTGACTTGATTTGTTCGACACATTTTCACTGGATGTGAAAGTAGCCTGTTTGTATGTTGGCAGCGCTATAGGCTGTGTTAATATCGCTGACAGTGCTCTGCGCCCTCGGCAAGAGATTATGTGGTTGGACGGACCAGCAGTTAGCGAGTGGATAGAGAAGTGTATGTACATGGCATTCGTAGTGGAGACTAGGTGTTGGTAGGTCATGCATTGTAAAGTGAGGTGAAATGATGTGTTTATAAAAAAACACGCAAGGAAATGAAAGATGATGGATTTTTGGTTGATAATGATTGGGCACTGAAATTATTGACAACTATATAATGTTTGGAACTGGATGTCACCTGAATAAGGTAAAATTTTCTAAGTACATTGTTAGCTCTTTAGCTATCTCTTTCTTTCGCTAAGCATATGCCACCCAGTAGTTAGAGTGTACAGCAGTTAGAATCTTTTTATTTAGCTGGCTGTAGTTGCTACTTGCCGTAATGGCTTTAGTTCGTGTTATGAATATTTTCTGTGAGGTAAGTGACTTATGAAAAAGAATGGGGTCTGCACTGTTGGGATTAGTGATTGAAATGAGTTTAGGCAATCAACAGACTTAAAGGCACTTTCATATTTCTTTCAGAAATGTTCAAATGTGTGTGAAATCTTATGGGACTTAACTGCTAAGGTCATCAGTCCCTCAGCTTACGCACTACTTAACCTAAATTATCCTAAGGACAAACACACACCCATGCCCGAGCGAGGACTCGAACCTCCGCCGGGACCAGCAGCACAGTCTATGACTGCAGCGCCCTTCACCGCTCGGCTAATCCCTCGCGGCTCATATTTCTTTAGATCCATATTTTTTAGATTTGTATTGTTGTTAGGATTTCTTGCACTTCGGGGCCAATCTTTTGTGTTAATTATTGGAAGTCATGTTGTCAATGTATAGCAGCCAGATAGCGTTGGGCTTCTATATTGTGGGTTAATAAATGAATAGGCTAGTTTGAGTTGTCGTTGTCAGGGAAAATTCTATAGGGCAGTGTTTAATAAAAATAATTAAAGAGGTAGTTGCAGATGCATCTCTGACTTTTGTATTAGATCAATTAGTTGCTTCCCGCCGTTTTCCCAGTCAATCATTGGTGGCCATTTAACTTTATAGCCGGCCGCGGTGGTCTAGCGGTTCTGGCGCTGCAGTCTGGAACCGCGGGACTGCTACGGTCGCAGGTTCGAATCCTGCCTCGGGCATGGGTGTGTGTGATGTCCTTAGGTTAGTTAGGTTTAAGTAGTTCTAAGTTCTAGGGGACTTATGACCTAAGATGTTGAGTCCCATAGTGCTCAGAGCCATTTTTTTAACTTTATAGTCACAGCGAGTTTTTGAGTGTTTGTTGTACATTGAAGTCAGACTGTTGTTCGAGAATCTTTAACCTTTGAATGTTGGAATGGATGTCGGGATGCCGAAAAGTGAGATGGCTGCAAGTTGTGAAGTGTTACGCCACCTGATGTGAAATTGTAATTGTGGTGTCACCGCCAGACACCACACTTGCTAGATGGCTTTAAATCGGCCGCGGTCCGTTAGTATACGTCGGACCCGCGTGTCGCCACTATCAGTGATTGCAGACCGAGCGCCGCCACACAGCAGGTCTAGTCTAGACTCCCTAGCACTCGCCCCAGTTGTACAGCCGTCTTTTCGAGCGATGGTTCACTGACTACTTGCGCTCTAATTTGCAGAGACGACAGTTTAGCATAGGCTTCAGCTACGTCATTTGCTACGACCTAGCAAGGCGCCATATTCAGTTACTATGTCTTCTGAACAGATAATATTGTGTCTCATGTACCGTCAAGAGTGACGTTAGTCATTAATGGATTAAAGTTAAGTACCAAAGTAATTCCGTCCGCTTTCTGAATTCTAATTCCTTGTCATGTTCCAGGCCTCACGTCAGTATAGTTCTTCCCTCCTCACGCCAGCCTGCGTGAGCTAAAACGCGTGCATTTCGGCCTCCTCTAGTAACACGGTGTTGACTCTTCTGCCAACACAACAGTAATCTCGCGAGGGCTGCACTAGATCGCGGCGGTAGACAGCTACGGCAGGTGCTGCGCAGCGAGGCTTCTCAGTCAGCAAGAGCGGCGCTACTCGACGGCAGCAACAAGACTCATTTCCGAAGTTGTACCTTTTCGGTTCGATTTGTAATCGAAAGCGCGATTTGGCCTCTTTGCCAGTATCTAAGCAACTGGCCGCTTACGGGACACGCAGGCAGTCAAAAAAATTGTTCAAATGGCTTTGGGCACTATGGGACTCAACATCTGAGGTCATCAGTCCCCTGGAACTTATAACTACTTAAACCTAACTAACCTAAGAACATCACACACATCCATGCCCGAGGCAGGATTCGAACCTGCGACCGCAGGGGTCGCGCGGTTCCAGACTTCAGCGCCTAGTGCCGCTCGGCCACCACGGCCGGTCTCAGGCACTCAGTCGTGTCGCCTGAACGCCGGCCCCGATCAACTCAGTTGATGCCCATTGGTAACAGGAGGACGACCATCCAACGGCAGCGGTTATGTGGGACATGGAAGCTGCAAAGAATTGCCACTATTGAATAGGACTTTGAGCTGATGTTTGTATGGCCCATTGAGACGTAACTTATCCCTGAAACGATTAGTGTCGGTTTCCAGAGAGGTTGGAGGGAGTTAGGAGCTCGTCCGGGAGAGGGCAGTGCTCCCGTGCTCCCGTGCTCCCGTGTACCGAGTGTGGTACGGCACGGCTGTCGCAGCCGGCAGTCAGCCCTTCAGCAGTGTGTGGGACCTCTGTTGGTTTCGCGTGACACAGCTGAGTGGATGGACGCAGCGAGGCCACGTTGTCGTAGCGGAACTGTGATTAGCAGCGTCCGCGGTGGAAGCCGCTGCTGTCCGTGGGCTGTTAAGGCCTGGGTGTGGCCGTGTCCTGTTCTGTGGCATCTCGCAGTACCTCCAATCTTCGTGCTGCTGTTACTGATGGCGTCCTTTCTAGAGGGTGAACCGTTTTAAGTTCTGTGCTCCGAAATGCCAAGTTGTTAACGGTTATTTTTCTGTTGGGAACCGCACGTGTTGTTATAGCACAGCTTTACTTTCTGGCTCATCAGCGCCCGGGTTCTGCCCCTGCTATACTGCTATCCATATTGAAATCAGTTTGTTGTAAGTGTTCATGTGCCTGTGTTAACGGTTGTGCCTTAAAAATGAGTTTTCTATGCTTGTGCCAGACACGTACCATATAAAATGTTTTAATGTGAAGCCAGTGAATAGACGCTAAGGACCTATAGTTCTGTTAGTGATTCTTCAACTACATTCAGTTTGGGTTTTGTCATTATAAACTCTCAAACTGTCAAATCTTTCTGCTGAACATTACTTGTATTCGGTGTTATTTAGATTACTTAAACCTCATAATCGTCCACTCGTTCTACAACTTGTATTGTGTAATTAAATACTAATATGCTGTCAGTTTTCACGGTGATTATCTAATTAGGAAAGGTAGAATCTGATTAGTCATAATTATTTTTCACCTCCGTGTCTGAAAGTTGGTTCACCGAATTATTGATACCTGTGATCGGTTAATTCGGTGTTTGCTACCTTAATTTAGTAGCACGTAAAACGCTCACAGCTTCACAAGACTGACAACGCTTGGCCATAAATTTGTTGGTTTTCCCATATGTTGTACAGTGCAACTTGTTTGTCTCTGTTGTCTGGGGCTGCCTTAGGTGCTGACGCCGTCTACGTCTACATCTATATTCATACTCCGCAAGCCACCCAACGGTGTTTGGTGTAGGGCACTTTACGTGCCACTGTCATTACCTCCCTTTCCTGTTCCAGTCCCGTACGGTTCGCGGAAGGAACGACTGCCAGAAAGCCTCCGTGCACGCTCGAATCTCTCTAATTTTACATTCGTGATCTCCTCGAGAGGTATAAGTAGGGGCAAGCAATATATTCGATACCTCATCCAGAAACGCACCCTCTCGAAACCTGGACAGCAAGCTACACAGAGCGCCTCTCTTGCAGAGTCTGCCACTTGAGTTTGCTAAACATCCCCGTAACGCTGTCACTGTTGATCAGAAAGCGATTTCTTGAAAAAAAAGTTTTTAGTTGTAAATCATTCTGGATTAAGAGGAAGTAGAGGTACTGATTCGCCTGGGCCCATCAGGCTGCAGAATAGACAAACCAAAACTGCTGTTTGAAGGATTTAGTGTTTTTCTATTTTTCTCTAAAATGAGTTTATTTAAATCCTGAAAAATGCTTGACAATGGATTGCTTGTATCCTTGTGATGATGAACATTTATGTAATTGTTGAATATGAATTTTAAATTCAGTTGAGATATAAGTTTACTATCTGTGCCTAGCACTGACTTTGATTTACATGCAGGCATTCATAGACAAATATTACATTTTTTTTAAGAATTTACCTTTTAATTACTGTGTGTGTTATATTCCAAGGGCTAATTGCCGGTGGCTACAGTTTATAAATTCAATGTATCGTCTGCTTTAGGTTTTCATTTTATTGTTACATTTTATTCAAAGTTTACCGGCTAAGAACCGGTTACTGTAGTGTGAATGTCTATGCCGATACCAGCGTGCCGTTCTATTATGCTGTTACGCTGGGTAAATAAACTTCGTTGTCGAGAGTCCTCTATGGACTTGATCCTTTCACTGACTGCAGCCCTCAGACCAGCTAACGGTGTATCACCAGTCTTTCAGTTTACTTGCCTGACAGACATGACACTCGAATTTGGTGGAAGATGGTCTTGGAAATAGGTTTGCCATCTGGTACCTACGGAGTGGCCGAGCCGTATGGACTTCCTTGATGAGCACCTTAATGTATAGACTGTACCAGAAGCTAGTTGGAGGATACGATGTGCTGTGGTGTTCTGATACTGTGTCTTTCATGCTTCAGTTAACCCAGTGCCAATACGAGGCGTGTACCGGTAGTTACATTCGTAAATTTCGTATGCTTCAGCCCTGTAGCTCTGTACTGCCTTTGTGCCCTTTGGAAAATTCATCAATATTGTGAGTTGTGCCTCTAACGTGTACTCAGCATAACGGCAAGTTCAGTTTTCCTTTCTTAACTTAAGCCATCTAGAGATTCAGGTTTAAATTATAAAAATGGCTCTGAGCACTATGCGACTTAACTTCTGAGGTCATCAGTCGCCTAAAACTTAGAACTAATTAAACCTAACTAACCTAAGGAAATCACACACATCCATGCCCGAGGCAGGATTCGAACCTGCGACCGTAGCGGCAACGCGGGTCCAGACTGAAGCGCCTTTAACTGCACGGCCACACCGGCCGGCGTTTAAATTATATCTACATATCTTTAAATGAATTTTGAAATGGCAAGCTATGTAAATGACTGAGAACTTTTATTACAAACAACCTTGTTTATTGGTTTCGAGCGCAATTTGTAAGTTAGGAGTATTATTTGAGCTGGTTTCGGTAAACAGGGTTAAATATGTCACTGTTAGTTGAAGCCAGATAGACACTGTTTCTTAAATTTATTTGTACGTATCTTACCGTGGTCCATTTGTTTTGCAGGTTTGCCTGCTCACTCACGTTATTTTACTGGTGGGCAACCTCTGTTAATGGAATTGTTTTTGTCTTTGCTTTGGTTAATACTGTGTTCGTTCATCTATGTTGAAACAGGAGCACCGGAGTCAGGTGAAGGATAATACTTTGCTGTCTTCGGTTAAACTGCTGATTGGTTTGCATTTGACCAATCTTTATAACCTGCTATATTCATTTAATCAGTGCGCTTTCTAATTATAAAACTGTAGGTGAGAGCTGGCCAAAGTCGGGAGAAGTGGCCATTTGGGTCCTGGCCGCTATATGGTGCTGTCATAGAGTGGGAATTGCTTTTATTTATTCTCCCTGGAGGGCCCAGTCACCCAAGAAGTCTAATGAGTCTGCGGTGCCGCTCCTGAGAGTTATAATATTTTTTGTGGATTTCAGTTATCCTGTCTTAAGGTTAGCGATGTTTCTGTATTTATTGTGGAGAGAGAGTGAGACGTATGTCTGTTTAATAAAATTGTGTTGAAAGTGTCATATGTTGACTCCAAAATCCTACTTTAATTGCTGAAATTTCGGTCATGCTATTAGAGGGTACACAGCTTTTGTGTAATGGCGTCAATGCAGGCAAAGTGGCCACCACCCGGGGGAAAATGTCAAAGCAGCGGCCTGAAGAAGGGTTCTGCAATGATACTTACAACAAGTCCTTATAAAGGTGACACAGAAGCGACAAATAAAGCAAGAGAAGGAAAAGATTATAAAAAGAAGGAAAAATGGAAAGCAGCCGAAGGGAAGAAGGGCAGTAAGAAGATGAATGCGAAGAGCAGGAAACGCAACCGCAGAAGAGCTCTTTGCGACGACAGCGATGAAGACAGGAAGTGCATGTACTACGGAGAAAAATTTTAAAAATCGAAGCCAGAAAAACAGTGGATTTAGTGCCGGTTGTGCTCCCTCTGGCCCACGAATTCTGTTCGTGAATTCAGAAACACATTTTGACTTTTATTTGTGAATAGTGTAATTAATTTAGTTCGAATCATGTTTTAAAATGAAACAAATTTAGTTTTTGGTTAAAACAGTTTTTCATCCCTAATTTTTGAGTTTTGATCTATGCGGTTGCTTTGCCCATTCATGTCGGGCAAAGAGGTCATTTTGTCACTTTGTGAAAATTGGATTGTTTCTAGTACTTAAATGGATCCAGATGTAATCAAATCACTCGATATTATACTTCAATAGTTGCAGATTATAAAGACTAACTTCAGCGCATTCCTGCCTATTGCTACTCTAGCATCAAAAATATAGGAATACCTTAGCCTGAGGACTTCACCCAATTCTCTGCTATTGTTCACTTACTTGCGTTTATTGAACTTCTCAGAATTACTAAAAACGTGCAACGAAAATACACAATTATTTGGAGTACAATTTTTGAGAAATAAATTGTCTTTTCTGTTTATTTTTCCTTTTTTGGTTACCTGGCACCTCACTCCTACCAAAACTTCCTCGCTAGCTACAGAACTTAACTTACAGGTTCAAACGCGCTTTTTAACGACGAATGACGAAGAAAGAAGAAGGAATCAGCCTACTATGGCGGTTCTTTTCTTAACTTTAACAGTTTTTATTTAGTTTTTGTGGTTTCTTAGTTATGTATAAGTAATTACATTTAATATTCAAGCACAGTGGCTGAGATAATGTAAGAGCAAGGAGAAACAAGATCGTAGAGACCCAACACAAACTACGTCATAACGTGACGACAATGTTTTGTCACTCTTAATGTGTACGTGACGAAACAATGTAGACTCTTGCATTAGTATTCGCATTCTCATTCGCGTTCGCATCGCATTCCTTTGCTGATTACTGTTCATTGCTGAATTAATCTAAGTGTATGTTGAAAATATAATTTGAAAGCAAAGCGATATTCAAGTCGTGTGTACTCTTTGTGTAATGCCAGTCACAACTTAATTCAAAAAATATTGTGAGACACGTGGGCATATGTTAAAGACGAGGTTTTTGTGGGAAAGTTTTGAGTCGGCTTCACCGACATTTAACCACACTCCATATCTGAAAAGACAATCTGCAATTTTCGACATTACGTTAACTCGATGATTTTTCATTGCTATAGCTAAATAAAAGTAATCATTATCTTCCACTATATACAATATTTAAGCATGAACTCAAAAATTTAAAAATATTTGGTGAAGACGCAACCAGACACAAATACTTTTTAACAGTTTTATTTTAGTACCACGACCGGTTTCAGACTACCATGCCCATCTTCAGATGGCCAATAATGTTGCTTCCACAGGTGTTTTGACCAAAAGCATGTCGCCTATTCCAACACTGTGCAAGAATATTTGAGTACTCAGAATGAAATTTTCACTCTGCAGCGGAGTGTGCACTGATATGAAACTTCCTGGCAGATCAGAACTGTATGTCGGACCTAGACTGGAACTCGGGTCCTTTGACTTTGGCGGGCAAGTGTTCTGCCATCTGATCTACACAAGCACGCCTCACGACCCGTCCTCACAGTTTCATTTCCACCAGTACCTCGTCGCCTACCTTCCAAATTTCACAGAAGCTTTCCTTCATACCTTGAAGAACTAGCACTCCTGGAAGAAACGATACGGCGGAAACATGGTTTAGCCAGAGCCTGTGCGATGTTTCCAAATTTTTTTAATATTTGAGTATTTAGTGCCACTTTATAAGTTACTTCATTATTAACAATTCGCTAAAGTGCTTGCATTTATTCATATATCATGCAAAATAGTTGTATTCACTTACGTAAGTTACGGTAGATGCCGATTTGTTTTGGTGTGGTCGATGGGGTTTTCCAGGTCGAGGTATATGTTGCTGAATTCCACACAACATACATATTGCGAATAAGTTACAGTGGCCCGCTTCTTAATATCGTTAATGTCAGTGTCAGCATAACACAGGTATACACTTGGTGTTTTTGTTTACAATGCAAAGATTATCATTAAGCAGAGATAAAAAGATATGATTAATTAAATATTGACCAAAGATGCAAACAGAGCAACGATGATGTGTGGGATGTGCAAATTGTAATATGTTAATAAGAAAAAAATGTTTGCACTCTAAGAATAAACTTGCTGTCAGAGCAAATTTTTGACCAATTACTTTACATATGTTTGATTATCATTACGGTTTATGAGTTAGTTGCAGGAAATACAAAATTAAAAAGTTGGAGGGTGGGAGGAGACGACATGCTGTTGGTCAAAACATCCGTGTAAATAAAAATATTAGCCATCTGGAGATGGGCATGGCAGCCCGAAACCGATTATGATACTAATATAAAACGTTTAACTAACTGACATTAAGGTAGCCGAGTTCACATCGAGAAAATAACATTTAAAAAAATTTTTTTATTTGGTTAGACTACGCAGGAAAATGACTTCCCTCGAGAAGTGGCCCAGTCATACGGAAGACTTATCGCTGTAGCTTCCGTCCCTGAGCTTCCAACACTATGTGATCAAAAGTATCCGGACACCCTCAAAAACATATGTTTTATATATTAGGTGCATGTGCTGCCACCTACTGCCAAGTACTCCTTATCAGCGACCTCAGTAGTCGTTAGACATAGTGAGAGAGCAGAATGGGACTCACCGCGGAACTCATGAACTTCGAACGTGGTCAGGTGATTGGGTGTCACTTGTGTCATACGTCTGTACGCGAGATTTCCACACTCCTAAACATCCCTAGGTCCTCTGCTTTCGATGCGATAGTGAAGTTGAAACATGAAGGGACACGTACAGCACAAAAGCGTACAGGCCGACCTCGTCTATTGACTGACACAGACCGTCGACAGTTGAAGAGAGTCGTAATGTGTAATAGGCAGACATCTATCCAGACCATCACACAGGAATTCCATACTGCATCAGGTTCCAGTGCAAGTACTGTGACAGTTAGGCAGGAGGTGAGAAAACTTGGATTTCATGGTCGAGCGGCTGCTCGTAAGCCACACATCACGCCGGTAAATGCAAGACGACACTTCGCTTGGTGAAACATTGGACGGTTGAACAGTGGAAAAACGTTGTGTGGAGTGACGAATCACGGTACACAATGAGGCGATCAGATGACAGGATGTGGGTACGGCAAATGCCAGCTGAAAGTCATCTGCCAGCGTGTGTAGCGCCAACAGTAAAATGCTGGAGAGTTGGTGTAGTCGTGTTTTTCATGGAGGGGGCTTGCACCCCTTGTTATATTGTGTGGCACTATCACAGCACAGGCCTACATTAATGTTTTAAGCACCTTCTTGCTTCGCACTGCTGAAGAGCAATTCGGGGATGGCAATTGCATGTTTCAACACGATCGAGCACCTGTTCACAATGCACAGGCTGTGGCGGAGTGGTTACACGACGAAACGTCCCTGTAATGGACTGGCCTGCACAGAGTCCTGACCTCAATCCTACACGGTGAAAAGTATTTAAACCGACAAACTCTGGGAGGTTGTAGGGGACATAAAAACAAATATTTTTCCCTAATGCCATTTTTTCCTATGAGGATTATTTAAACCGGTGGAAGCCGTATTACGCTCTTCAGTTTTTAAAGGCCGTATTACGATCTTGAGTTGTAGGCAACTGCCGTCCACCAGTGCAGTAGCGCACCTTGAACAGTGTAAAATGCATCCTACATTTCCATGCTCTGTGTTGTTTACCGATGAAGCAACGTTCGGGCGTCATGAAGCCTTCAATATGCATAATTCGTATGTTTGGAGTGAGGATAACACACATGCCACAATTACTAGCGCTCATCAAGTGCGGTTCTTCGTTAATGTGTGGGTCGGTGTTGTTGGGGACTGTTTGATTGGGCAGTATCTGCTACCTAGGCCATTAAATGGCAGGCACTATTACAATTTTCTCGCCAGAGCATTGCCAAAATTGCTGGAAGACGTCCCGCTCCCTACAAGACAACGCATGTGGTTCCAACATGACGTGGTGCCGGCACATTTCAGAGGTCGTGTGCGTCGATTCCTGGACCGACGGTTCCCAGAAACGTGGATTGCCAGAGGTGGTCCTGTACCGTGGCCTGCTCGATCCCCAGATATGTCCCCTCTGGTTTTGTTTTGTGTGGGGAGAGATGCACAACCTTGTTTACGCAACTCCTGTTGCATCAGAAGAGGATGTGGTTGGACGGATAGTAGCAGCAGCAGGAACAATTCAGGATACTCCAGGAGGTTTTTGACCTTGTCAAACAGAACATGATCCGACGGTGTAACCTTTGTTTACGTGTCAATGGAGGCATTTTTGAAAATCTACTGTAATTGCAATTGGGTTGTGTTAATGTGTTGTCTCTTGGTCATAAAAAATGGAAAAGTGTTTGTTGGTTTAATTAATTTGCCGGCAGAGAAATGTTCCTCCACCGGTTAAATACTCCTCATAGGAAAAAATGACATTAGGGAAAAACATTTGTTTTGTTGTCCCCTACAAGCTCCCAGTGAGAAGAGTACAAAGAAACATTCTGTTAAGATCTATAGGGGCGTACAGAACATCCCCAGGAAGTGCTCTATTAGTAATAATGGGGCTCTGTCCTCTAGATATAAAAATACGAGAACAAGCAGCATGGTATTGGGTCAAGAAGGGGAACAACATGAAAATAGAGAAAATACTGGGAGCTCTGGTGAGGGACAAGGGAGAAATACGAAGAAGGAGTGAGGATTTATGACAGGAATCTTGGGAAACGGATGAATCTGGCAGAAGAACCTTTGGATTCCTGTCAAATGTTAAAGAAAGGTTAGGCATGAGGTATTTCGAGCCAACAGGGGTCTAATACACTTTCTCACTGGTCATGGGCCCTACCTAACATACCTATATCGGTTTGGGAAAAAGGCTACACCTGAGTGTGACTGTGGCGCTTCGGAGGGCACTCCCGACCATGTGGTTTACGAGTGCCCCCTTTTCGATGATGTAGCAGTGACACTAAGACAACAACTTCCACATATCAATACATATGACCTATTAAGACACGAAGAGACTTTTGAAACCCTAAACAGCTTGGCAAACGAGGTATCACGAAAAGTACTGACAGCATACTTGAGGGACTTTCATGATTAGAGACAAACACTGAACTCGTCCTAGTGCCCTAATCCTGCACCACTTGTGCGTGGACGGGCCGACTCTCAGTTGGAATCCGCCACGTGCAGGACTAGGGGGACCGGGGTACACTCATTTCTGAGTAAGATAGCACCGGAATTGACGTAGGTTAGCACAGTAGTTGTAGCATTAGGTATAGATATTAAGTTAGGAACCTGCGGCGACAAGCAATTTTGGCCTGCCCAGTGTCAGGGGCACGCTCATCGGGGTTAGCTCGATGAGCAAGGCCTTGAAGTAGGTTTATATCTAGGCTGACACACCTGTAACGCTGCAGGCAGTTAGGAATTAACAAGTAGGTAGGAAAACTAACAATTAGCTAGTACCGTATGGATTAATAACTGTGGTCTGCCTATTAACCTGTACTGTTACGCTGTCTGTAGCTCATAATAAACATTGTATCATTGTAATAACAATAATAATAGCTGCTGATAATATATAACACTGTAGTAACATTACGACCCACAAATCATTAAGGTGGTGGGTTAATTTTGTATAAATATTATAGTGTTATTGAATAAAGATTTTTTGTAAAAAAAAAAACGCTCCTAGGGTTTGTCGGTTTAAATACACTCCTGGAAATTGAAATAAGAACACCGTGAATTCATTGTCCCAGGAAGGGGAAACTTTATTGACACATTCCTGGGGTCAAATACATCACATGATCACACTGACAGAACCACAGGCACATAGACACAGGCAACAGAGCATGCGCAATGTCGGCACTAGTACAGTGTATATCCACCTTTCGCAGCAATGCAGGCTGCTATTCTCCCATGGAGACGATCGTAGAGATGCTGGATGTAGTCCTGTGGAACGGCTTGCCATGACATTTCCACCTGGCGCCTCAATTGAACCAGCGTTCGTGCTGGACGTGCAGACCGCGTGAGACGACGCTTCATCCAGTCCCAAACATGCTCAATGGGGGACAGATCCGGAGATCTTGCTGGCCAGGGTAGTTGACTTACACCTTCTAGAGCACGTTGGGTGGCACGGGATACATGCGGACGTGCATTGTCCTGTTGGAACAGCAAGTTCCCTTGCCGGTCTAGGAATGGTAGAACGATGGGTTCACTGACGGTTTGGATGTACCGTGCACTATTCAGTGTCCCATCGACGATCACCAGTGGTGTACGGCCAGTGTAGGAGATCGCTCCCCACACCATGATGCCGGGTGTTGGTCCTGTGTGCCTTGGTCGTATGCAGTCCTGATTGTGGCGCTCACCTGCACGGCGCCAAACACGCATACGACCATCATTGGCACCAAGGCAGAAGCGACTCTCATCGCTGAAGACGACACGTCTCCATTCGTCCCTCCATTCACGCCTGTCGCGACACCACTGGAGGCGGGCTGCACGATGTTGGGGCGTGAGCGGAAGACGGCCTAACGGTGTGCGGGACCGTAGCCCAGCTTCATGGAGACGGTTGCGAATGGTCCTCGCCGATACCCCAGGAGCAACAGTGTCCCTAATTTGCTGGGAAGTGGCGGTGCGGTCCCCTACGGCACTGCGTAGGATCCTACGGTCTTGGCGTGCATCCGTGCGTCGCTGCGGTCCGGTCCCAGGTCGACGGACACGTGCACCTTCCGCCGACCACTGGCGACAACATCGATGTACTGTGGAGACCTCACGCCCCACGTGTTCAGCAATTCGGCGGTACGTCCACCCGGCCTCCCGCATGCCCACTATACGCCCTCGCTCAAAGTCCGTCAACTGCACATACGGTTCACGTCCACGCTGTCGCGGCATGCTACCAGTGTTAAAGACTGCGATGGAGCTCCGTATGCCACGGCAAACTGGCTGACACTGACGGCGGCGGTGCACAAATGCTGCGCAGCTAGCGCCATTCGACGGCCAACACCGCGGTTCCTGGTGTGTCCGCTGTGCCGTGCGTGTGATCATTGCTTGTACAGCCCTCTCGCAGTGTCCGGAGCAAGTATGGTGGGTCTGACACACTGGTGTCAATGTGTTTTTTTTTCCATTTCCAGGAGTGTACTTTTCACCCTGTATACAACACCTTTGGGATGTTTTGGAACGCCGAATTCATGTCACCCCTCACCGACCGACTTCCATACCTCTCCTCAGTGCAGCACTCCGTGAAGAACGGACTGCCATTCCCCAAGAAAGCTTACAGCACCTCATTGAACGTACACCTGCGAGAGTGGAAGCTGTCATCAAGGCTAAGGGTGGGGCAACACCATACTGAATTGCAGCATTACCGATGGAGGGCACCCTGAACTTGCAAGTCGTTTTCAGCCAGGTGTCCGGATACTTTTGATCACATAGTGTATTTATTTTAGTCCTATTAGCTGCAGCCAATCACAATAACTTGACCCGGGTATGTAGTTTTCTACGAAAGAGACGCTGAGAGGTGGCAGGTGCCCCCTCCCATATTTCTATCTTACTCTGACTAATTCGATTTTTCCTCTCTAATTGCATGCGGTGAAAAGTTTTATTCCTTTACACGCGGACTTCCCACGCAGCGTCTCTCGTCACCCGGGTAGCGGGCTCTGCTGATCTTGAAAGGGTTAAGCCGACGGGTGTGAGGGAGTCGAGTGGATGCTTTCCAGACGCCGACATTGTCATAAGAGCTGCGGCGACACGCTCACAGAGGCCTGACGGAGCGGCTGGGCTAGAGATTCCGTTACTTCGCAGAAACTTAGTGAAAACACGTTCTGGCGGGCTACCAGCGAGGCGTGGGAATGACTTGTGTTCCCAGGCAGTCTTGGCGGGCAAATTCCCGCGTTTTCTGCAAAATCGTAACTGTGATTGGCTTGCTCAGGGTATAGCTCCTTGACATAGCAAAATCAGCCCAGAAATTAGCGCCAAGAATCTACATTGGTGGAATGGTAGTGCTTCGGCACAATAGCGGAATTTTCCGCCGGTTTTCGAGTTGCTGATTGGAACGTTTAACCACGGCCACTGTCGTGGGGGAGGGAACGTTCTGTGTTCGGCTTGTACCGGTGCTCTTGAGAGAAGTCGTCTCTCGCCTTTCGGTCGGAGTAGGTTACAAGACTGAGCTCTCGCTGCTCTGGACAGCCTGCCTTCCGTTGGCTGTCTAATATACTTTTGTTTAATTGTAACTGTTTGGCGAAGTTACTGAAGTTTCGACTTCAACGTAACTTTCCGAGTATAGTTGGCAGTTGAGCGTTTTGCGTACAAGTGGCCTATGTTGTCTGTCTTGAGCAGTTTTCGCTAACGTTGACTGTATCGGAGTTACAGTGTGACTTTGCTCGTCAAAATCAATCACTGTACCATCAGTGATTGTGTGGTGGGCCTTCTTCATCTCCCTCAGAGGCGCATTTGTATTGATAGGAAGTCTTTAGTCTGGAACAACCAGACCAGGATAATTTGTTTCGGGCTATAGTCGCGACATTATCATCACCACGACAGGACGTCGAAGCAACCAGCCATCGCTTCCGGTACGCCAGATCGTGTCCTTGCAGTTAAGAAGACAGCTTCGTAATGTATGTCCGCAGCATCGGCAGATTAGGGAATTTGTTCTGTGATAATCAGAGCTCAGCAGAGCACTCCTTTTCCCGTCTTTTCTTAGGTGGTTCTGTCTTGGGTGTTCATTGTCTGAGTTCTCACTACTGTGGCAGCAATTAATGTTGGGTTGGCTGGGTGTTTCTCTTAAGATTTGAGTTGCAAGGGATTGGCTCCACATACCACTTCGTCATAGATGTCACAAGCTAGTTTATGGACAACTTTACCCTCACAGCATTTATTTGAGTATCCAATTTGATCCAATTTGATGTATTGTAAATGTTTCATGTGTTTTGTTTATGATTTTGAGTTTAGTCATAATAAATCAAATTGTTATTTTGGACAGAACTTTCATTCTGTTAATTGGTAGAGCAACCCTTTCATTTCTCACTACTTTACTGAAACTTTCCTTTATTTAATTAATGTCTATCGAATTAAATTATTGCACGTGCCAAACTCTTTTCTACTCCACTTGCAGGGTCGATTACAGTCAGTTCGCGTTTCTTCTTAATCCATGTGCAACAGCAAAAGTCGGAGTTAGAATAGGGGGGGGGGGGGCTTAGAGCATCATTTACATATGAAGATTCTAGAAGAATTTAGTGTCAAATACACTGCTAGCCCCGGCACCTCGCAACGCGACATTATGCAGGTCGATTGTCTTAGGAGATTTGTGTGGCAGAACCTGGAGATGCGGAGCGATCGCCACGTAAGACTCGCAGCGTGGGTGGGGCGATTGGGGGAGGGGGGTTGGACCCGGCCCTACTCCGCCAGCCACCCTCGGCCGGCTTCTTGGCCTTGGGAGGCGCTCGATGCCGCCGGAGGCTGCGCGCCTCAACCCGCGCCGCCGTCGGCACATCCCGGCGGTGGGCGACGAGAGCCGCGCACGCGCAGTGGGCACGCGCGAACCGCGCACGCGCGCCGCGCACCCCGGCAGCGGCGTAGCGTAGCGTAGCCTCACGCCAGTAGTGTCGCCACGCGCGATCCGCAGCCAGCGAGCAGACAGCCGGCCGGTCGTCCGACGCCGAAAGTCGCACCGCGTCCGCCTCCCCACTGCGACCGGGTCAGACCACAGCGGCCCGGGTGACCGGACGAGCTGCCCGAGTGCGTCGCCGAGAAACGAGTTCGCTGGGTGCGGAGTTTCCGTCGTGTCTGTGGTGCCTCCTTCTCCGGGACTCTCCGCCGGCAGCGCATCGACATTCCGGGCTGTAGATTTCTCGCAGGCGAGCAGAACAACAGCCGGTCCTCGGGTCGGCTTTGAAGAAGGCTGCTGTCGGCTGCTGTGGCGACGGCGTAGAGCCTGCGAGGAGGCGGCGGTGGCCACGCCCCGCGGGACTCGGGCTGTGATTGGCCGCTGCGCATGACGCCGCCGCGGGGACTGCCGCTGCCGCCGCTGCTGCTGCTGCTGCTGCTGCTGCTGCTGCTGGCGTCGCGTGAGTACTCGCCCCCTGCCGCTAAAGCACTCGGCACGAAAACCCTACCACCTACTCGACACACTCGTATTTCCAGGAAGCGCCGCTCACAACCACCGATTCTCGTCACGGTATCACCACAGCTTAACGCGCGCAATCACTCCACTCTTGCTCATCTTCGTTACACACCGCGACAGTGGCGCGCCAAGTGAACTGTAAGCTGCCCTGTTGGACACGATATCCGATGAATCAGAATCATCGTCATTTCGTTATCAGCCTTGCAGCACGTTTACACTTCGTAGCTCCCCACGCTTCTTTGTCCCCTACTTAATTCTTCGGTTCCCTCCTTGCGGTCCACTGACGTCATCTAACGTCTGGTATCTTCCCCTGCCTTTCCTCTTTCCCCCGGATAAAACCTTATACTGCCTCTACTAGAAGTCAGACCTGTCTCGAATTATCTCCTGCCCAGACTAGCTTCCGATTCTTCACTGCCAGCAGCATCCTCCGATCTTATCCAACTCTTGTCACTCCTGATTGAAACCTGGTAATTAAGGAAAGCAGGACTGGGTTGCGATTGTGGACGGGGCCCGAATCAATTACTATTGGTTTGCTTTGCAATTTCACTCATTTACTTCAGTAAATAATTTTTGAAAACAAGCCAATGAGAGCGCAATCAGACTTTTAAGGCGCGTAACCACAGTCATTGCTGAAGGCATTTAAACTCAAAAATTTCAATTATTTAAAATTTAGCAAATATACTGTAATACGAAGCCCATGCCTACCACAGTAGTACAAGTTTATATGCCAACTAGCCCCGCAGATGACGAAGAGACTCATGAAGTGTATGATGAGATAAAAGAAATTATTCAGATAGTGAAGGGAGACGAAAATTTAATAGTCATGGATGACTGGAAATCGACAGTAGGAAAAGGAAGAGAAGGAAAAGTAGTACGTGAATATGGAATGGGGTTAAGGAATGAAAGAGGAACCTGCCTGGTAGAATTTTACACAGAGCATAACTTAATCATAGCTGACACTTGCTTCAAGAATCATAAAAGAAGGTTGTATACATGGGAGAAGCCTAGACATACTGGAAGATGTCAGATAGATTATATAATGGTAAGACAGAGATTTAGGAACTCTGACCACAACATATTGGTTATGAACTGTAGATTAAAACTGAAGAAACTGCAAAAAGGTGGGAATTTAAGGAGATGGGACCTGGATAAATTGAAAGAACCTGAGGTTGTAGAGAGTTTCAGGGAGAGCATTAGGGAACGATTGACAAGAATGGGGGGAAAGAAATACAGTAGAAGAAGAATGGGTAGCTTTGAGAGATGAAATAGTGAAAGCAACAGAGGATCAAGTAGGTAAATAGACGAGGGCTAATAGAAATCCTTGGGTAACAGAAGAGATATTGAATGTAATTGATGAAAGGAGAAAATACAAAAATGCAGTAAATGAAGCAGAAAAAAAGGAATACAAACGTCTCAAAAATGAGATCGACAGGAAGTGCAAAATGGCTAAGCAGGGATGGCTAGAGGACAAATGTAAGGATGTAGAAGCATGTATCACTAGGAGTAAGATACTGCCTACAGGAAAATTAAAGAGACCTTTGGAGAAAAGAGAACCAGCTTTATGAATATCAATAGCTCAGACGGAAAATCAGTCCTAAGCAAAGAATGGAAAGCAGAAAGGTGGAAGGAGTATATAGAGGGTCTATACAAGGCCGATGTACGAGGGCAATATTATGGAAATGGAAGATGATGTAGATGAAGATGAAAAGGGAGATATGATTCTGCGTGAAGAGTTTGACAGAGCACTGAAAGACCTAAGACGAAACAAGGCCCCGGGAGTAGACAACATTCCATTAGCACTACTGATAGCCTTGGGAGAGCCAGCCCTGACCAAACTCTACCATCTGGTGAGCAAGATGTATGAGACAGGCGAAATACCGTCAGACTTCAAGAAGAATATAATAATTCCAGTCCCAAAGAAAGCAGGTGCTGACAGATATGAAAATCTATCAGTTTAGTAAGCCAGGGCTACAAAATGCTAACACGAATTCTTTACAGACGAATGGAAAAACTGGTAGAAGCCGATCTCGGGGAAGATCTGTTTGGATTCCGTAGAAATGTTGGAACACGTGAGGAATTGCTGACCCTATGACTTATCTTAGAGAATAGATTAAGGAAAGGCAAACCTACGTTTCTAGCATTTGTAGACTTAGAGAAAGATTTTTGACAATGTTGATTGGAATACTCTCTTTCGTATTCTGAAGGTGGCAGGGGTAAAATACAGGGAGCGAAAGGCTATTTACAATTTGTACAGAAACCAGATGGCAGTTAGAAGACTCGAGGGGCATGAAAGGGAAGCAGTGGTCGGGAAGGGAGTGAGACAGGGTTGTAGCTTCTCCCTGATGTTATTCAATCTACACTCCTGGAAATTGAAATAAGAACACCGTGAATTCATTGTCCCAGGAAGGGGAAACTTTATTGACACATTCCTGGGGTCAGATACATCACATGATCACACTGACAGAACCACAGGCACATAGACACAGGCAACAGAGCATGCACAATGTCGGCACTAGTACAGTGTATATCCACCTTTCGCAGCAATGCAGGCTGCTATTCTCCCATGGAGACGATCGTAGAGATGCTGGATGTAGTTCTGTGGAACGGCTTGCCATGCCATTTCCACCTGGCGCCTCAGTTGGACCAGCGTTCGTGCTGGACGTGCAGACCGCGTGAGACGACGCTTCATCCAGTCCCAAACATGCTCAATGGGGGACAGATCCGGAGATCTTGCTGGCCAGGGTAGTTGACTTACATCTTCTAGAGCACGTTGGGTGGCACGGGATACATGCGGACGTGCATTGTCCTGTTGGAACAGCAAGTTCCCTTGCCGGTCTAGGAATGGTAGAACGATGGGTTCTATGACGGTTTGGATGTACCGTGCACTATTCAGTGTCCCCTCGACGATCACCAGTGGTGTACGGCCAGTGTAGGAGATCGCTCCCCACACCACGATGCCGGGTGTTGGCCCTGTGTGCCTCAGTCGTATGCAGTCCTGATTGTGGCGCTCACCTGCACGGCGCCAAACACGCATACGACCATCATTGGCACCAAGGCAGAAGCGACTCTCATCGCTGAAGACGACACGTCTCCATTCGTCCCTCCATTCACGCCTGTCGCGACACCACTGGAGGCGGGCTGCACGATGTTGGGGCGGGAGCGGAAGACGGCCTAACGGTGTGCGGGACCGTAGCCCAGCTTCATGGAGACGGTTGCGAATGGTCCTCGCCGATACCCCAGGAGCAACAGTGTCCCTAATTTGCTGGGAAGTGGCGGCGCGGTCCCCTACGGCACTGCGTAGGATCCTACGGTCTTGGCGTGCATCCGTGCGTCGCTGCGGTCCGGTCCCAAGTCGACGGGCACGTGCACCTTCCGCCGACCACTGGCGACAACATCGATGTACTGTGGAGACCTCACGCCCCACGTGTTGAGCAATTCGGCGGTACGTCCACCCGGCCTCCCGCATGCCCACTATACGCCCTCGCTCAAAGTCCGTCAACTGCACATACGGTTCACGTCCACGCTGTCGCGGCATGCTACCAGTGTTAAAGACTGCGATGGAGCTCCGTATGCCACGGCAAACTGGCTGACACTGACGGCGGCGGTGCACAAATGCTGCGCAGCTAGCGCCATTCGACGGCCAACACCGCGGTTCCTGGTGTGTCCGCTGTGCCGTGCGTGTGATCATTGCTCGTACAGCCCTCTCGCAGTGTCCGGAGCAAGTATGGTGGGTCTGACACACCGGTGTCAATTTGTTCTTTTTTCCATTTCCAGGAGTGTATATACACTCCTGGAAATGGAAAAAAGAACACATTGACACCGGTGTGTCAGACCCACCATACTTGCTCCGGACACTGCTAGAGGGCTGTACAAGCAATGATCACACGCACGGCACAGCGGACACACCAGGAACCGCGGTGTTGGCCGTCGAATGGCGCTAGCTGCGCAGCATTTGTGCACCACCGCCGTCAGTGTCAGCCAGTTTGCCGTGGCATACGGAGCTCCATCGCAGTCTTTAACACTGGTAGCATGCCGCGACAGCGTGGACGTGAACCGTATGTGCAGTTGACGGACTTTGAGCGAGGGCGTATAGTGGGCATGCGGGAGGCCGGGTGGACGTACCGCAGAATTGCTCAACACGTGGGGCGTGAGGTCTCCACAGTACATCGATGTTGTCGCCAGTGGTCGGCGGAAGGTGCACGTGCCCGTCGACCTGGGACCGGACCGCAGCGACGCACGGATGCACGCCAAGACCGTAGGATCCTACGCAGTGCCGTAGGGGACCGCACCGCCACTTCCCAGCAAATTAGGGACACTGTTGCTCCTGGGGTATCGGCGAGGACCACTCGCAACCGTCTCCATGAAACTGGGCTACGGTCCCGCACACCGTTAGGCCGTCTTCCGCTCACGCCCCAACATCGTGCAGCCCGCCTCCAGTGGTGTCGCGACAGGCGTGAATGGAGGGACGAATGGAGACGTGTCGTCTTCAGCGATGAGAGTCGCTTCTGCCTTGGTGCCAATGATGGTCGTATGCGTGTTTGGCGCCGTGGAGGTGAACGCCACAATCAGCACTGCATACGACCGAGGCACACAGGGCCAACACCCGGCATCATGGTGTGGGGAGCGATCTCCTACACTGGCCGTACACCACTGGTGATCGTCGAGGGGACACTGAATAGTGCACGGTACATCCAAACCGTCATCGAACCCATCGTTCTACCATTCCTAGACCGGCAAGGGAACTTGCTGTTCCAACAGGACAATGCACGTCCGCATGTATCCCGTGCCACCCAACGTGCTCTAGAAGGTGTAAGTCAACTACCCTGGCCAGCAAGATCTCCGGATCTGTCCCCCATTGAGCATGTTTGGGACTGGATGAAGCGTCGTCTCACGCGGTCTGCACGTCCAGCACGAACGCTGGTCCAACTGAGGCGCCAGGTGGAAATGGCATGGCAAGCCGTTCCACAGGACTACATCCAGCATCTCTACGATCGTCTCCATGGGAGAATAGCAGCCTGCATTGCTGCGAAAGGTGGATATACACTGTACTAGTGCCGACATTGTGCATGCTCTGTTGCCTTTGTCTATGTGCCTGTGGTTCTGTCAGTGTGATCATGTGATGTATCTGACCCCAGGAATGTGTCAATAAAGTTTCCTCTTCCTGGGACAATGAATTCACGGTGTTCTTATTTCAATTTCCAGGAGTGTATTGAGCAAGCAGTAATGGAAACAAAATAAAAATTCGGAGTAGGAATTAAAATCCATGGAGAAGAAATAAAAACTGAGGTTCGCCGATGACATTGTAATTGTGTCAGAGACAGCAAAGGACCTGGAAGAGCAGCTGAACGGAATGGACAGCGTCTTGAAAGGAGGATATAAGATGAACATCAACAAAAGAAAAACGAGGATAATGGAATGTAGTCGAATTGAATTGTGTGATGCTGCGAGAATTAGATTAGGAAATGAGACGCGTAAAGTAGTAAATGCGTTTTGCTATTTGGGGAGCAAAATAACTGAATATGGTCGAAGTAGAGAGGATATAAAATGTAGACTGGCAATGGAAAGGAAAGCGTTTCTAAAGAAGAGAAATTTGTTAACATCGAGTATTGATTTAAGTAACAGGAAGTCGTTTCTGAAAGTATCTGTATGGAGTGTAGCCATGCATGGAAGTGAAACGTGGACGATAGTTTAGACAAGAAGAGAATGGAAGCTTTTGAAATGTGGTGCTACAGAAGAATGCTGAAGATTAGGTGGGTAGATCACGTAACTAATGAGGAGGTATTGAACAGAATTGGGGAGAAGAGAAATTTGTGGCACAACTTGACTAGAAGAAGGGATCGGTTAGTAGGACATGTTCTGAGGCATCAAGTGATCACCAATTTAGTATTAGAGGGCAGCGCAGAGGGTAAAAATAGTAGAGGGAGACCAAGAGATGAATACACTAAACAGATTCATCGGGCTGTAGGTTGCAGTAGGTACTGGGAGATGAAGAAGCTTGCACAGGATAGAGTAGCATGGAGAGCGGCATCAAACCAGTCTCTGGACTGAAGACCACAACAACTGTCAAACGGGAAACGGCATAGCAAAGATTAATTTAAAAAAACAATAGTTATAGTAAAACAAAACACAAAGGCCAGTGACAGACGGTGCTCCAGGAGTATGTCACACCAAAACCACTTCCGCGAGCGAAGAGAAAGGCAGCCAAGAGTTGCATTCGAATCAGAAGATGGTAACTCGGACTAGTGGCAGTCTAACGAGTGACTAATGATAATCTTGGGGAGGCTACCTGACATCCAACAAATGCCCCCCAGGGCAGGAAACTGGATCGTTAGCAGCCACAAGACAAAGACAGAAAGATACTGCTGGTTGAACTTAACAATGTAAGAAGCTGAAAATAGTAAATAGTAATTAGAAGCTCAGGAAGGCTAATCAGATCCTCCTTCCTCAGGTACTCCACTCGCTGCTTTTCTCCTCGGCGGCACTATGAGCATCAACACGAAACCAAATCACTGGAGAATCGTGAGATTTCACAATGGTGGAGGTTTCTCAACGCGAATTGAAATGCGCTCAACTTAAACATGCAGGATCCGGTTTCGACGAGTTCGTGCATCCTCGTGACGACTGCCCTTCGATCCGGCAGTCCATGCGCGCCGCCAGTGGTCCCCGCGTGTTGTCGCTGTGCGTGGACCTCGCTGCTCCTGCCTCCCCAACCGCACTGCCACACTCACATCACACGGAACCTGGACGATGTCGCCCCAATGACAGGACAGCGAAACTACATATCGGTAGGCGCCGCTGCTGCCACCAGCGGACACGCAACGCTTACGAAACCGAGTGGCGCCAGTGAACACGGGATGAAGACGACAACGCAACCGTGCCAACTAAACGATACGGTCTGGCAGAGACCTACACACGGCACCAACGTGAGCCGCAGCACGGCTCACTGACTTTATCAGTAAAGCTTATCTTTTCCATTTGCGCTTCATCCACATGACATTTCACAAGCTTCAATTCTGCTCTCGCCCTCCTTTCTCGATGTCTGTGTTTCCACTCTGTACAAGGCCATGCTCCGTATCAGCATTTCGCTAGTCACTTTCTTAATTCTGTGTTCAAATCACTAATTAAGTCTTTTCTGCTTTTGAAATGCCGCTTTCGACAGCACCATTCTGACTTCGATGTCCTGTTCACAACTTCCATAATTCAACTTCCCAAAAACACTTATGCAAGAAAAAGTCTCAACACCAAGGCTTTGTGCGACAACGACGAATGTTGATAGGCGTATTTCTACACCTGAAAGATGGTAGGCCTACCTGTCAAATGTCGTACTAGTCGCACAACGGTGGAACCAGTAGCGAGGATTAAAATCAGTATTTCTTTTTAATACACGCTGTAAACATTTGTAAGCGTTAGTTACCTTAGGGACTGGACGTGGTGAGTTGATGTTAGTCAAGAAAGCCTGTAAGGTGTCAAAGACGCCAATTCAACACCCCCACTGAGTTTGAACGAGGTCGTCTAATGGGGCGACGAGAAGGTGGATGTTCCTTCTGCGATTTTGCAGAGAGTCTTGGTAAGAATGTAGCCACTGTACATGATTGCGGCAGCACTGGTCACGAGAGTCTACGGTCCAAGAAGACTCTGCTCCGAATGGTCACGTGGCACTGCCGAGATGGGAGGTCACCACGTTCGATGTATGGCTCTGGCGCATGTACTGCATCTGCAGCGGCTGTTTGAGCAGCAGTTGGTACCACAGTGACGCAACGCACTGTTGCAAATCACGGACAGCTCTGTGTCAGACGACCTGCAGCGTGCATTCCACTGACTCCAAACAACCGCCATTTGCGACTTCGGTGGGTCCAGCGAAATCTCATCGGAGGACAGGGTGGACATCGATCTTGTTTCCTGAGGAAAGGTGGTTCTACCTCGGTACCAGTGACGGACGGGTGTTATTTAGAAGCAGGAAACTTGGGGCGTGCAACCAACCAGTCTGCGTGCTAGGCACACTGGACTTGCACCTGGAGTTATGGTCTGGGGTGCGATTTCGTATGACTAAGCACTGAGACTGCAAAACTGTAGATAAGTCAGGTGAAGCGACCTGTCGTGCTGCGATTCATGAACAGCATTGCAGGGGGTGTTGTCCAACATGCTGTAAAAAGAGTGTCGACGTGTTGCCTTGGATTGCTCGATCACCAGATCTGTCTCGAGTCTAGCAGATATGAAACATCATTCGACGACAACTCCAGCGTCATCCACAGACAGTCCCTGTATCTACCGACCAAACGCAACAGGCATGGAACTCCATCCCACAAAATGGTTCAAATGGCTCTGAGCACTATCGGACTCAACATCTGAGGTCATCAGTCGCCTAGAACTAAGAACTACTTAAACCTAACTAACCTAAGGACATCACACACATCCAAGCCCGAGGCAGGATTCGAACCTGCGACAGTAGCGGTCGCGCGGTTCCAGACTGAAGCGCCTAGAACCGCTCGGAAACTCCGGCCTTTCCATCCCACAGACTGACATACACTACCTAAACAATACAATGCATGCACGTTTGTATGCTTGCATTCGTAATGACTTATCTCGCGCCTACATCAACCAGTGATCTTGGAATGTTAATCATTTAAATGTGTTGTGTAGACAAATGTATTCTGGGTAAAGGTTCCCCCTCTCTTGCTCTGTCCGCTTCGAATCTAGCCGCTGATGAAGACCAACCAATAGCGGTAGCAGGAATTTCAACCAATAACCCTTCTCCAGCATAAGTGTGGAACAGTGCCTCTCTATCCAATGACGATGGCCGCCAATGATATCCACAGGAGATGAGCTACCAACGCCCCTTCTTCTGTATTAGCCTATGACTATGGCCCACCAATGGTAGCCACATGTATTTTAACCAATACTATCACTTCTCCAGAACGAACGCCAGAAAATTCCCCCTTTATAAGTGGACGCGACACTCGTCTCTGACAGTGTTCTAGCAGTAGTGAACACCAAAAGATCCTGAGGAAGATCCCAGCAGAGGGGCCGAAACGTCGAACATTTTAGAAGAAACATGACGCGGCCTAATAACCCGGAAGATTTTAACTTCAGTGTACTTAATGCTTCGCCACTTCTCTTTTCCTAAAGTACACTATGCTGTTCTTTTCTTTAAGTCTATAACGAAGCCTTCCGTTTTCTTTATATTTATTTTCGCACCATATGCTACACAGGCTTAATACATGCCATTTAACATTTGAATCACTCTACCTTCATTTCCTGCAAGTATCACAATTTCGTCTCCAAATCTTAGGCACTCTACTTTCCCACGCCAGTTTTCCCACCCAAAAAACTTCTCATGATTCCCTCCAAATATACACTCCTGGAAATGGAAAAAAGAACACATTGACACCGGTGTGTCAGACCCACCATACTTGCTCCGGACACTGCGAGAGGGCTGTACAAGCAATGATCACACGCACGGCACAGCGGACACACCAGGAACCGCGGTGTTGGCCGTCGAATGGCTCTAGCTGCGCAGCATTTGTGTACCGCCGCCGTCAGTGTCAGCCAGTTTGCCGTGGCATACGGAGCTCCATCGCAGTCTTTAACACTGGTAGCATGCCGCGACAGCGTGGACGTGAACCGTATGTGCAGTTGACGGACTTTGAGCGAGGGCGTATAGTGCGCATGCGGGAGGCCGGGTGGACGTACCGCCGAATTGCTCAACACGTGGGGCGTGAGGTCTCCACAGTACATCGATGTTGTCGCCAGTGGTCGGCGGAAGGTGCACGTGCCCGTCGACCTGGGACCGGACCGCAGCGACGCACGGATGCACGCCAAGACCGCACCGCCACTTCCCAGCAAATTAGGGACACTGTTGCTCCTGGGGTATCGGCGAGGACCATTCGCAACCGTCTCCATGAAGCTGGGCTACAGTCCCGCACACCGTTAGGCCGTCTTCCGCTCACGCCCCAACATCGTGCAGCCCGCCTCCAGTGGTGTCGCGACAGGCGTGAATGGAGGGACGAATGGAGACGTGTCGTCTTCAGCGATGAGAGTCGCTTCTGCCTTGGTGCCAATGATGGTCGTATGCGTGTTTGGCGCCGTGCAGGTGAGCGCCACAATCAGGACTGCATACGACCGAGGCACACAGGGCCAACACCCGGCATCATGGTGTGGGGAGCGATCTCCTACACTGGCCGTACACCACTGGTGATCGTCGAGGGGACACTGAATAGTGCACGGTACATCCAAACCGTCATCGAACCCATCGTTCTACCATTCCAAGACCGGCAAGGGAGCTTGCTGTTCCAACAGGACAATGCACGTCCGCATGTATCCCGTGCCACCCAACGTGCTCTAGAAGGTGTAAGTCAACTACCCTGGCCAGCAAGATCTCCGGATCTGTCCCCCATTGAGCATGTTTGGGACTAGATGAAGCGTCGTCTCACGCGGTCTGCACGTCCAGCACGAACGCTGGTCCAACTGAGGCGCCAGGTGGAAATGGCATGGCAAGCCGTTCCACAGGACTACATCCAGCATCTCTACGATCGTCTCCATGGGAGAATAGCAGCCTGCATTGCTGCGAAAGGTGGATATACACTGTACTAGTGCCGACATTGTGCATGCTCTGTTGCCTGTGTCTATGTGCCTGTGGTTCTGTCAGTGTGATCATGTGATGTATCTGACCCCAGGAATGTGTCAATAAAGTTTCCCCTTCCTGGGACAATGAATTCACGGTGTTCTTATTTCAATTTCCAGGAGTGTATGTTAAGTAGCATCGGTGAGAGACAACAGTCTTGTCTTGCTGTTTTCTTAAGTCTCATTTTCTATTCTCACCCTTGCCTTCTGATTCAAGTACAGGCTTGCAATCAGTCTTCACTCTTTCCAATGTAACCCACTGCTCTTCAAGACAACTACCAGTTCATCACACTGCACTCTGTCGCAGCTCTTTCAAAACGGGAAATGCCTGTTTGCCGTTTTCTATATATCTTTTACCAATAGTCCTCAGGAAATAAATGGTATCTCGTATCCCTTCGCCTCTTCTGGACGCTATTGCTTCTCGCTAGCCACTTCTTCCAGCGCTCTCTGCCGCCTTGTATAGAGAACTCTAAGAAAAACTTTTGCTGCCTGCAATACTAGTCTGATGGTCCTCTGCGAATGACAATTCAATCATTTATATTCATTTTTAACATTTTTTGTACTAAAGGGAATCCGTGTAACGCAATAAATTGGGCACTAACAGAAGGGCCTTCCACTTTTATAGGTAGAAAAGAAAGTCGCGACCAGAGGACAACAAAACAAGCAAATAATCGTAACCCTTGTTTGATATGCTCGGGTGTAGCAGACCACAAGCCCTAACAGAAGGGCCTTCCACTTTTATAGGTAGAAAAGAAAGTCGCGACCAGAGGACAACAAAACAAGCAAATAATCGTAACCCTTGTTTGATACGCTCGGGTGTAGCAGACCACAAGCCCGCTTTTCGTTAATTTTAATTATGTACACCTGACAAAATCGGATCCTTGGCTCCATCTGTTAAAAGTTCTAAACCAGGAGTACCCCTAAAGTCAGCGGCATCACACGGAAGCGTCACTCCATCTGTGGCAGCGATCCACAGTCCACTGGGGTCGCCTACACCCCAGTGTGACAAGTAAGGTCAAGTGTGTGAAATTTAAGTCCATTTTGGTTTCATAGTGAAAAAGGAAGCGACTATACTTCGTTATATCATGTCTAATTTTGTAGTACGATAGATAATATTTCATTCAAATAATGAGATGTCGTATAATCTGCAAACTCGACATATAGCGAGGAGTCGCTTGAAATGGACGAAAATCGTGAGCAGTTTCTGGAACAACGAGACGAAGAGAATTTTCCGAGTGAAGGAGAGGATTATACGCAGACTACAGGAGAGGAAGAGGATGCAGTTGACGATATTGAAATGGAGGACGCTGATGTGAATGAGCGCCTCTAAAGTTCTCTCTCGAGGGTACCAATGAAAAAGTGACGGCAGTCTACTGCTTAGAGGTTTTATACCACAATCTTGTGACGCCCCGCTTGGTGAAGTCATACGCCGTAAGTACACAATGACCAGACATCGGGTATGACTGCGCTGGAATTTTGAAAAAAGGTGTTGTTGCTGATAAAAATCTTGACCACACTGATCTGCCAAATCAGGTGCGACGTGTCCTTTGCAATAGGAAAGGGGACCGAGAAATCAAAAAAAGGTTGTTCGTCCTGTCACTGTCCAATTTGCAACGAGAACAGCTATGTTATCTATGATGAGTGTGTACCTTAAAGATACAAAAATTTGACTGAAATTCTTTCATTTCGTTATATTGAACGTATTTCTTCTATTTTCAAATCAGAATCGTATGAATATTGTCTTTAAACAATAAAAACTTTGCTCCTTTCGCTAATAAGAGAATTCTCACATTCTCACAATATTCCTCTATTTCAGAATACATTTCTTCTTTTTTTGTTAGTTCAGTAATCAATTTTTTCTTCTTCTTGTAATGCATCTTGAGCAAACTCAGTTTTAAATTTGCAGCCATTTGCAT
This sequence comes from Schistocerca nitens, assembly GCF_023898315.1. Classification (NCBI taxonomy): domain Eukaryota; kingdom Metazoa; phylum Arthropoda; class Insecta; order Orthoptera; family Acrididae; genus Schistocerca; species Schistocerca nitens. The sequence goes on along the minus strand of NC_064615.1, from coordinate 1,100,184,964 downwards.
GAAAACATAAAAAACAGGGTTGCTTGTCCGTCGGTCATATCTTGGAAATGCCATGATCTCCCAGATCCACCGACTTTCTGTGGTGATATTTAAAGGCATTGGTGCATTCCAACACTGTGGATAGTTCGATGATCTCCGGAAATGCATTGTGGATAGTTCTCAATATATTATGAACATCCTAAATTGTTTAACGTTTACTGCTATCGATGAGTAGATAGCACACATGAACGGTGACCATGTGATGTGAAACACTCGTTGTAGAATGTTTGTACTCAAGTGCGTATCTGCGGTACGGATCATCAGGGACTTTGTTGTAATGTTTTCATACACTCGCTCGTAACATGTCTTATTGCGGAAACCAATGGTTACCGGACGTATGTTTATTGCGATTATTTGCTTGTTTCACCTTATAACAGTCAAACACACTGTATATGTTTCCTAAAGACCACAAGACGTATGAAACAACACACCACGAGCCTGTTTATTTACGATATCCCTCTAATCTACGGACATTTACTGGAGAAGAACTATAAAGAGACAGTAAGAAGACATACTCAATTCCGTAAGTACGTCGTATATCTACACAATAATCTGAAGTTCATTGTAATTCGAAACAAACCAGGATATGAATTTGTAAAAAGGGAAACTGGTTTGGAACACAGTACCTAGATTGTTTCAGCTACCAGATGAGCCACTATAGCTGCAGATGAAGAGGCGTGATAACAAAACGACGAAAACAATAAAATCGTTTCCCGACTCAAAAAAAACAAATTCCGCAATTGTCGCTACACCAGTGGCACGAAAGTCCAACTTTTTCAACACTGTCGTCCTTTTTAGAAGAAAAAATTACAGTAAATAAATATTCCTGAACTGAAAAGTCGAGTGATGTAGGACAACGAGCAAATCTTTTGATCTGGTGCGAAACATGGGCATGTCAAAGAAAGAAAGAGCAGGCCACAACAGAAACACATACATTTTACGAATAGAGTACTGCGTTTGCATTCTCTTGCTTTCAGTTTTTCCCTTTATTGTTATTCCATTCCCCTCCCCCCCCCCCTAAATCCCCCCACACGACACACAACGGGAGGGATGGGCTGTCAGTGGTTAAAATTCTCCGCTATCCAGTCACAGGATTTTAATTATTTAAAACATTTTAAAATTTTTACAAGTCGCTGGAATATGAACGTTTCCACAAAATAACATGCAGATGGTGAGTGGCGTCGGTTAAAAGACAGAAGGCAGATTTATTGACTGTTTAAAATATTTATGGAGGCGAATGCAGTGATGAGTTCGTGTAGACTGCCATGTTTGTGGGTGTTACGGGTTGTACGTTTTCGTGCGGTGTGTAGTATGGGTTCTATGTGGCCAGATATTCGTTTCATGTATTTCAAAGGGCTGTGGGTGGTGGGGAATGGTGAGGACAGGAGCCCTGAAAAGGGGGAAAGAGGGGCGGGTTCTGTTAGATCTGGCAGGATGGGTACGTATCAGACCGGATTTCTGGGTCGGGTAAATCCAAGTGATTAAAGTTTCGTTTGCAGAGGATGTGGAGAGCAGCGTGTAGGTGCAGTGTTGGGGGAATGTGGTGTATAGGAGAGGCAGGGGCAGGAGGGGAGATTGAGGGTTAATGTAAGATGGGTGGGGAATTTTATAAGCTGATAAAGGATTGGTTACAGCTTCCTTTCACAATGGTGTTAATGCCAATAACCGCAAAAAATATGCATGTTTACTATGGTGAATCAACACATTCTCGGAAAATAAGAAAAGTTCTTTGAGTAGTATTTACACAAGATTTCTTCTCCTATTTTTGATGGCTTCAGTGGCCCAAGGGCTACAATTCGCTTATCAATACTTTGCAATACGCCCGTTCGGATTTAGCTTCTAAATAACTAAACACTAATTGTTTGCTGTTGCTGATTTAATTCGTCGTTCTTCTTGAATGCAGATATAATCCTTGTCATACGTTTTTAGCACAAGGTAATTGTTTCATTCACATAGTTTTTAAAATTAGCTTCTTATCTCCAATACACGAAGTAGCTTGGCAGAATATAAACGAAACGAGGCTTAAAAGAGCGGAGCCATAATCATAACAACAACTTAACGCAGACTGCCCCACATGGCATCAACTTTTGACCGAAGATCATTAGACGCCAAGGATAATATTCAAAGAGGTTACAACGGTCTATACTGTATCATTAATTTTGTAAATTAAGAAAGTAGGGATTCATGCATTCTTGTCAAATAATGCACACTTTTTTACTTACACATTTATTTTTTTAATACCTCTTTACAGTTCTTTAGTATACTCTCCCTGCTTCTCTATAACAGTCCCGACCTTTCTAAAGCTCTGTTATTCAATCCAGGAACCACTTCTGTTCATCTGTCGAATGGCGCGGATAACGGTGGTAGAAAGCTGTTCAAGAGACAGATAACGCCGTCCGCGCATAGGTTTTTTTCAACTTCGGGAACAAGTTGAATTCTGGTGGACTCATGTCCGGGCTGTAGAGAGGATTCGGCAACACTTTCCACCCGCATTCGCGCAGTTTTGGGCCCACAACACTGCAGACATGCGGGCGAGAACTGTCGTGGAGAATGAGTGCAGCAGACCACGCTTGCATGTTGAGCCAACGACGTTGTCAGTTACAACTGCAGTGAGCACGGCACCGTCAGAATTCGACCTTCGATCGATGAAAATCTGTCGACTTTTCGGGCGAATCACAGTCTTGCTAACAAGTCGATGTTCGTCTCCACAAACCCCGTCGTCTAGGTGAAGAGCGGCCTGAAACGTCCAGAGCGTCACGGGCGCAGGCTGGTGGGGAAAATATTATGCTCTTTCTTTCCAGACATCAGTCTTCTGACGGGTTTGATGCGGCCTGTCGTGAATTCCTCTCCTGTGCCAACTTCTTCATCTCAGAGTAGCATTTGCTACCTACGTCTTCAATTATTTGCTGGGTGTATTCCAGACTCTGTCTTCTTCAGTTTTTGTCCTCTACAGCTCCCTCTAGTACCATGGAAGGCATTCCCTGCTGTCTTAACGTCCTATCATCCTGTCCCTTCTCCTTATCAGTGTTTTCCACATGTTCCTTTCCTCTCCAATTCTGCGTAGAACTTCCTCATTCTTTGTCTCATCAGTCCACCTAATTGTCAACATTCTTCTGTAGCACCACATCTCAAATGCTTCGATTCTCTTGTTCCGGTTTTCCCACAGTCCATGCTTCACTGCCATACAATCCTGTGCTCCAAAGGCACATCTCAGAAATTACTTCCTCTGTTTCATACTAGTAGACTTCTCTTGGCCGGGAATGCCCTTTTCGCTAGACTGCTTTTGGTGTCGTCCCTACTCCGTCCGTCATTGTTTATTTTGCTGCCTAGGTAGCAGAATTCCATAATTTCATCTATTTCGGGACCATCAGCCCTGAAGTCAAGTCCCTCGGTGTTCTCATTTCTGCTACTTCTCATTACTTTCGTCCTTTTTTAGCTTTACTCTCAATCCATATTCTGTACTCATTAGACTGTGCATTCCATTCAGCAGATCCTCTAATTATTCTTCACTTTCACTCAGGATTTCAATGTCATCGGTGAATCGTGTGACTGATATTCTTTCTCCTTGAACCTTTCCTTTATTTCCAACATTGCTTCTTCGATGTAAAAATTGACAGTACGGGAGAAAGACTACATCCCTGTCTTACACATTTTTTAGTCCGAGCACTTCGTTCTTGGTTGTCCACTCTTATCATTCCCTCCTGGCTCTTGTACGAAGTGTATATTACCCGTATCTCCCTATAGCTTACTTTTATTTTTCTTAGAATTTCGAACATCTTACATCATTTTAAACTATCGAACGCTTTTTCCAGTTCGACAAATCCCATGAACGTGTCTTGATTTTTCTTTAGTCTTGCTTCCATTATCAACCGCAACGTCAGAATTGCTTCTCTGATAGCTTTACCTTTCCAGAAGCCAAACTGATCGTCATCTAACACACTCTCAATTTTCTTTTCCATTATTCTGTATGCTATTGTTGTAAGCAACTTAGATGCATGAACTATTAAGCTGACTGTGCGATAATTCTCATATCTGTCAGCTCTTGTAGTCTTCGGAATTGTGAGGATGATATTTTTCCGAAAGTCAAATGGTATGTTGCCAGACTCGTACATTCTACACACCAACGTGAATCATGTTTTGTTGCCACTTCCCCCTATGATTTTAGGAATTCTGATGAAATGTTATCCATACCTTCCGCCTTATTTGGTCTTAATTCCTCCAAAGCTCTCGTTAATTCTGATTCCAACACTGGATATCCTATCTCTTTTAAATCCACTCCTGTTCGCATTAGACAAATATTCCCACTCATAGAGGCCTTTTAATGTACTCGTTCCACCTTTCCGCTCTCTCCTCTGTATTTAATGGTGGAATTCCTGTTGCACTCTTAATGTTACCACCCTTGCTTCTAATTTGACTGAAGGTTGTTTTGACTTTCCTATATGCTGAGTCAGTCCTCCCAACAATCATTTCTTTGTCGATTTTTTCACATTTTTCACCTACCCGTTTCGTCTTAGCTTCCCCACACTTCCTATTTATTTCATTCCTAAGCGATATGTATTTCTGTTTTCCTGAATTTCCCTGAATATTTTTTTACTTTCATCTTTCATCGCTCAACTGAAATATTTCTTCTGTTACCCATGGTTTCTTCGCAGTTACTTTCTTTGTACCTATATTTTCCTTTCGAATTTCTGTGATTGTCGGTTATGTAGATCTCCATTCCTCTTCATCTGTAGTGGCTAGTGAGCTATCCCTCACTGCCGTGTTTCTAGCCTTAGAGAACTTCAAGAGTATCTCGTCATTCCTTAGTACTTTCTGATCCCACTTCTTCGCGTATTGATTCTTCCTGATTAATGTCTTAAACGTCAGCCTACGCTTCATCACTACTATATTGTGATCTGAGTCTATATCTGCTCCTGGGCATGCCTTGCAATAAAGTATCTGACTTCGGAATTTCTGTCTGACCATGATGTAATCTAACAGAAATCTTCTCGTATCACCCAGCCTTTTTTAAGTATACCTCCTCCTCTTGTGACTCTTGAACAGAGTACTCGCTATTACTAGCTGAAATTTATTACAGAACTCAATTAGTCTTTCTCCTCTCTCATTCCTTGTCCCAAGCCCATTTTCTTCTGTAATCCTTCCTTCTGTTCCTTCCCATCATCTGCGTTCCAGTCCCCCATGACTATTATATTTTCATCTCCGTTTACATACTGTGTTACCCTTTCAATATCCTCATATACTCTCTCTATCTCTGCACCTTCAGCTTGCGGCGTCAGCATGAATACCTTAATTATCATTGTCATGTTGGTTTGGTGTCGATTCTGATAAGGACAACCCTATCACTGAACTGTTCACAGTAACACACTCTCTGCCCTACCTTCCTATTCACAACGAATCCCACTCCCATTTAACCATTTTCTGCTGCTGTTGATATTACCCTATACTCATCTGACCATATCGTTGTCTTCTTTTCACTTCACTTTATTGAACCCTCTATATCTATGTTGAGCCTTTGTAACTTCCCTTTTCATATTTTATAGCTCCCCTACCCTGTTCGAGCTTTTGAAATTCCACGCCCCGACTAGTAGAACGTTATCATTTTGTTGGTTATTCAGTCTTTTTCTCATGGTCACCTCCCTCTTGGCAGACCCCTCCTGGAGATCCGAATGGGGGACTGCTCCGGAATCTTTTGCCGATGGAGAAATCATCGTGACACTGTTTCAATTACAGGTGTCCTGTAGATAAATGTTATGCATCTTTAAAGCAGTGGTTTCCATTTCCTTTTGCATCCTTATGCCTTTGGTCATTACTGATTCTACCGTCTTTAGTGGCATTTTCCCACCCCAAGGACAAGGGAGTCTGTCCGCTCTTCCGCCCTCTTTGACAAGTCCGTTGGCAGAATGAGGGTGACTTCTTATGCCGGAAGTCTTCGGCCGCCAGTGCTGATTATTAATCAAAATGTAGGCTGTGGGGGGCTTCGGACCAGGGACCGAGGACGTTTTGATTACTAATCAGAGCCGCTACGCCTAGACCACATCTGCTGATACGGAAGACATCCTGCGTTTGCATAAGACATGTAGTAGTAATCGACGACACGCTGTCAGCTGTGAACCACCTGCATTCCTTCATGCTTGATGTCTTCCCCAACAGCGACGTCATCTTTCAGCAGAATAAATGTCTGGGTCTCGGAGCCTGAACAGTGCTACAGTGGTCTGAGGAGCATTATAGTAAACTCACGTTGGTGTCTTGGCTACCAAATTCGCCTGATGTAAATCCTATGGAAACATCTGAGTCGCTATGGGACGCCATTACCGCCTATGCATATTAGCGGCCCATTCTTTACGTGAGTTACATGACCTACGAGTAGACATGTAATACCACGTACCTCCAAAAACCTACCAACAAACTATCGAATCTGTGATACACACAATCAGTGATGTAGTTCGTTCCAAAGGCGTACAAACAAACTGTTACGCAGGTGGTCATAATGCTTTGGCTTCTGAGTGTATCTCACACCCCAAAACGACAGTTCCATTAAGCAGTCCATGACGAACAGCTAGCAGATAAAATCCCATAACAGCTGTGGCGTCAGATCTGATTATGAGAAAAGGTTTGGCAGTGTGCCATTTGGAATGGTACGAGACACCACATTCCAACAATCCCCGTCCCTCCAGTTTGCCACAAGGCACGCGGCCTGCGCCTGGTCCTTCTACAGGCACCAAAAACAACAACTGATTAACATTCACTCGCAGGTGCAACTAATTTCAGTATTGTCGAATGTAAATACCGATGCACCTGTCAACACTGATAAGATGTCTATCATCACACCTTTTGGCCTCTTTGTGTTTCTTTTATGCCATACGGATTGAGAAACACGGCCCAAAGCTGGCAACACTTTATCGGCAAGGTCCTCTAGAAACTGGGCTGTTGCTATGCATGCCTCGATAACATGTTAATCTTTCCTTCCAACCCTCAGAATCATGAGCAAGATCTCGAAATACACTACTGGCCATTAAAATTGCTACACCAGGAAGAAATGCAGATGATTAACTGACAAATATATTATAATGGAACTGACATGTGACTACATTTTCACGCAATTTGAGTGTATAGATCCTAAGAAATCAGTACCCAGAACAACCACCTCTGGCCGTAATAACGGCCTTGATACGCCTGGGCATTGAGTCAAACAGAGCTTGGATGGCATGTACAGGTACAGCTGCCCATGCAGCTTCAACACGATGCCACAGTTCATCAGCAGTAGTGACTGGCGTATTGTGACGAGCCAGTTGTTCGGCCATCATTGACCAGACGTTTTCAATTGGTGAGAGATCTGGAGAATGTGCTGGCCAGGGCAGCAGTCGAACATTTTCTGAATCCAGAAAGGCCCGTACAGAACCTGCAACATGCGGTCGTGCATTATCCTGCTGAGATGTAGAGTTTCGCAAGGATCGAATGAAGAGTAGAGCCACGGGTCGTAACTCATCTGAAATGTAACGTCCACTGTTCAAATTGCCGTCAACGCCAACAAGAGGTGACCGATACGTGTAACCAATGGCACCCCATACCATCACGCCGAGTGATACGCCAGTATGGCGATGACGAATACACGCTTCCAATATGCGTTTACCGCGATGTCGCCAAACACGGATGCGACCATCATGATGCTGTAAACAGAACGTGTAATCATCCGAAAATGTGATGTTTTGCCATTCGTGCACCGAGGTTCGTCGTTGAGTACACCATCGCAGGCGGTCCTGTTTGTGATGCAGCGTCAAGGGTAACCGCAGCCATGGTCTCCGAGCTGATAGTCCGTGCTGCCGCAAACGTCGTCGAACTGTTCGTGCAGATGGTTGTTGTCTTGCAGACGTCCCCATCTGTTGACTCAGGGATCGAGACGTGGCTGCACGATCCGTTACAGCCATGCGGATGAGATGCCTGTCATCTCGACTGCTACTGATACGAGGCCGTTGGGATCCAGCACGGCGTTCCGTATTACCCTCCTGAACCCACCAATTCCATATTCTGCTAACAGTCATTGGATCTCGACCAACGCGAGCAGCAATGTTGCGATACGATAAACCGCAATCGCGATAGGCTACAATCCGACCTTTATCAAAGTCGGAAACGTGATGGTACGCATTTCTCCTCCTTACACGAGGCATCACAACAACGTTTCACCAGGCAACGCCGGTCTGCATCTGTTTGTGTATGAGAAATATGTTGGAAACTTTTCTCATGTCAGGACGTTGTAGGTGTCGCCACCGGCGCCAACCTTGTGTGAATGCTCTGAAAAGCTAATCATTTGCATATCACAGCATCGTTTTCCTGTCGGTTAAATTTCACGTCTGTAGCACGTCATCTTCGTTGTGTAGCAATTTTAATGTCCAGTAGTGTAGTTCCCACAGCCCTCCAAGGTGCAGGGATATTAACAAGGAAAAATGTCAGTTGCAGGGAACCAAAGTGAGCTTCCTCAGTTACATCTTCAGTGCTGATGGTATCAAACCCACATCCAAATGTCTGGACCTTCTTCTACACTTACCGTCCCTAGAAACCTGACACAACCTCCAAACCTTTCTTGGCATCCAGACGTCACCTGTCACTCGCGGCAGCGATTCAGGTTCCGCTAATGGATGCCCTTGCCGGGCCAACACACAAGTCGAGAAGAAACTTGCGTGGACCCCTATGATGAGAGCTGGATTCGATTGCACCAAAAGCGACCTCACAAAAGCAGGTGCCCGAACACACCACATACGAGATGCACGACTCACGATGACAACAGTCACTAGTAGTTCAGCCATGGATCGTGCTGCAGGATAGATGTAGCTTCCCAGTCCTTCTCTAAGAAACTCATGGCCTCACAGCCAAAATGGTTCGAATTCATTCACTACCCACTAGCTACGTATGAAGGAGTTCAGTATTTCAAAGAGGATATCGAAGGCAGACACGTTATGATATATGCAGGTCACAAACTACTCGCTGGCAGAATACGGGACCCATCGAGGGATGTGGGGCGTCGCCGTTTTTGTCTCCAGGATCTCATAACCATGTGCTAACAACATTGTCGCCGACTGTCTGTCGCACATCAATATTATTTCAGTCCCCCTCGACTACGCTCAACTAGGGAATGAACAAAACCACAGTCTGTCAGTGAATGACTTGCTCAGCAGTGCCATCTCTGATTTGCACATCGAATGAAAGAACAACTGTCGGCAATGACGACCACATCCTCTGCCATGTGACACGGAACACAGTATGATCCCTCATCCCGACAAACATGCGCTGCACGATCTTCGACCAGTTCCATAATCTGGTCCACCCAGGTGTCCACCCAGTTGTCTGTCTCGTAACCGAACGATTCGTTCGGACGAACATCAAACGAGATTGCCACACGCTGTGGCAGACTGCCTTGCATGCCATCGTAGCAATGCACGGCATGTGCAGTCGCAACTCAGCAGCTTAGATATACCGCTCTCTCGAGTTCGGCACATGCACGTGGAGCTCGTTGGGCTTCTCCTGGTATCAGAAGTCTATAAATACCTGCTCTAAATCACTGATTGAGTCTCAGGCTGGATCGAAGCACTGCCGATCAAATACATTACAGGGACTCTACTGCTCGGCCTTTCACTGATGTGTGGTATCTACGACACAATACGTTTACTGTATGTGTAAAAGGAAACATCTATTTCAAGCCACTGATGATGCTCGCCAAATAAAAGAAGCGAAACGCGAATGCTAATAAACAAACTGCCTTCATTTGTTGCATAGACGGCACACACCTCCACGATTTTAGAGCAACTAAGGGAAAGACGGAAAACAGAAAAAAATGACGATCAACTGCTATGTTGTAACTCACATTCATTCAGGACAATCGTTTTTTACCATCATCCATGAGAACGGTACGTCACAATAAAAGGATGACAGCCAAAACAGTTGCAGGATAAAAAATTTTTATTAAAATTCTTGACCAAGGTTTCGGTACATATAAATATACCTTCATCAGAAGTAAAACTTCTAAAATTACATCATGTAATGGAGAATAATAAAACAATTATGCCAAAGGCGTCGTCAGTAATTAAGACATCATCTACATTTGTACAACATGTGTAATGGGCGCAAGGTCAAAGCGAACAGTTGTACAAATGGAGATGATGTCTTAATTACTGACGACGCCTTTGGCATAATTGTTTTATTATTCTCCATTACATGATGTAATTTTAGAATTTTTACTTCTGATGAAGGTATATTTATATGTACCGAAACCTTGGTCAAGAATTGTAATAAAAAAATTTTATCCTGCAACTGTTTTGGCTGTCATCCTTTTATTGTGAAGAATTTTAACAGTTGCTGCTGCAGCCATGTTTAAAATCTTGAGAACGGTACGTCTCAATTTGCTTCATACCCTGAACCGCGTCATGATATTGTTTACAATTCTTACGTTTTATGTGTTTATTTCTCCTTTATCCATTCATCGTATCGGTATATGTTTATATACGAAAGACGCTGTCGCCGACAGCGCGGTCAGTTGACACTTGAGAATTGCTAAGCGCTACTCACAAGGGGACCGCGGCTCCTAGTCATCACAGATTTAGTCCAAATTTATGGTATTTGCAGGACGTGGCTGGATACGAAAGTGACAGAGATGGGGACTCAAGATGCCCAAGCCTTAAGAAATAAAGCATATTTAGCGCGGGGTGGGCGAAGCCTGAGCCGTTTATCTTAACGTAAGTTGCTCGGCAAAGGATAGCAATCGGAAAGAATACGGAACGATAATCCGACGGTCGGGAAATCGAGCCTGTATGTAGAAACATTTTTTATTTTCAGTTTTTACGTAGACAACAAATAAACCGCCGAAATAACGCTCAATACATTGTTTTTCTAATATTTTCAAAAAAGATGTGAAAAGGAAAGGCAATAAATATTTGGGACTGCAAATAAATTCACAGGAAGGAATTGCAAGGCGTACCCCTGAACTTCGTATATCAAATTAATAATTTATCCGTGCTGTGGTGATATTCATCATAAAAATGGGGGAAGCGGTGATCGTCTTGACGTCTTCCACATGTTATAAACGCCGTATTGTTGCAATTACATTCTTATTTTGAAGTTTTTATTGAAAAACAAACCTTGTTTACATTCTTAATAGGTTCTCTATCATTGCACAGTTTGGCAGGAAACGACGCGTAACGGATCATTTCGGGGATAGCTGGTGATGTAAATGTTCAATGCAATGTATTTTGCTGCAGTCTTCTCAGGATGTGATTCTTGTTCCTCTCTCCATAAGCCGACTTTATCTGCAACGGGAACCTGGTGTTCGCTTGCAGCTGCCTAGGCCTTACGAAGTTGTATACGCTTCGCTTTAATTGCGATTCCTTCTTAGAAAGTTGCTTGCAGAGTCCCTGTGTGAAGGTGTAAGTACTATCTTTTCTTGGAAACTTATTTGCAATTCGAAATATTCCTTTCCTTTCACTTTGATGTCTTTTATGATAAGAGTCAAAAATACAATATATTGAGCAACATTTCACTTTATTTGCCCTGTAGGTAACGTGAAAATCCATACATACTTTTTATAAAAATAGATATATGTATGTGTGTATGTTCCAAATCTCCTTCTAAACCACTGGGTCAATTTCAGGCAAACTTGGTACACATATGCCCCTTAATGTCGGGCAACAATCACTTTGGGGTAAGAACCAAGTACTCATCACAGTTCAACAGACATGATGTCATAAACAATGAGATCCGTGAGTAACTGCCGCATCGTTCATGACGTTTAAATTTATTACTTCTTTGCTGCTAACTCTGTTCACAAAGTATTTTGCAGACAGTATCTACATATGCCGCTGATTGTACCTACACAAATATATCATCGTGCGACACGTTGTTACTCTGACAGGCCTCCCTTCCCACTTTCCAGTTTCCAGTAAAACTTGCAGTTGCCATTACAACTGAGAAGTCACTGGAACAGTCTACTAAATACTGCAAAGTGGATCTCACATCTCCGTGTTTTTCTCATGGCCAACTGTATCTCTCTTGCTCCAGGGTGGTCTCACTCAAGAATTTATTCGCCGTAGCTCCTGGACATGTAACTAGAAATACTCTTTAGAACCAAGATCTGAGTTATGTAAACGTCAGAGGGAACTTTTACGTTGCATTCTCTTTTTCTTAATTTGTATACTGTACTCATACATATGTAAATAACGCATATTTTTTGTACGACTGTTTCATAATTTCAAGGGCGTTTTCACCATTATATGGAAGTGAAACATTTTCGATGTTACACTCGACATACAGATCATTTTTTTGTTTCCATTTCTAATACAAAATGGCAAAGTGAATACCCGGCTAATATCGGGCTTGTCAGCTAACTGAAAGTAAAAAGAATGTTCCGGACAGGGACCCGACCCCACAACCTTTCGATTACCGTTCTGTGCTCTTTTTGCTGTATTAACCGCCACCTGGTAACTATGTTAAAATAAATGTCTAATGTCTCCCCCAAAACGCGCCACAAATGCTATTTTTTTACATGTTTGGCTATCTGGAGCCCCGACTTACGTCACTTCGACTCCTGGACAAGCTGTGCAGATACCATAAGTGTAGACGAAACCGAAACCGAAGTCAGTCAAAAGCGCGGCCTGGCTGCTTGATCACTGGAGCCGGCTGAAACCTCCAAGAAGAGTTTACTAATTCATATATGGATATGGTGTCTGCTCTTTCGGACATGTCCGAAAGAAGAGACACCGTTGATGACCTGCAGCCGCCTAGAACGAAATTAGAATTATATTAATACCTTCAGCTGCTTACGGGCACTGATATATAGCAACGGGGACATGTCGAAAATGTGTGCCCCGACCGGGACTGGAACCCAGGATCTCCTGCTTACGTGGCAGACGCTCTCTCCATCTGACCCACCGAGGGCACAGAGGATAGAGCGACTGCAGGGACTATCTCGCGCACGCCTCCCGCGAGACCCACATTCTCACCTTGTATGTACACACACTATATTCGTAGTGTCCCACCCCAACAGACTCATTACTCGTGGAAGACATTCTTACCAAGCCTCGTAAGAGTTCGGGGAATATGTGTGCATCCGCACAGAAGAAGAAGGTCATGGCCGGTACTACCAGAACTATGTACTCGCCGGCACGGTAGTTCTGCATGTTCGCTCAGAGAGCTGGTTGGCCTCTGTAATAAAAAATTGAGTGGGAGGATCAACAAAACGCTACCAAAGTAGCAAAATGCTCTCACTTTGTCGACCTCAAGGTCACAGGATTTTATCTTAAATATATCGCCAATTTGAGTTTTGCATCTCATAAATGCTTCCATTTTTATTCGGTTAGCCGCGCGGTTTGAGGTGGCATATCATGGATTGCGCGGCCCCTCTCGTCTGAGGTTCGAGTTCTCCCTCGGGCATGGGTGTGTGTGTGTGTGGGTGTTGTTCGTAGCATAAGTTAGTTTAAGTAGTGTGTATTGCTAGTGACCGACGACCTGAGCAGCTTGGTCCCTTAGGAATTGACACACATTTGAACATTTTATTCGGTTTACTCTTGATGTGTCGGCTACTGAGGGAGTCGGCCCTGACACAAACAAGGAAGGAAATTGCGATGGCCAGTAGCAGGAATCCAAAATGATCTATAAAAATCACTCGAAGATTAATTCAGCTCTTTATTTCTAAAAAGAAAATAAAGTTAACTGAGCTTATCTTGATTCCTAAGCTTTGTTTGCCCCTTGCATACAAGTACTTTAGGCACTATTATTACTCGCAGTACGCAAACTAAGTACCGTCTTCCTATCACTCATTACTGATGCTCGAAGTCTGCGACCGAACTGGGGCCGAGCAGCGAGGGGAGGCTGGTTAAGTCAGCGTTGGCAGGTAGCGCTGGACTCTCGTCTTCCTGGAGGTGTGGCGCTGCCCGTTCTTACCATTGGCGCGCGGGTCAGCAACTCAGCACCTTCTCGATGCCGTTTCGTGGCGCTGCGCTGGTCGGTCTGCAATCGACGCTTCAGGACTGCACAACTCTGGATCTGTATTCTACGGGAACCAGAGCGTTCATTTCATTAGCCAGTTCCTGTGATCTGTACATATTACTAAATTAAAGTCACCCACTGCAGTTTTCCGTCTCTACATGAAGGCTAATTTTAGAAACTACTGTAGGGATTTTTCACTAATGGACAGACTGATTCCCGAGATAAGGTTATTGTGTATAATTTATAGTTATAGTTATGTATTGTTAACCTGTGCCACATGTAATTGGAGTTTCGTGCGACATCTCGTGACGACGACTTGACCTAAAAACTGGTCAGCTGCAGAGGAGGCGGTATCTGGAGTGAAACGCAGTCAAGTTTGTGGTGTCACTGCCCGACACCACACTTGCTAGGTGGTAGCTTAAATCGGCCGCGTCCATTAGTACATGTCGGACCCACGTGTCGCCACTGTGTGATCGCAGACCGAGCGCCACCACACGGCAGGTCTCGAGAGACGTACGAGAACTCGCCCCAGTTGTCCGACGACGTTGCTAGCGACTATACGGACGAAGCCATTTCTCTCATTTGCCGAGAGACACAATAGCCTTCAGCTAAGTTAATGGCTACGACTTAGCAAGGCGCCGTTAGCCTTAAATAGCTTGTATATAAAGAGTCACTTGTATCGCCACAATCTCCAGATGTCTCATCAAGAACGATGTATACAAGGATGTATTAAAAGTTAAGTATATTCCAAAGATACGTATTTTCTTTATCACATTCATTAAGTCTCCTGTTTCAGACCTCACTCCATCCTTCGTGAGTTAGCGCGTGCATCTTGGCCGCCTCTTTCAATTAGTGTGCGTAGTGTTGGCAAGTCTGCCGACACTACAAAGTTAACGGCTGCCGCAGTTTCAGAGAGCAAGGAATCTCGAACAGCAACTGAGTGTAGGCTAGTTATGACAGTGAATTTCCAGTTCTACATTCGACAGGTTACACTGTAGCCCTAACAAATGGCATGCTACACAAATTTGTATTATATCTAATTTCTAAAGAATCTTGTAGCATTCTAAACTTAAATTTTAAACCATTTGTAATTTTCACCAATATTTTAATTATAACATACTTTTTTGTGATATATCTGAAGTTGGGCATTTGGTCTGAAACAGACCATATGGAAATAAAGGAAAGCGATACAGAGACTGAGTTTAGACAATCTTTTGGTGCTGTTTACTACAGAGCAGTGTCTTCCTGGCAGTTCCTCGAAGGAACGAACCGAGGTAGCTTCTTGAGCTGTGTGAGTGTGTTGTCATACAGCGCTACCATCATTTCTGGTGAAAGACGTTATTAAGGCTCTCCATTATACGACTGGTATCGTGTTTATAGGAAACAGCAGAGTGTTAATAGGGTGACTGTTAACTACTGGGTAGCTGTTGAGCGTTTTTGTAAGAGATTATACCTGATTCTGAGCATCTGTACTGTAATAATTTCATTAAATGTATTCGCAGTTGCGAATATGGACAACCATCGGCTTCAGAATGGAATGACAACAACGAAAATTTGTGCCTGATCGAGATTCGAACCCGGATTTCCATCTTATAGCGAGAGGATTGCCTTACCATCTGGCTATCCGTGCACGAACCCAAACATCCAGATGCCGACAACCATCTGTCCACTTCCTGTGCTCGTACAGCCAGCGTTCAACTTCTCCTTCTTTCTTGCTGACAGAACGAAGGGCTTACCGGGTACTAAAGTACCATAAGGGACCTTAGCCAGAATCCCAGAATTGTCTGCTACACTCCAGGTCTTCCACATTATTATATTGCTTCAAGGCCACCATTATCAGCATGACTGCCCCATACAACAGTGAATGTCAGCCATATACACCTCCAAAGACAGCAGTTACTTCACAAGTGAACTGTAGCATAAGTCCACCAAACACATTTGGACCTCCAATAAGCTGTTGCTTATTGAATTGCCCAGCAAGGTCAATGTCTGTGGCTTTCAAAGCCTTGTACACAGACACCATGCGCCGCCAATGACGACGATAAAAAAGTCGCCTGAGCATTGCAGAGGTAAGTTCATGCATAATCAATGACTTTTTCCCCCACAATTCGACCTGTTTTTCTTTCCTTTGTTTTTTCGCGGACTGAGCAAGAACATCAAGGTAGTAACGTCCATTAACAATATGACATTCAGAAACCCCGTGAAGATACACAGTTCCATGCATCGAAAACAACAATCATCATCACTTTGAATGTCAACTGTTGCTCATTCGAGATTTTTCACTCTTGGTGAAGTTGGGCCCTTCCAATGCATGGGATGGCGCTGAGTTTCTGGACCATAAGTGAAAAATCAAAATTCGCTACATGTTCTCACTGTGTTCGAGAAATTAGGATCCTTTTCAGTGGTAATGAAAGTGTCAGTACAAACATTTTCACAAGCTTCATTAGGTTAGATCAAGGGATGTTTCGGCACCAGTTTCCCACACATTTGTCTTATTCAGTTCCTACAGTTTCAGCAATCGATTCAGTACTCAATCGGCGGTCAGATCGAATCAGATTAACTAGCTTTTCCATATTTTCTTCCGGTTTTCGTGTTGAAAGGCGCTCCGGGAGTGATTCAACGTCCTCTCAGCCATCTTGAACCACTCAAAAACTGGCGTACGTGGTAAAAGTCTTCGCCATACACTTTTTTAATTAAAAGATAGCTTTCAGTAGCAGTTTCCCCAAGTTTCGTGTTAGACGTCAAGACAATTCATTGCACTATTGTTACACTTGTGTCACATTTCTGGCAAAACAAAATAACAACTCGTACACAAACGAAGGACAAGGCCACATTGAATTTTCTACAGACCCCAGAGATGCAGCATTAAACTAAAAAGGCATCGGCCGCTGTGGCCGAGCTGTTCTAGGCGCTTGTCCGGAACCGCGATGCTGTTACGGACGCAGGTTCGAATCCTACCTCGAGCATGGATGTGTCTGCTGTCCTTAGGTTAGTTAGGTTTAAGTAGTTATAAGTCTAAGGGGCTGATGAACTCAGATGCTAAGTCCCGTAGTGCTCATAGTCATTTGAACCATTTTTGAAAAGTCATCACGCCTCGCAGCTACTGGTCGTCCCAAAGTTTGGAAACCACATGCTTCGTATTACAACGGAGGTAGATGGGAATGACATGTGTGAGTTACTGCTTAGAATACAGAACAGTACGCTAGTATGCTCTAATAACGATTAATAATGACACCTACAGTATTGTACAGATAATTATTTTACATATACATACATACTGGTGTAGTTTACTTTTATATAAACTGACTTTACTTCTCCAAACAGTTCTACTCAAGGTTCCATGTGCCGCCGGTAGACGGCACGACTGTGCAGAGGTACGTTGTTGGCAGTTGTGGTCAGTTGTAGTTCCTTCTGTATCAAGGTAGAACACGCAGCGAAAGTAATCGAAACAGTTCCAGACTCCTTATGTTTCATGGGGAAAGATAATCACTTTGCGCCAAGTGTCCGAAAAATATCGAACAAATTGAAGATTTACATCAGCGGAGTTGTCAAGACAACGCATCGACATGGAGCTATAGGCTCTTACGATGGCCAACCTCGCTCACGAGTACACAGGGAAACGCTACAACGCCAACAAAAGTATTTGATAGTGACTATTAAACGTAATAAATACAAAACTGTTCATGAATTTGTTGGTGCACTAAACGCAAATATGATTACACGAGTGAGTCAACAGCGAGATGGGGCCTGGAGGAGACAACCACCAGGCCTGTGTTGCAGCAAGAAACCCGTTGTTGCGCCCTGTTAACAAGGAAAGGCTTCAGTGGTTTACGACACACCAGCATGTGACAGCAGGGAACTAGGGAAGAGTCTTATTTTATTTTATTTACACGAAAAGTTCCGTAAGCCCAGAGTCAGGAGCAAATCTCCAAGGTCATGGAACGCGTCAGAAATTACAACATAAAAGTAGTAAAAAATAAAAATAAAAAGTTTATGGATCCAAAAAAAGTCAAGCCAAAAGTTTTAAGTAAACGCAATCAACAATACAAAAAGAATCAGCTTAATTTTTCAAGGAACTCCTTGACAGAATAGAAGGCGTGACCTATGAGGAAACTCTTCAGTTTCGATTTGAAAGCGCGTGGATTACTGCTAAAGTTCTTGAATTCTTGTCGTAGCTTATTAAAAATGGATGCAGCAGTATACTGCACACCTATGTGCACAAGAATTAAGGAAGTCCGATCCAAATGCAGCTTCCATTTCTGCCGAGTATTAACTGAGTGAAAGCTGCTTATTCTTCGGAATAAGCTAATATTGTTAACAAGAAATGACAGTAAAGAATATATATATATCGACAAGAGGTTCGTGAACTTACACAACTTACTGCCCGAACCGCCCATTTCTGAGCCAAAAATATCCTTTCAGAATAGGAAGAGTTACCCCAAAATATAATACCATACAACATAAGCGAATGAAAATAAGCAACGTACACTAATTTTCGTGTCGAACGATCACTCACTTCGGATACTGTTCGAATAGTAAAAACGGCAGCATTAAGTCTTTGAACAAGATCCTGAACGTGGGCTTTCCACGAAAGTATACTATCTATCTGAACACCTAGAAATATGAGCTGTTCAGTTTCACTAATCATATGCCCATTCTGTGAAATTAAAACGTCAAGTTTTGTCGAATTGTGTGTTAGAAACTGTAAAAACTGAGTCTTACTGTGATTTAGCGCTGGTTTATTTTCTACAAGCCATGAACTTAGGTCATGAACTGCACTATTTAAAACCGAGCCAATGTTGCACACAACATCCTTTACTACCAAGCTGGTGGCATCAGCAAACAGAATTATTTTAGGGTTACCCATAATACTAGAGGGCATATCATTTATATTAATAAGATACAGGAATGGCCCCAACACTGATCCCTGGGGCACCCCCATTTCACTGTACTTCACTAAGAACCACATCACAGCCATACTCAACAATGTGAATAATGACGTTGTGATGTCTGATGCTACAGCAAGAGGTGAACCCGTTGTGAACTACTCCCTGTAGTCCGCAATGGTACAACTTCTGGAGCAATATTTTGTGATCAACATAATCAAACACCTTAGTTAAATCAAAAAATACGCCTAGCGTTCGAAATCTTTTGTTTAACCCATCCAGTACCTCACACAGAAAAGAGAATATAGCATTTTCAGTTGTCAAGCGACTTCTAAAGGCGAACTGTACATTTGATAGCAAATCGCGTGATATAAAATGATCAATTATCCTTACATACATGATGGCATAGAAACAGGTCTGAAACTGTCTACATTATTCCTTTCTCCGTTTTTATAAAGCGGCTTTACTACTGAGTACTTAATCGTTCAGGAAACTGACCAATCCTAAAGGAAAAATTACAAATATTCCTCAGTACAGGGCTAACATGTGCAGCGCAGTACTTTAAATTCTGGTTGGTATTCCATCATATCCATGAGAGTCCTTAGTCTTCAGTGATTTAGTTATTGACTCAGTCTCCCCCTTGTCTGTATCAACGAGGAGTATTTCAGATATCAATCTCGGAATGGCATCTTCCAAGAGAGTTCTATGATTCCTTGTAGAAGCAAAGTTTTTATTTAATTCACCAGCAATGCTCAGAAAATGATTCTTAAATATTGTACATATATCCGATTTATCAGTAACAGAAATTTTTTTACTACGAACTGACTTTATATCGTCAACCTTGTGTTGCTGACCAGGCACTTCCTTCACAATTGACCATATGGTTTTAATTTTATCCTGTGAATTAGCTATTCTATTTGCATATCACATACTCTTTGCCTTCCTAATAAAATTTTTAAGCACCTTACAGTGCTGTTTGTGATGGGCTGCTATAGCTTGATCGTGACTATCTCTATTTTGATATAATGTCAAAGATAATAAATGTATTGTAATTGTTAATTATCCAGCTGAATATCAGGTCTATTATGTACGTAATACAGAGAGGCAGCATACGAGTTAGTAGCTGTCGTCATTTATCAAGTATTGAGTGGCAATTTTGAAGATAATATAAGAAGGTAAATTGAATCCGATTTCTTATTTATGCTGTGGGGTGAATGAGAACAAGAAGTAGATTTTCAGGAACTTTATTTGCAGTCTGTAAAGAGACGATGTCTGAGTCAAGTTGGGGGAAGAAGGCACAGGGGTTCAGGGCACAGACTAGCTGGACCCTGATTAATAACACATAATGGCGACCGAGTATTCAGTAAGCAACATTCATTGTATATAGAAGGAGGGTCCAGGCGGCAACTTATTTAGGTATTTTATGCATGAGGTGAAGAATAAAAAACCATCAAGCAGCCTAACCAAACCTGAAGCACTTCAGGGTAACGGTTTTTAAGAAATCTAACATTTAATAGTTGCATTTAAACTACTTATTGTTTGAGATTAATAAACATTTACAAAAGAATAAACTGCCGTTTCATAATGTATTTCCTTTGCATTGTCTATAAACTCGTCGTGTTTCCGAACGTTTGGAGGGTAGATTGTGCTGAGAAGTATACGTTACGCCAAAGTATTAGATATGGTTCGCCGTTTACGATTTAATTAGCATTGAAATTAGCCAATCAGGTCGTAGCACGCCCAAATTCAAGCAGACTACCAGAGACGGTGTTGCCAAACATGTTCTTCATTTGCTTTCAAATGGTTCAAATGGCTCTGAGCGCTATGAGACTCAACATCTGAGATCATCAGTCCCCTAGAAATTAAAATTACTTAAATCTAACTAACCTAAGGACATCACACACATCCATGCCCGAGCAGGATTCGAATCTGCGACCGTAACCGTCTCGCGGCTCCGGACTGAAGCACCGAGAGCCACTCGGTCACAGCGGCCGGCCATTTGCTTTCCTAATGTGGGACAGTAATAAGAATCGAACTTGAGACAACAGCTGTGCACTCTCGTGCACCATCATCTCTGCTATGAGAACAACTGGCACAAATTGTATCCGGGAGGCTGTTTGAATTTGCGCACGTTACAACCTGATTGGCTAACTTCAATTCTAATTTAATCGGTAACTGCACAGCGGACCGATTTTTTTTCCTTAACAAATATTTCCCAGTACACCCTACCCTCCAACACCCTTACCAGCTTTTCACACAACCCTGTATATATGCAGCCCAAGACAAGAAGAAAGACACACCCGGAAAGAATTATCTGAATGAGTCGGACATCGGTAGATGCGGTGTACATGTGCAGACAAAAAAATGATTACAGTGTCATAAAAAAATTGATTTGTTAAAGAGTCAGAGCATCACAAACTGAGCAAGTCAATAACTCATTGGTCCACTTTTGGCCGTAATACCAGCAGTTATTCCACTTAGTCTCGATTTTCAGCGTTACTGAATGTCCTTCTGAGCGATATCGCGCCAAATTCTGTCAAATTGGCGGGATTAGATCGTCAAAATCCCGAGTTGGTTGGAGGGCCCTGCCTATAATATAGCAAACGTTCTCAACTGGGAAGAGATCGAGCAACCTTTTTGGCCAAAGTGGGGTTTGGCAAGCACGAAGACAACGAATAGAAACACTCGCCATGTGCGGGCGGGCATTACCCTGCCGAAAAAAAAGTCCAAGACGACTTGCCATTAAGAAACAGGGACATAGAATATTCGACGTGACCGGCCGGGGTGGCACAGCGGTTCTAGGCGCTTCAGTCCGGAACCGCGCGACTGCTATGGTCGAAGGTTCGAATCCTGCATCGGGCATGGATGTATGTGATGTCCTTAGGTTAGTTAGTTTTAAGGGGCTCCGGAACGCCCTATACTTGCAATGTTAAAATAACGCTTATAAATTACATCTTTCCTCACAAAGCATTTGAGGTAGGAAGTTGAACTTTTTACAGATTATTTATTGGAATATGGGCTACAACTTAACACAGGGATTTTACAAAATTTTAGTTCAGTTATTAAAGATGATTTTTTTCAATTGTAATGAAAATTCACAATATTTTTTTGTAATTTTTTATTTATATATTCAAAAATATACAGTTTTTTGGAAAAAGGCTGTGTTAAATTATGCAGAAGGTACTGTGTAACATTTACTGGAAGTTTGAAACAAATATGTTTGGAAGATCCTTAGAAAACATGTAATTAGTATGAGAAAATAAAAGTTTTGGGAATCGAGCGACAAAGATTGGATTAACTTTTTAGTGCATTCCAGGTCCATAGGATGGATTATCTTCATCCTCTGCAAACTCCTCCTCCAGCTTCCTCTTGTTCCTCCTCTTGTTTACTCTTGCTTGTATTTCTAGACTCTTTACAGCCCTGTCTGCAGCCCGAAGGCGTTCCTTGTCTAAAGCAAGCATCGCTCGTACCATGTTAGAACCTATCTTCATTCCCATATTTCTAAATACCTTTGGCTTTCCAACATTTCTCCTTTTCTTAAAAGCCTTCAGAGGATTTCTAATAACTTTACTTTTACTCATTATTATACTTCAACAAAACAGAGACTCAAGAAACAGAATTAATTACGAATATTTTCGAGATAACGACAGAGTAAATAAACATGAAACAATCGACAATCACACCAGCGATATATATTGAACCATCACAGGTTAGCCACAACACATACTTTATCTCACATCACTAAAATGTACCTGATGAACACGGACGTTAATAATAACACCATTTGACAGCAGTTTAACAGCGCCACAGTGGGTCACGCCCATGTAGAACACATTTCAAAAAAAATTTAAAAATAGTTGTAGTCTTCGGAATTGAATAAATTATATATCTATTAAAAGGTAATGGTCTGCAGATTCAGAAAACGCAAAAAAGTAAAAATTGAACTTTTCATGATTTTGAGCCTTTCCGGAGCGGGTTAAGTAGTTCTAAGTTCTAGGGGACTGATGACCTCAGATGTTGAGTCTCATAGGGCTCAGAGTCATTTGAACTATTTTTGAATATTCGACGTACAGCTGTGCTGTAAGGGTGCCGCGGATAGCAATCAATGAAGTTTTGATATGAAATGAAGTGCACCCCACACCAAGTCTCTTGGTTTTTGGAACGTATGGCGGGCGACGTTCAGGTTGGTATCCCAGCAGTGTCCGGGATGTCTCCAGACACGTCTTTGGCTTGGAATCTAATTGTCTTCTGTGACGTGGCCCGCTTCGAATTACGACTGATGACCAGTGAAGACGCCATAGAGCCCGAAAACCACAAGTCATGGTTTAGGATGCCAGTTCTTTTCATAGCAGAATCAGTTTTCATGTCATTCCCAGCACCCAAAGAACACAACGGTACGTCGATGCTATTTCACGCCCCGTTTTGTTGGCCTTCATCGCAAAACATTCTGGTCTTGTATATCAGTAAGATAATGCCCGTCTGCACACGGAGAGAGCTTCTGGTGCTTGTCTTCGTGCTTGTCGATCCCTGTCTTGGCCAGCAATGTCGCCAGATCTCTCTCCAACTGACAAAGTTTGGAGCATTATGGATGGGATTCTCCAACCATCTCTGCATTTTGACGATCTGATGCGCCAGTTGGACAGAAGTTTGCACGATATGCCTCAGCATGATATCTAACAACTTTATCAATCAGTGCCAGGCCTCATAACTGCTTGCATAAGGACAAGAGGTGGACCGACGCTTTATTGGCGTAGTAAATCTGTGAAACTCTTTCTCTTGAATAAAGCTTCCTACTTTTCTGAAATTGTAATCAGTTGTTTGTCTGTATATGTACATCTCTTCTAGTGATTTCCGTCCCAGTCAGATAATTCCTTCGTGGTGGGTCGCTTCTTCTTTGCCTTAGAGAAAGAGAGAGAGAGAGAGAGAGCGAGAGAGAGAGCGAGAGAGAGAGTCTGCAAACAGCTTTGCGTAATTGTGTTATTGCACTTGCTGTGGAACTTTTTTCTGTTTTAACCATTTCAACAACAATCATCTCTAATACGAGTGCTAAAGACCTGGCGCCGTGTGTTCAAACCGAAATATCATCACTTAACTCGCGTGGGATGCGGATGCGTGCAGAGAGCGGGGAGAGATGGAGTGTTTGCGCCGCCGCTCTCCGCCCACACCCCTCGGCGCTCGCACAGTGATTGTGCGCAGCTGTGGCCGGCCGGCAGCGGGCGCGGACGTGCTCTGACTGTACCAGAGGTACCAGCAGGGTTGCAGGGGGGGGGGGGGGGAGGGCGCCCTCAGAGGTAATTAAACTGCGGGGGCGAGCAAATAAAAAGGGCGCAGCGCTGTGCCCTGCTCTGGTCCGGGCTGCCGGGCTGCCCCGGGCTGTTTGGACAATGGCTGTGAGGGCCGTGTTGACTCGGGGCCCGCCACACAGACAGCGCTGGCGCCCCCCCCCCCCCCCTCCCTATCGCTAATACGGCGAGCCTTTCCCTGGATCCTCTTGCTTGTCCTTCCCCTCCGCAAAGTACCCGAGGCGCTTCCACTCTTTTTTTTCGGACTAATGAACTTCGGGGACTGATGGTTCTTGAAGCACTACGACCAGGAGAGTTTGATTTACATTTTTTATTTACTTCTTCCGAAGGAATTATAGCCTCCTTAACCGAATACTGAGTAAATTTCCACTCAGATGTCTCTTATTTAGAATATTAATACTGAATTACCGATTTTGGGATATTTACAATCCATCTTCAGCTTTCCTAGACGACTGCATCTTATTAAATGCAATCTGGAACAGCACAGAATATCAGCTTGTGGAAAGCGTCAGATGGTTCAAATGGCTCTCAGCACTATGGGATCAGTCCCTTAGACTTAGAACTACTTAAACCTATCTAACCTAAGGACATCACACACATCCATGCCCGAGGCAGGATTCGAACCAGCGACCGCAGCAGCAGCGCGGTTCCGGACTGAAGCGCCTAGAACCGCCACAACGGCCGGCGGAAAGCGTCAGTTTGGTAGCAATTGTTTTACGAATTACCCCTTTCTATAAAATGCATAAAGCACTCCGTCTTCAGGCCACGAGTGACCTACCGGGACCATCCGACCGCCGTGTCATCCTCAGCTGAGGATGCGGATAGGAGGGGCGTGGGGTCAGCACACCACTCTCTCGGTCGTTATGATGGTATTCTTGACCGAAGCCGCTGCTATTCGGTCCTCAATTGGCATCACGACGCTGAGTGGGCCCCGAAAAATGGCAACAGCGCATGGTGGCCTGGATGGTCACCCATCCAAGTGCCGACCACGCCCGACAGCGCTTAACTTCGTTGATCTCACGGGAACCGGTGTATCCACTGCAGCAAGGCCGTTGCCCTAACATAGCCTATTAAAAAAGTGAAGAACACGGAGGACACGGTCGAGTGGCAAAATAGCTTCGTACGCATACCCCATTGGTGGTTACGTAAATGGTTAGACTCGCACTTCTCTCCGGCAGGTACGAGTAGATCCACCATCAATGGGCATCACTGCTGTTCGTCTTTAGTGTAGTTACCAGGCTTGTTACGATATATAAGGGGCGTGAAGAGCATTAGCGGTCGCTTGATCAGTGCGAAGGACGTGGAGATGCCGCGTACTCCTGTGAGCCAGCTTTAATAATATATACAGGGCTATTACAAATGATTGAAGCGATTTCATAAATTCACTGTAGCTCCATTCATTGACATATGGTCACGACACACTACAGATAAGTAGAAAAACTCATAAAGTTTTGTTCGGCTGAAGCCGCACTTCAGGTTTCTGCCTCCAGAGCGCTCGAGAGCGCAGTGAGACAAAATGGCGACAGGAGCCGAGAAAGCGTATGTCGTGCATGAAATGCACTCACATCAGTCAGTCATAACAGTGCAACGACACTTCAGGACGAAGTTCAACAAAGATCCACCAACTCCTCTCCATTCGGCGATGGTATGCGCAGTTTAAAGCTTCTGGATGCCTCTGTAAGGGGAAATCAACGGGTCGGCCTGCAGTGAGCGAAGAAACGGTAGAACGCGTGCGGGCAAGTTTCACGCGTAGCCCGCGGAAGTCGACGAATAAAGCAAGCAGGGAGCTAAACGTACCACAGCCGACGGTTTGGAAAATCTTACGGAAAAGGCTAAAGCAGAAGCCTCACCGTTTACAATTGGTACAAGCCCTGACACACGATGACAAAGTCAAACGCTTTGAATTTTCGGCGCGGTTGCAACAGCTCATGGAAGAGGATGCGTTCAGTGCGAAACTTGTTTTCAGCGATGAAGCAACATTTTTTCATAATGGTGAACAGACACAATGTGCGAATCTGGGCGGTAGAGAATCCTGACGCATTCGTGCAGAAAATTCGCAATTCACCAAAAGTTAACGTGTTTTGTGCAATCTCACGGTTTAAAGTTTACGGTCCCTTTTTCTTCTGCGAAAAAAACGTTACAGGACACGTGTATCTGGACATGCTGGAAAATTGGCTCATGCCACAACTGGAGACCGACAGCGCCGACTTCATCTTTCAACAGGATGGTGCTCCACCGCACTTCCATCATGATATTCGGCGTTTCTTAAACAGGAGATTGGAAAACCGATGGATCGGTCGTGGTGGAGATCATGATCAGCAATTCATGTCATGGCCTCCACGCTCTCCCGACTTAACCCCATGCTATTTCTTTCTGTGGGGTTATGTGAAAGATTCAGTGTTTAAACCTCCCCTACCAAGAAACGTGCCAGAACTGCGAGCTCGCATCAACGATGCTTTCGAACTCATTGATGGGGACATGCTGCGCCGAGTGTGGGAGGAACTTGATTATCAGCTTGATGTCTGCCGACTCACTAAAGGGGCACATATCGAACATTTGTGAATGCCAAAAAAAAACTTTTTGAGTTTTTGTATGTATGTGCAAAGCATTGTGAAAATATCTCTAATAATAAAGTTATTGTAGAGCTGTGAAATCGCTTCAATCATTTGTAATGACCCTGTATAATATAAAGATTTGGAGAGTACTTGTATGTGACAGTAGCCTCGTGTTGCGCTGAATGCCTCGTTGTCAAGGTTCCAGTCCACCGTGTCTGACGCAAGGATCGCTGCGTTGTGCACCGAGCACATCGTAGCGACTTCACACATGCGCCTGTCACCCGAGAATGAGTGATGGAGGCCCTGCAACAACTTGTGTCATCCTGCGCAATTGGTCAAAGACCAGGAAAAGCCATACTACAGAATTACCGTCCCATGCGTAGACTGTACTTAACGCTCCAAAACAGGTGGCTGCATTAGAATCTTACTCATGTCTCCACCACCAGCTGTGCAAATGTATTATATGGAATAAAAATAGCCACCACTTGTGGAAGGCAGAAGTCAAAAGCTCCTGACCTAGGTTTCAACCCATATAAATGGGTTGTAGCTTATCCCCGATGTTATTCAATCTGTATATTGAGCAAGCAGTGAAGGAAACAAAATAAAAATTCGGAGTAGGTATTAAAATCCATGGAGAAGAAATAAAAACTTTGAGGTTCCCCGATGACATTGTAATTCTGTCAGAGACAGCAAAGGACTTGGAAGAGTAGTTGAACGGAATGGATAGTATCTTGAAAGGAGGATATAAGAAGAACATCAACAAAAGCAAAACGAGGATAATGGACTGTAGTCGAATTAAGTCGGGTGATGCTGAGGCAATTAGATTAGGAAATGAGACACTTAAAGTAGTAAAGGAGTTTTGCTATTTGGGGAGCAAAATAACTGATGATGGTCGAAGTAGAGAGGATATAAAATGTAGACTGGCATTGGCAAGGAAAGCGTTTCTAAAGAAGAGAAATTTGTTAACATCAAGTATAGATTTAAGTGTCGTTTCTGAAAGTATTTGTATGGAGCGTAGCCATGTATGGAAGTGAAACATGGACGATAAATAGTTTGGACAAGAAGAGAATAGAAGCTTTCTAAATGTGGTGCTACAGAAGAATGCTGAAGATTAGATGGGTAGATCACATAACTAATGAGGAGGTATTGAATAGAATTGGGGAGAAGAGGAGTTTGTGGCACAACTTGACTAGAAGAAGGCATCGTTTCGTAGGACATGTTGTGAGGCATCAAGGGATTACCAATTTAGTATTGGAGGGCAGCGTGGAGAGTACAAATCGTAGAGGGAGACCAAGAGATGAATACACTAAGTAGATTCAGCGGGATGTAGGTTGCAGTAGGTACTGGGAGATGAAGAAGCTTGCACAGGATAGTGTAGCATGGAGAGCTGCATCAAACCAGTCTCAGGACTGAAGACCACAACAACAACAAATGAGCCTTCTTCAGAAATCTTATTACGTATTACATACTGACCATGATGTGCCGCCTGTAGGGTCACTCATAATTAAAATTCACAATCGTAAAAACAGCTTGAAGAAGCTTTATATGTGTTGAAACTTAGGTCAAGAGCTTTTGACTACTATCTTCCGCAACTGGTGGCTGTTCTCATTCCACATACACACATCAAAAAAACTTTTGCATCACCTCGGTTCCCAGAACTCCTGAAGATCGACGTTGACTCTGGATATTGTAACACACAAACAGTCCCTTTGACAATTCTGAGATGTCACTAAACCCGGCTAAAGATGTAAATAACAATGCATGAACACCGCCTATTAGACGGAGGGTGTCCGACAGCCGATCAGTTCCAATCATTCCACCAGGAAGGAGGTACACAGCTCGTGTTGTCTGTAGTTCAACTATGCCTAGACGATCAATAATGCGGTTCGATCGCGTCCGTATTGTTACTTTGTGCCAGGAAGGGCTCTCAACTAGGAAAGTGTCCAGGCGTCTCGAAGTGAAACAAAGCGATGTTGTTCGGACAAGGAGATACAGAGAGACAGGATCGGTCGATGACATGCCTCGCTAAGGCCGTCCAAGGGCTACTACAGCAGTGAATGACCGCTACCTACGGATTATGGCTCTGAGGAACCCTGACAGCTACGCCACCATGTTGAATAATGCTTTTCGTGGAGCCACAGGACGTCGTGTTACGACTCAAACTTATGCGCAACTTAACTCCCGAAGTCCATGGCGAGGTCCATCTTTGCAACCTTGACACCATGCAGAGCGGTACAGATGGACCCAACAACATGCCGAATGGACCGCTCAGGATTGGCACCACGTTCTCTTCACCGATGAGAGTCGCATATGCCTTCAACCAGACAATCGTCGGAGACTTGTATGAAGGCAATCCGGTCAGGCTGAACGCCTTAGACACACTGTCCAGCGAGTGCAGCAAGGTAGAGGTTCCCTGCTGTGTTAATGTGTCAATATGTGGGGAAGATCTACACCTTTGAAGGTCATGGAAGGCGCCGTAACGGTTGTACGATATGTGAATGCCATCCTCCGACCGATAGTACAACCGCATCGGGAGCATATTGACGAGGCATTCGTCTTCATGGATTACAATTCGCGCCCCCATCGTGCGCATCTTGTGAATGACTTCCTTCATAATATCGGCATCGCTCGACTAGAGTGGCCAACATGTTCTCCAGACATGAACCCTATCGAACGAGTCTGGGATTGATTCAAAAGTGCTGGTTACGGACGGCATGACCCAACAACCACTCTGAGGGATCCACGCCGAATCGCCGTTGAGGAATGGGACAATCTGGACCAACAGTGGCTTGATGAAGTTGTGGATAGTATGCCACGACGAATACAGGCATGCATCAGTGCAGGAGGAAGTGCTACTGGTATTAGAGGTACCGGTATGCACAGCAGTGTGGAGGGGTCGCTGTATGCTGGTGCAACATGTAATGTGTGGTTCTCATGAGCGACAAAAATTTTCTGTACGGTTTCCGGAACTCTCGGAACCGAGGCGATGCAAAACTTTTTTGATGTGTGTATTATAAACGGTTGTGTTTGGAGACGTGCCGTGACTCAAAAGCACTGACGGCTGGTAAATGGCGTCAGATTGTGTTCAAGAGTGAACCGCAGTTCTGTCCTGTCCCACAGATAACCATCGCCGGTGAGTATGGCCTATTCTTTTGGAGAAGGAGAAGAGTGCTGTCTCTGGCGTCCAGATGAGTGGAGGCTTTGGGTATGACTTCAGGCCACGGCTGATAGTGGCTGACGGAACGCTGATGGCACAACAGGACGTCGATGATATCCTGCGTCATCGTGTGTTATGTCTGTATCGCGATGTCATTTCTCAACATGACAGTGCTCATCTTTAGATGATACCTGCCTCTATGGACTGTCTATGTAATGCTGAGGTACTTCGCTGGCCTGCAAATTCCACAAATCTCTCCCCGATACAAATAGTGTGGGACCAAGCTGGATGTCAACTCCGTCCTTGTGTCAGTACCCGTGATGTCGAGGACCAGCTGCAACGGTTGTGGGCGAACTTGCCGAGGGACACGACACAGCCGCTTTACTATACCAGCCTCCCCGAATAGGGCTTTTGACAATGTATCGGTATATCGATACATCGACATCACACGTTTATCGATATATCGACGCCGATAGGCAATATCGAGTGCCGATATTTTAATTTTACATTATTTTTTTTTCGAAACTTTTGATAAATATTTGTTGTTTTGAAATTGTAGTAGAACATAATTTTACTTTCACTGTGTGGAGGAATCTTACTCCCTATTGAGCTTTCATGACGTCCAGTATAGGTGGTACAAAGAAGAAGTCCGGTTACACCGGGGGCTGGTGGTGTGAACAGAATAACAAGATTTCCGATGTGAAGACATAGCACACCAGTTGCGTTAAAAAAATTTAGTGCAGTTAGTGTGCAATTTCTTCGCATCGGCATTCTTCAACTACACTTAGTGAAAATGATGAACAAAAATGTAAACGACAAAATTGGTCTTTGCAGTCGGCGGAGACGTATGAGTAGAAATGTAGACGTAACTGGCGCTCGGCGCTACAGAAATTACAACGTTTAACTTCACCACGCAATGTTGACATTACAACTGCTACGTCGCTGGGGTTTGCAGAAATGATGAAACAGGGAAGTCGACATGAAGTGTTCTGGGCAAATCCGATATGTGACGAAACAGAACGACACACCTATCGAACACCTTTTATTGTGCCACATTTCCATTGTTACCAGATTGATTATCGCCAAGCGTGAATGTGCATCGTTTTTCATTCAGTTCTTGCTTTGAGGTGGGATAAGGACGCTGCGAGCTTGTTGATGTACATAATATCTAAATTTTTATTTTATTTCGTTTGGCTTTAAATCCAGCATCAGATTACATCAATAATACAGCATTACATCTGGTACATTTTGAGATATATCTGTACATAGCGATTATAAGATAAAATACTGATAACGTCAAATGTATATAATGTAAAGTCACATAAAATAAAACAATAATTGATGTATAATTCCGCAAGGTGAACATGTAGTTGGCATTTCTGTACTGTTCAGGGACGGATGTCCAGTCCTTTCAGCCAGGCGGTAGCTTCTCCCTTAAGCTAATGAAGGCCCTGGAAGGTGCCTTGGAATACCCTTAAATGGCATTCAGTGCCGATGTGCTGTAGTGTTTGCTTGTTGTGTCCACAGTCTCAGTCAGGTCTATCAACCATGCCCCATTTATGCCTCCAGTAGTGACAATTCCATGCGCTGTTCGGAACCGGTTGAGTGATGTCCAGGATCTCCTTGGTAGCTCAAATTCGACTGGGCGTTCGCTCGGATCTTTGATTAGATTATTTGAGTCTGGGTTGGAGGAAGACCATTCTCGGCGCCAAGCATCATCTGGGTTGGTGTTGACTTGACCGTTCCCGATATCAGCCTCATAGTATTATTGAGTTGAGTATCTACTGCTCTTGTATGAGCGCTATTTAACCAGGTATTCTGCTGCTGAATAGACAAGAGCAAGGGCCAACGTCCCGAGGGTTTATCGCATTCGTTCCCCAGCAATTTCATGTCAGTGGTTAGGTTATGTTATTTCTAGTTTTTATTTTGCAGGCGATCTCCTGGTGCGCTCTGAAGGTGCGAATGCGGTCAAGCGTTACTCCCAGGTATTTTGGTTGAGGGTTGTCTCTCAACGTTTGGTTTATGAAAGCGTTCCTGGGTGTATAGTGTGCCCTTTTATTGTTTAGGTGAAAGCAGGCTGTCTATGTCTTCGTGGCGCTGGGTTTAAGTCGCCACACTTGGAAATATTCAGCCATCTTTTTCAGGTCGTTTTCAAGAGTAATTTGTGATGTCTCGAAGTCGACAGATTGGTTAATTAAACATATGTCGTCAGCGTTAATTACCTTTTTAGAGTGGGTGATTTGTAGGTCATAAATGTATATATTGAAGAGCAGAGGCGAAAGAACTGATCCCTGGGGACTTCCGTCATTGAGTTCATAGTTGCGGCTTTTCTTGTCATTAAGGTCTACTTCAATGTGTCTATTTGCCAGCATGTTGTTAGTGTGGCCAGTTTTTTACAAGGTATGATGCGTAGCAATTTCAGCAGCATTCCTTGTCTCCATACTGTGTCAGACGCAGACGATAGATCAATAAATAGAGCTGTGGATTTTTTCTTTTCTTCAAAGCCCCTTTCGATATATGTGGTTACTGCTAATACCTAGTCGTTGCAGCTCCTTTTAGATCTAAAGCCAGCCTGTTCAACTGATATCTTCTCCTCAACAATGGCTTTTATTCTGTTAAGAACGAGCCTCTCCAGCAATTTATAAAAGACGCTCAGAAGTGCTATGGGTCTGTAGTCTTCATGGTGCTTCCCTGTTTTTCCCGGTTTTAGGATTGCTATGATTTTGGTGCTCTTAAAAAGGGCTGGCAGCCTTCCAGTCGGTAATATGTTGTCGAAGAATTCTGTCATCCATCGTATAGCATTGGGGCCGCAGTACCGGCTGCTGGACCTAAACGGGATTTCCCAGCTTTCTAGAAATACACCATAATGAAAACCAAAGAATATCTAATAATAAATCAGTACTTAAACATACAATTCTAAAACCGACAGTATGCCGATATTTATGTATGACGGTACGCCGATATTTTTCCGTCGATGTACAGGGTGTTACAAAAAGGTACGGCCAAACTTTCAGGAAACATTCCTCACACACAAAGAAAGAAAATATGTTATGTGGACATGTGTCCGGAAACGCTTACTTTCCATGTTAGAGCTCATTTTATTACTTCTCTTCAAATCACATTCATCATGGAATGGAAACACACAGCAACAGAACGTACCAGCGTGACTTCAAACACTTTGTTACAGGAAATGTTCAAAATGTCCTCCGTTAACGAGGATACATGCATCCACCCTCCGTCGCATGGAATCCCTGATGCGCTGATGCAGCCCTGGAGAATGGCGTATTGTATCACAGCCGTCCACAATACGAGCACGAAGAGTCTCTACGTTTGGTACCGGGGTTGCGTAGACAAGAGCTTTCAAATGCCCCCATAAATGAAAGTCAAGAGGGTTGAGGTCAGGAGAGCGTGGAGGCCATGGAATTGGTCCGCCTCTACCAATCCATCGGTCACCAAATCTGTTGTTGAGAAGCGTACGAACACTTCGACTGAAATGTGCAGGAGCTCCATCGTGCATGAACCACATGTTGTGTCGTCCTTGTAAAGGCACATGTTCTAGCAGCACAGGTAGAGTATCCCGTATGAAATCATGATAACGTGCTCCATTGAGCGTAGGTGGAAGAACATGGGGCCCAATCAAGACATCACCAACAATGCCTGCCTAAACGTTCACAGAAAATCCGTGTTGATGACGTGATTGCATAATTGCGTGCGGATTCTCGTCAGCCCACACATGTTCATTGTGAAAAATTTACAATTTGATCACTTTGGAATGAAGCCTCATCCGTAAAGAGAACATTTGCACTGAAAAGAGGATTGACACTTTGTTGGATGAACCATTCGCAGAAGTGTACCCGTGGAGGCCAATCAGTTGCTGATAGTGCCTGCACACGCTGTACATGGTACGGAAACAACGGGTTCTCCCGTAGCACTCTCCATACAGTGACGTGGTCAACGTTACCTTGTACAGCAGCAACTTCTCTGACGCTGACATTAGGGTTATCGTCAACTGCACGAAGGATTGCCTCGTCCATTGCAGGTGTCCTCGTCGTTCTAGGTCTGCCCCAGTCGCGAGTCATAGGCTGGAATGTTCCGTGCTCCCTAAGACGCCGATCAATTGCTTCGAACGTCTTCCTGTCGGGACACCTTCGTTCTGGAAATCTGTCTCGATACAAACGTACCGCGCCACGGCTATTGCCCCATGCTAATCCATACATCTAATGGGCATCTGCCAACTCCGCATATGTAAACATTGCACTAACTGCAAAACCACGTTCGTGATGAACACTAACCTGTTGATGCTACGTACTGATGTGCTTGATGCTAGTACTGTAGAGCAATGAGTCGCATGTCAACAAAAGCACCGAAGTCAACATTACCTTCCTTCAATTAGGCCAACTGGCGGTGAATCGAGGAAGTACAGTACATACTGACGAAACTAAAATGAGCTCTAACATGGAAATTAAGCGTTTCCGGACACATGTCCACCTAACATCTTTTCTTTATTTGTGTGTGAGGAATTTTTCCTGAAAGTTTGGCCGTACCTTTTTGTAACATCCTGTATTGATATATCGATACTTTTGGCATACAGAGCTCGGATATATCGGAGACCCGAAATTTTTAAAAATATCAACAGTCGTATTCCCAACTGAATCAGTGCTTGCATTCAGGCCAGGGGCGATGCTATGTCAGACTGATAAGTGGGATCGTACTGCCAAGTTCTTTGTTATTTGTTTCTATACTGTAATCGCAGGAATAACATTACATATCCTCTCAACCCATGAAGTTTAATTTCTGTTCCTCATCACTTCCTGCGTTCTTCAGTTGTTTTGTCAGACAGTGTAGGTTCGATTGCAATAAAATTTGTAAGGCATTATTGTGTACAAAATGAAAATTCAGGGTAAAAATAGATACATCTGATATATACATATACGAAGCGTGCATTCCACACAGTTTCTTATTAAAAGGTTTTCAGTGACAGAAGACGCATTTGGGTATGGAAAGAAATCAGTGAATGTTTGTGCTGGACTGGAACGCGCACCCGGATCTTCCGATTGACGCGAGCGGTCGCCTTAAACACTTGGGGCATCCGAACACGCTTGCCGTCCATACAAACTCCCAGCCTGTTACACACTACGAGGTGTGGCTAGAAAAAAAACAGGACTAGTACTGGTGAAACAATAAAACGAGTGCAATAAGGCTGAAAGTCGCGTGGCCTGTCACGTGACTCTCGCTCCGCCTACTGCTCGAGTTTCATCTGCCTCCTGCACTCAGTCTGCCCGTGGCGTCTGTTTTAAGAGTTGACGTTTTGTCTGTGCGTCGGAAAATGTTGAGTGTACAGAAAGAACAGCGTGTTAACATCAAATTTTGTTTCAAACTAGGAAAATCTGCAAGTGAAACGTTTGTAATGTTACAACAAGTGTACGGCGATGATTGTTTATCGCGAACACAAGTGTTTGAGTGGTTTAAACGATTTAAAGATGGCCGCGAAGACACCAGTGATGACACTCGCACTGGCAGACCATTGTCAGCAAAAACTGATGCAAACATTGAAAAAATCGGTAAACTTGTTCGACAAGATCGCCGTTTAACAATCAGAGCAGTGTCTGAGTTAACAGGAGTTGACAAGGAAAGTGTTAGGCAGATTCTTCATGAAAGTTTCAACATGAACAAAGTGTGTTCAAAAATGGTTCCAAAGTGTCTCACAATTGAACAGAAGGAACGCCGAACAATGATTTGTTCTCAAATGGCTCAAATGGCTCTGAGCACTATGCGACTTAACTGCTGAGGTCATCAGTCGCCTAGAACTTAGAACTATTTAAACCTAACTAGCCTAAGGACATCACACACATCCATGCCCGAGGCAGGATTTGAACCTGCGACCGTAGCGGTCGCTCGGTTCCAGACTCTAGCGCCTAGAACCGCACGGCCACTTCGGCCGGCCAATGATTTGTTCTGACATCCTGGAAAACATTGAAAGTGATCCCACCTTCTTACAAAATGTTATTACTTACGATGAATCGTGGTTTTTTACTTACGATCCCGAAACTAAACGCCAATCGATGCATTGGAAAACTCCTGGTTCTCCACGACAAAAAAAAGCATCAATGTCAAAATCGAAATTCAAGGCAATGATGATTGTTTTTTTTTTTTTTTTTGACATCAAAGGGATTGTGCACATTGATTGGGTACCAGAGGGACAAACAGTGAATCAGCATTACTACATTAGCGTCCTGGCTACCCTACGTGAGCGAGTACGGAGAAAACGGAACGATTTGTGGAGAAAAAAGTCATGGATCGTTCACCAAGACAATGCCCCAGCTCACAGTGCGTTGTCAGTGAAGACGTTTTTGGCAAAACACAACATTCCCATCTTAGATCATCCACCCTACTCACCTGATTTGGCCCCCTGTGACTTTTTTCTTTTCCCTAAAGTCAAGACAGCTTTGAAAGGAACTAGATTTGAGACTGTTGAAGCAGTAAAAGAAAAAGCGACGGAAGTAATGTATGGACTTACCGAAAATGATCTGCAGCATTGCTATGAACAGTGGAAAATTCGTATGGAGCGGTGTAGAGATCGAGGAGGAGAGTACATTGAAGGAGATAACATGAAATTGTAAATAATTGTAAATAAATGTTTTTTCCAGCATCAGTCCGGTTTTTTTCTAGCCGCACCTCGTACACTACAGATGTAGAGTCGCCAACCTACGAACGCGTTTCTCGCCATTTCGGATCACACAATAAATCATATATATACAGGGTGTCCCATTTATCTTGACCACCTTAAATAACTGTTTGTCCAGATGCAAATTACAACTTCTTCTCCAATGTTCTATTTACCGATCAATGTTCCTTCTCAAACAAAGGAGAGGTAAATACAAAGAACATGCATTATTGGTCCAGCAACAACCCACGATAGCTTGGACAAATGGAACATCAGCGTGAGGTGTGGGATGCTTGGTACTACAATTATTGGCCCTTATTTCATCAATGGTAGTCTAAAAGGCACAGCGTATGCCAGCTTCCTCCGACGAATAATTCCTCCTCTTCCGGATGAAGTGCCGCTAAGAACCAGAATGTTTATGTGGTGTCAACACAATGGATGTCCAGCATATAATGCCTTGAGTATACGTCGTATTCTGAACCGAAGGTATCCTGGCAGGTGAACTTCATTTATCATATTATTCTTGTCAAACAAAAAAATAATAACAACTCCGAAGCAATATTTAAATATTACCAAGCAATTTACGTTTTACAAAGTGTGCTTCTCATTCGAATAATATTTTCTACATAAATTTTAACAACTGAATTGTATCGATATCAGTGAAACTATTTGAACTGTTTAAATGGTTCAAATGGCTCTGAGCACTATGGGACTCAACATCTTAGGTCATAAGTCCCCTAGAACTTAGAACTACTTAAACCTAACTAACCTAAGGACATCACACACACCCATGCCCGAGGCAGGATTCGAACCTGCGACCGTAGCAGACCCGCGGTTCCGGACTGCAGCGCCAGAACCGCTAGACCACCGCGGCCGGCGAACTGTTTAAATGTAATATCTTTGTTTTACTTTGTGTTATTCTGAAGTTCGTAAATTGTTAATGGTAGACACTCGCGGGGAGGCAAGTCTGAGACATGTCTCCATTGCAACTGTGCAATATGCAACTGTAAAAATTCGACCAGACATGGAAAATGTTATGCTCAAGATTGCTACTGTTTTGACCGTGGTTAAATGCAAGAAGTTTGTATTCAAGAATATTATTTACTTATCCAGTTGAAATATTACGAAAGTGAACAGATGCTGATCATCGGCAGCATTGTTTCACGAAGGCATTATAAGAAAACTCACCGGTTTCAGAAAAGGATTTTGTTCCTAAAACATGTGACGACGTTGGCCCCCTGCAGAGATCATACCCAGTTTATCTTACAGGACGACAGACTGAGGAATTTCTGCGAAATCAAGGAAATAAAAGTGAGTACGATTTTTTTTTTAATTTCTGATTTCTTCAGCAGTCAACATAAGAGTTGTCTATTTAGTTTCAATGTCCCATAAAGTGAACAATATACAATTCTATATCTGTTTCTACAGAAAGAAATGTCGAATAAATAATTATTTGTAAGTTAATCATCACTATTTTTAGTTGGACTGTGGTACTGGTTTGTTTAGTGTCCACCTTTAGAAATATCGACGACTGTCAAAGAACTAACCCGACTAGTAGTTCGAACTTCAATTTATAGTCGATGTTAACAAATTTCTCTTTTCCAGAAATACTTATCTTCCTGTTGCCACTTTGCATTTTACATCCTCTCTTCTTCTGCCCAAATAGCAAACACATTTACTATTTTCAGTGTCTAGTTTCCCAATCTTTTTCCCCTCTCAACTGTTGCTTGCCTTCCATGTCCTTCTACTCTTGCATCTGCAGCCTTGGTTTCTGTAAAGGTTACAAATTACATTTGCCCCCCCCCCCCTCCCCCCTATATTTTACCCGTGCTACCTTCAGATTTTCAAAGAGTGAATTCCAGTCAACATTGTCAAAACAAATCTTTAAATTTACAAATGGTACAAAGGACAGCGTGCCCGTCTTCAGTCAGTCTTCTAAGGTAAGTCGCAAGGTTAGTTTTGCCTGACGTGTCCCTAAATTTCTTCAGACTCCAGCCTCATCTTTCCAGAGGTCGGTTCCTTCCATTTTATCTGTTCTGTAAACAATTACGCGTCAGTATTTTGCACATTTATGGTTCCGTAATATTCTCAGCTGTGAGCACTTGCCT
Source organism: Schistocerca nitens (assembly GCF_023898315.1). NCBI lineage: Eukaryota > Metazoa > Arthropoda > Insecta > Orthoptera > Acrididae > Schistocerca > Schistocerca nitens. The sequence goes on along the minus strand of NC_064615.1, from coordinate 1,100,146,284 downwards.
TCTTTGGAATTGTCAGATTAGAGCTCATACAATATTACGTCAGACTTAATAACAGCTGTAAAATATGTAAAGATCCCCTTCCAACCATGTGAAAACTGACGCTGTACTTGATAACAGATTTTTCCGGCCTATGCGTGAAGGACTTACTCACTCGTTCAGTTTGCGACTCAGGCGTTCATACTCGTCCTGCAATCTTCAACGGATACTTCTGTTACGAAACCACCAGAAAAATTTTCAGTAATTTTGGAACTGTATCCTAGCGAAATAATTGTCAGGCACAGAGATGCTAGCCATTGACGGCGGAAATGGGACGTTGAAAACCTGAGGCAAGTTGCCGGAGAAAAAAATCAATAATAAAATTCATTTAGCGTCCTGGAGAACCGGAAGGTGGTACTCGACTGACTCAAAGGTGGGCTGTCGTATTAACACCTTGTCCAAGGGTATTAACGAAGGAAATGAAGTACAGTAGCCTATATGAACCCGTCCTATGTCACAACGGGTCATGGGCCTTTCTCTCTTTCTGCATAAAGTTGGCAAAACGTGGACGGATGCCAATGTAAAGAAGTCCTCAAAATTCCTAATTTTTGAAGAAACCACAACGTAGAAATGTTTCTGTGAGAAACCCTGATTCCTGAGCAACTACAGGGTGTCCCATACAAAACCGGTACACCTCACGCCAGAGAGTCAAGTAACAATGAAATAACAAAAAAAAAGAATGGATAACAGTAACGTTGAAAACATGTACTTACCTGTTTATAAGAGATACAAGAAGTGGTAGCCATGGGCATTTTACACAGTGTTGCCACTTCACAAGCAACTCGACTAGAGATGATACCGGCCCTTGAGGCGTACAGATTTTATGTGGGACACCCTATGTAGACAACATTGTCATTCAGATACCGCAAAGAGAACTGCTGACGTTTAGAGGCAAAGAATTTAAATTTCTGAAGCGTCAAACACTTCTTTGGTATTGTCAGTTACATTTAAAGATATTGCAGTTTTCATTTTCATTTTTTTATTTGCGGGGTCCCTTCGTGTCAAATAGCATTATGTTAACTAACATATTGAACGGTTATGTCCAGTTTCTAAACACTGCAAGAAAAGGAAAAAACACTGCTCACAATGACGTCAAATTTATGTGAAATATTATCTAAGAAGCGGGAAACGTTATGTGAACAAACAAAAATTTAACTAAAGTTTTACGAATAGATGTCGCTGTAAGTGACGGAATATTCAAAATAAAAGTCGCGCGGTACACGGTTGTTCACATAGAGTGTAAATATCTACGGAGTGAGGATTCGGATGCGCAGAACGAGAAATCTGTCCGCAACATCTCCTCCTGCTCAAGTGACGTGGTACTGGGACGGCGCATGTTAGTCCGTACAGCGTATTTTGAGTTTTATTACTTCGCTAGAACAGAATAATCAGCTTCCGAAGTATTCTGAAACTTTGTATGTGCGTTTTATAGACATCTTAACAATTTTATACTTGGAACAGAAATAGTTTTAAAGCTGCGAAGAGCAAGGGTATTGTGCTTTATCGCCACAGTATTATAGCTCAGTTCCACTTTACTTACGTTGTTTCTGGCGCGGGAAAAGAATTGACAGCCAACAATACTATTTTAGGTTTTCTATTGCACCTCTCCCTATCAAAGCATTCTTGAGCGAAGGTTTATAGCACACTTTTGGATGTTTCGTAGGGACCAAATTCTTTCGTTTTATTTTGTGGAGCCATATTTTGACTCTCTAATCATCTTTCGGGAAACTAGAATAAGAAAAATTATATAATGTAGGAAATTGTCTCATACAGAAGTACTTAGATTCACACAAGGGTTTGAGGACCTGAATAAAATGGAGGAAATTGTGGTGTCACCGCCAGACACCACACTTGCTAGGTGGTAGCCTTCAAATCGGCCGCGGTCCGTTAGTATACGTCGGACCCGCGTGTCGCCACTATCAGTGATTACAGACCGAGCGCCGCCACACGACAGGTCTAGTCTAGGCTGTCTAGCACTCGCCCCAGTTGTACAGCGACTTTGCTAGCGATGGTTCACTGACTACCAACGCTCTCATTTGCTGAGACGACAGTTTAGCATAGCCTTCAGCTACGTCATTGGCTACGACCTAGCAAGGCGCCATATTCAGTTACTATTCTGAACAGATAATATTGTGAATCATGTACCGTCAAGAGCGAGGTTCATCATTAATGGATTAAAGTTAAGTACCAAAGTAATTACGTCCGCGTTATGAATTCTAATCCCTTGTCATGTTCCAGACCTCACGTCAGTGTAGTTCTTCCCACCTCACGCCAGCCTGCGTGAGCTAAAACGCGTGCATTTCGGCCTCCTCTAGTAACACGGTGTTGGCTCTTCTGCCAACACAACAGAAATTAACCACACTGTCTTATATAAATTTCATCTGCAGATGAACATAGCACGAACACGTAAACACTGACTGGCAGCTTAAACACACTTGCAGATTTATCTAGCATTTCTCTCGTAAACACGTGAGCAAAAAAAAAATCACAGTAATTCGATCTACAATACAAGACATTATAATACCGCGTCTCGATATTTTTAAACATATATGAAGCGCGTCACGTCATTATGATATTCACTAGTAGAGATTTATTGTACGTATATAAGAAAAGTAACTGGTCCTCCTTTCACGTACTTCTCTTTTCATCCGTAGCAACAACAATACTGCAGCATGGCTGTTATTACTACTAAAACGTTTATAAACGTATGTAAAAACAGTTGAATACGTGTAATACTAAAGTTTGGCTGTCACCACAAATTGCAGACAAGCAGAGAAGTCCCATTACCACGTGACTAGCCCGGTTTGATCTTCAGAACATGCGCAGTAGGCTATGCTGACTCCATAGATACTTATACTCTATGGTTGTTCCTCTGTTTGCGTCCGAGGCGCTCGGCGTGAATGTCTCAATGCAGAATCTAGCGCTCCTGATGAGCTTCTTTTACAAGAACGGTGACCATGCGCCAGCAACTCTACAGAAGTTCCGGACATTCAAGCGTACGAAAAAATACGTTGGTCCCAAGTCCGTCTGGCATTGTGGAAAATGATTATGAAATTTGGAAAGACGGTTTCCTTTGAACTGCACTGTGGCAGAGGGAGGAAAACGATTCCGACGTCAGTACAAGATGAGGCCGCAGCATTACGGCAGGGGTCGAGCGGTGGAGAGCGGACACGCACTGCACGGGGAATTGCCCGAGCTTTGTATGTGGTTGTGAGCAAGGTGCTGTACGCAGAACCTGGATTCATCCGAAAAAATGACGTTTTGCCATTCGTGCACCCAGGTTCGTCGTTGAGTACACCATCGCAGGGGCTCCTGTCTGTGATGCAGCGTCAAGGATAACCGCAGCCATGGTCTCCGAGCTGATAGTCCATGCTGCTGCAAACGTCGAACTGTTCGTGCAGATGGTTGTTGTCTTGCAAACTTCCCCATCTCTTGACTCAGGGATCGAGACGCGGCTGCACGATCCGTTGCAGCCATGCGGACAAGATGTCTATCATCTCGACTGCTAGTGATGCGAGGCCGTTGGGATCCAGCACGACGTTCCGTATTACCCTCCTGAACCCACCGATTCCATATTCTGCTAAGAGTCATTGGATCTCGATCAACGCAAGCGGCAATGTCGCGGTACGATAAACCGCAATCGCGACAAGCCACAATCCGACCTTTATCAAAGTGGAAAAGATAATGGTACGCATTTCTCCTCCTTACTCGAGGCGTCACAACAACGTTTCACCAGGCAACGCCGGTCAACTGCTGTTTGTGTGTGAGAAATCGGTTGGAAACTTTCTTCATGTCAGCACGTTGTAGGTGTCCCACCGGCGCCAACCTTGTGTGAATGCTCTGAAAAGCTAATCATTTGCATATCACGGCATCTTCTTCCTGTCGGTTAAATTTCGCGTCTGTAGCACGTCATCTTCGTGGTGTAGCAATTTTAATGGCCAGCAGTGTAAGCAGTGCGGGTTGACGGCATCGTTTATCGTATGACCATTTTCTCCTTCGATTAGATGCGTCCTGCGGCTGCTATTATCTATACCGTCACTGGTAAACACTATGAGAGTCTTTTGCACACTAATGTCATTCCTACCCTTCAACAGCGTCGACGTGTGAGTAGGATCAATTTTATACAGGACGTGTTCACCCGCACATTCCACAGCCAGTGAAGCAGCCGCTGTTGAGAAACTTTGGAAATGCTAAGATTTATCAGCAGTCATTTCCCTACAGCCCGACCGTCCAGATCACCTGAGCTTAATGCTTGTGACTTCTGGCCTCGGGGTTACCTTAAAGATACCGTGTTCGGTGCTCCGGTCACAAAAGTAGCTTAATTGAAGGCTCTCGTTGCGCAACGTCTTCTGAACGTGAATCCTAAGACACTCTTGTCTCTTGTGGGACATGCTGTTCCTCGATTTCAGTTTGTCGCAGAAGACGGTGAACAGCAGCATATTGAACATGAATTGCACGTCTCACAACCGTTGAAAACCGACTTAATTGTTGCTTTTTACACGGTTTTTTGCCTCAGGATAATTACAAACTGATGTGGTACGATCTTACCGTTGTGTGTGGGCTTACCTAAATAACAGTTACACAGTTGGTGAATGTCAATTTGTGCGGTCCATGCACATTGCACAGTAGAGACGCTTTAATGTACGACTCACGCCATAGCTGTCGTATTGGGATTTGTATCATTTGTAACCAAACGTATTTACGTTGTGACGTTCACAGCGACATCTAGTGGGATGAATTTCATTAAATTTTTTGTTTCCATAATATTCCCCCTTCTTCGATAATATTCGCTTCAAATCTGACGCCATTCTGCGTAGCAGTTCTTCTTTTACGGGATTTTGAGACTGAAACGTTAATTATAATCAACCTGTATATGTAACAGTTGCTCCATTCTCCCGTTAAATCTCATATTATTGTATGTAACGGAAAATGAAATTCTTTTCATTGCTAATGCCAACAGAACCAATAAATGAAGAATAATACGAGCCTATTTCATAATTTTGTTTCATAGTACATATCATAAAACAAAACCGCCAAACCACATGAGACTGTGAATTCTAGTTCCACAGGACTATTGAGTTTTATTTACCGAACAGAAATTCCAAAAATATGGCGTTGTGACTCGAGTTAACCGAAGCTGGCGAAAAACTGCAGGACAGCAGGAATGTATTTGGACGATGTTGTCGCACTCACTTATTTTATATTGCATGTACTAACTAATATTTTAACCATTTTTATTAAGCTTGCTTTTTTATTATTGTCATTAGCGTCAGAAGCGTATTAAGATAAAAAAGATTACATACGTAAACAGAAAATATTTTATACGATCTGCAGTGGCAACTAGGGAACAGATCAAGTAAACTAATACACTAAATAATTTTTTAATATTCTCTTTACTTTACAAGGATGTGTCAAAAATGTGAGTCATCTATGGATGTTCTATAGCTTACCACATTACAGTCTAAATCAACATAGAACACACATTGCGCTCTACTTCGGGGTTCACTGTCTGAATATATTTTAACACATAAGACACTTTGTTACCAACATCTTTAAGATGGAGATTGAGGAAACAATCTACGAGCAAGCACAACAACTAAACCGTCATGTGTTTTCTTTATTTACATAGCTGTACAAGTCCTATACAACATATCTAAGATAACAAAAAAAATGTTAAAAAAGAGCTCACACTTGTAAACGAGGTTTAAAACAAAAAAATACTTTAAAATACACAACACCGACACAGGGGTGAGCCAGGCAGAGTCGGCGTGATGGGCAACGCGGCCACTGGGGTTCTGGGGGCTGTAAGGTGGTGGTACGGCGGAGGAGTGCTTCAACGTATTCTTCCTGGCGGGCCCACCGACCCAATGAAGTCTAATCTGTTTGCTATGCCGTTACTCCGAGTTATAGCAGTTTTTATGCATTTTAGTTTTCGCAATGTGAGGTAAATGGTCAGTTTGTGTATTGTGGAGAGGAAATGTGACTTACATCTTTTTAATGAAATTGTGTTTAAAGTATCATATCTTGACTCCATTATCCTTCTTTAGTTATTGACAGGCCGTTAGAGTGTATAGCAACTGTTTGTAACGGCATTAATGCAGACAAAGTGACCATATCGGCGGTGGCTTCTGGCCCCTTTGTATGGGGACAAAACGTAACAGCAGCGGCCGAAAGAAGGGTTCAGATGGTTCAAATGGCTCTGAGCACTATGGGACTTAACTTCTGAGGTCATCAGTCCCCTAGAACTTAGAACTACTGAAACCTAACTAATCTAAAGACATCACACACATCCATGCCCGAGGCAGGATTCGAACCGAAAGAAGGGCTCCGCAACAATAATTACAGCAAGTCGTTATAAAAGTGATGTAAAAGCGGTTTATTAGGCTAGAGGAGAAGAAAAAAGAAAGGAAAAGCTGAAAGCAGCAGAAGAGAAGAAATGCAGTAAAAAGGAAACTGCGAAGAGTAGGAAACGCAACCGTAGTAGAGCTCTTTTTTACGAACTCGACAAAAACAGAGAGCAGCGCATATACTGCGAACAAAAATTTTCGGGGTCGAGGCCAGGAGAGCAATGGATTAAGTGCCACTTGTGCTCCCTCTAAGCCCACAAATTCTGTACAGGACTTGAGGAACACAGTTTGACTTTTATTTGTGAAAAGTGTGACTAAACATTTGCAACGAAATATATTTTGTTCTTTGTTAAAACAATTTTTATCCCTTATTTTTGAGTTTGAAACTAACTGTGCACTTTGCCCACACATGTCGGGCAAAGTGATCATTTTACCACTTACCGAAAATTTTTTAAGGTACTGAATGATACCTGTCGTCTTTTACTACTGCAAGGTTCTGGTAAGATCAGTTACGTAAAATACCTCTTTGCTGGTTCCTAACTACCAAGAATGACTCTGCAAATAGAGGCTACGTTTGTTTGCCTGCAACAAGTACTAACCACAAAATTTCTGATTAGTGGGCCAAATTTATTTAAATAGTAATTAATTATACTGATAAAAAGGAGCCACCTCACAGATCATTCGATGATTTAATAAAACAGCAATCCAATAATCATGATAAATTCTACTGCAACATTGCTAAGAGGAGGTGCGAACTGACTGATTTTAAGGATCTTGACTAGGGAGCGGAATGGTGCTGTGAGATGTAATAGCAAAGAATTTAACAATAATTCACGCTTATTTTTTTCATTAACAGTAACACAGAGAGAGAGAGAGAGAGAGAACATACAGTCACTTGGGATGCTAGCGCGTGCATCGACATGTGGCACATTATACAGCGCAGCGTCTGCACCGACGCATGTGGGGCAAGACTGCTAAATTACTGGATACGATTTATCAAGATCACACACACACCACGTTCACATTGGTCACTCAGACACCAAAAGATAGAATTTAGAAAAAAAACTTCCCTGAACCACATGTAAGCTCACTGGGTCATGGCGCGACTGCCTTTAGCGATCAATTTTAGAGAACAAAGCCCATATCTAAAGTACCGTACAACTACGTAATTTTGTAAATAAATTTACCAAACCAGAACACATGTAATCCATCACGAAACTAAGGCTTCAGTTCGAACACGAGAGGTGTTTACGTCAAACTGGAGCATAGTGTACAAAGAAACACACGTGTTGCATCAGGGCACGGGCTATTAGGTCCGTGGAAATGAAATATAAATTAGACGTTAAATTAAATTAAATTTATCACAAGCATTCCAAAAAGCACACAACACATTCATACCTAATACGCTAAACTAATTAAAACTGTACATCATGTGGTGGCACCACTCGTCCACGCCAAGTTGCAGTTGCACACAGGATCTCACCGAATAAACAGAATATTATTGAAATTAACCCCATTCCCTGATTGAATAAGTTGGTGCGGCACGGTTATCAGTGCCACGCACCAGACTGACTACCGGGAACTCAAACACAGATCTCACACATTTCAGCTCAGCAGACAGAGATGCTACTAAGAGTATGCGTACTCACCGGCGTCCTAGGGAAGAGTTACCTAATCGTCTCTCCCGTCCGGGGTCCACACACTGTGGCCGGCCGAAGTGGCCGTGCGGTTAAAGGCGCTGCAGTCTGGAACCGCAAGACCGCTACGGTCGCAGGTTCGAATCCTGCCTCGGGCATGGATGTTTGTGATGTCCTTAGGTTAGTTAGGTTTAACTAGTTCTAAGTTCTAGGGGACTAATGACCTCAGCAGTTGAGTCCCATAGTGCTCAGAGCCATTTGAACCCATTTCCACACACTGTGGCCGGAAGGGCCCAGAGGGAGTAAGCGGTTCCTACCTGTACCAACCTCACAATGGCTGCTGATCAGTGCCCACTAATTCCTCTCTGACCCAACGTAGCCGTATTCGAAAATCTACACAGTGGTTGGCTATACTGATCTTAACATTCATAGAACCATGTAGCGGCTCACATAAAGCCGTTACAGTACTTAGTTTGATCTTAAGGTAATTAATATCTTTGGTTCTGGCGCTGCAGTCTGGAACCGCGAGACCGCTACGGTCGCAGGTTCGAATCCTGCCTCGGGCATGGATGTGTGTGATGTCCTTAGGTTAGTTAGGTTTAACTAGTTCTAAGTTCTAGGGGACTAATGACCTCAGCAGTTGAGTCCCATAGTGCTCAGAGCCATTTGAACCATTAATATCTTCGATAGTTGCAGATAATAATCACTCATTTCTATGTCTACTCAGCTTGAAAAATACTAATTCCTTAGTGCAGCTACTTTTCCCGTCCCTCCGCTACTACATCATGGTTCCCAAATCATAGTGTTCTTGTAGGGATGAAACACTGATTTTAAACGTAAACAGAGAAAATGAGGAAATGCTGTCTGCTATGGGGAGCCTGGGCGGGGGGCGGAGGGGGGGGGGGGTAGCGTAAGTAATGTGCTGTGGACCACCACACAGGACACAGGACACCCCGCACACCCTCCTCCGGCCGTGCCTGCTCTGACTTAGGAAGTCGGGATTAGCATGGAAGGTCAACAACTGGCAGATTAACAATTTATTCACATTTATAAAACAGCTAACATACAATCAACACGTAGCCGTCTTAAAGACAATTTCCAAAATGACAGAGAGCTTTCTTCTCAGGCAAGCAGCAAATTACAATTACTTAATGAACAATAAATTACAATCTGAAGTACCTTAAAAAAAGTGGCTCAGATAATTTTTTTGAGCAATAACGCAACCAGCACAATACGTTACACTTAATATAATTCACTGGCAAGCAAATTTAAGTTTTTAAAAATATACATGAGAGATGTTGGCAGCGGCCTTGCCGCAGTGGGTACACCGGTTCCCGTCAGATCACCGAAGTTAAGCGCTGTCGGGCGTGGCCGGCACTTGTATGGGTGACCATCCGGGCCGCCATGAGCTGTTGCCATTTTTCGGGGTGCACTCAGCCTCGTGATGCCAATTGAGGAGCTACTCGACCGAACAGTAGCGGCTCCGGTCAAAGAAAACCATCATAACGACCGGGAGAGCGGTGTGCTGACCACACGCCCCTCCTATCCGCATCCTCATCTGAGGGTGATACGGCGGTCGGATGGTCCCGATGGGCCACTTGTGGCCTGAGGCGGAGTGCTTGTGTGCTATGCATGAGAGATGTTAAATGTTTATCAAACGGGCAGTGACGCCAGGCTGCCTTGGGAAAAAGGTGACTTAAATTAAAATGCCGGAAATAGCAGACCAGCCGTCCAAAACAACACCTAAACGCCGGGGCCCAGCCGGGAGTCACTTCCCATTAGACGACACGTCACAGCTTCTGTGCACTGAAGCGGAATGTGGCACCGCTCCCGCACATCCCAACACAAACAGACCGCAGAAAACACGGCAAAGGACCAAGCAGACATTAATTAATATAAGTTAAGAGATCAATAAACAACAATATAAGTTAAAAAAAACAATAAGTGCTTTCAATAGAAACGACTTAAATTTTGCAGCAATATCAATGTTGTAAAACATTTTAACTAAGACTTGTACACAAATCCAATGCTGTAAAATAGTATCAGACTTTTACACTCTCATAGTTTGCCAAACAATATTTGTACATATGATTAAGGCAGACAATGTGTACAAAGATTAAATGGAAATAATTTCAAGATAATATCACGTTATTCAGATGCACAACTTCACAACAAAACAAGGTTTTGTGCACTTCAATTTCGTTGCATGGGTCTGCAATGTAACTGCCAATTGTGTATGCTTGGTAAGCAGGAAATTACGACTAAACTATGACCTAATATCTTCAATACCTTACAGTTACTACATCATTTACGGACGCTGATTTCCTTAAACGAAGTAGTACTTGCTGGTCTCCATGCGATCACACACCTTGCCACCTGTTCTTGCTTCAACAACACATACACTAGGGCAGCCAACCAAGAAGTGACAGTCGCTACAACGCAATTGGTTCCACGAAACGAAGGCACCAAAACCACTTACACCTCCGATGGAGAGCGTTGTTCCTGATGTTCTCGAGGGATGGGTCTGTCCGAGTAAACAGGCACCGAAGCAATGCGACGAGCAGCGCCCGGAGTTGACATCAGGCAGATCCTCCACAAACTCCCGAACGTCGTGCAAGGTAGACCGGCCGCGCCGCTGCTGGCCGAGCTCGCATGTTTTCCTTCTTCGTCCCCTCAAGCACGTCCTAGCGCCTCGTAGCGGGGCCCGACGACCAACTCGCTGACAGCAGATACCCGCCGCCAGATCACAACAGGGGCAAAGATCGTAGTACAGCCGGGTAATCGATAGTCATACTAAAGAGCTGGTGTGCCAGAAAAGGCGCATCACGGCTCATCTGCAAAGACAGAAGCGAGACGAAACAATGGATTGGAGCAGTAAACAAGACCTGAAGAAGGGGGGGGGGGGGGTACCACGGTAGGAAATACAGAATATTCTGTAAGATGGCAAGAACTATGCCCCTTACATGAAGTCATTAAAGATCACGTTGAGCGAACAGTAGGGGTGAACAAAAATGACTGACAAGGCACAATGCATCTTGTAGAGGGTATAGTATGGACGTATTGGAATAATTAATGTCAGGTGATGGTTTTAAAGTAATTCACACGACATGAAAACTTTGTGGAAACACGTCGATTCACTGGAGGCTAGTTTATCCCAGGGAAGTATTTAGAGTTGACCGTGGCTGGCTGGGGAGCGGCGAAGGGAAGCAACAACAGGCAGCTTAGGGCAGCACAAGCTCTGAGAAAGTGGTAGTGGGGCGCGGCCTCCAGCTGCCTTAAGATGAGTGACAGTGAGTGGGTGGTTGACCCCATGCTGGTGTACCGGGAAGCAGACGGTGAACTTGTACGCCTCTTGATAAATGTCCGTCGTCCCGTTTTCAGTGAAACATGCGAGAAAGCCACGCAAAGCTATGGTGGAGCAGTCAACAGAAGCCAAAATATGCATGTTCGTGACTATAGTAACTTCACGCTGAATTCACGGTCCGCAGAGTCTGAAGTAAATCAGGTGATGAGCGACAGAATGAAATATGCCGACCTCCGATGGGAACGTAGGACCAAGGAATTTGAAGTACTCTTCTGGGAGTCAGAATTCCGGAAAAATTGGTGTTTTGTGCAGACGCTAACCTTAATGGGTGGCCTGGGAGGAGCTAAATAGCAGAAATTGAGAGGAAGGGAAATTTTGTGGGAATTTGTTCACTTCCCAGAGCAGGCATTGGTCAGCACTGGGAAGCGACGCACAATTAACACGACTTGCGCTGCAATTGGCGTAAGTGATTTTGCTGGAGGGGAAACCGAGGCGAAGAGCAGACTGGGAGAAGTCTCCATAGGGGTCTTCCATTCCCAGCTTGCCTAGAGTGCGGACGTGGCGTTCTTTACTCAGCTTGCCTGAGCAAGAGTGAGCATCTCTGGGACTTAGCAAATGGAACAATTGGACATAGCAAACGGAACTATTGAGCTTGGAGACAGGAAGTTTTCGTTCAGCTATGAACTGAACAAGATAGCTAGGAGTGAATAGACGAGCGCAGCCTTGCAGCACCACGAGGTCAGCCGACGTCTGCACAACGACGCCGCTCTGCCACGCTGAATTCGGTGATATTGCACCCAGTCCAGCTGATTAATTTGTTGGATCACGTCGGCAAAGTTTCCACGACGGTTTCATGGGCTGTGTATTGGGGAATTCTTCTCGCACTTCGCATTATGCCTGGGTCAGTCGATAGGAATTAATGTTGATTTATCGCGCTTTACTCCAGGTAAACGCAATTTATTAACACTGCCTGATAGGAGAGTCTTGTAATGTGATGATTGAAGGTCGGGAGTTAAAATAAATTTGTGCTAATCGACTGCATCTGTTTTCAATCAAGTAGCTGAAATCCCAAGACACTTTCTTAATTAATTTTATGTTCAACATTTGCATCTGGTGTTCAATAGCTGAATATAACATCAATGTGCACCCCTTTTTAATTAAAAGTGATCAATTCTGAATAAATTATTGTCAACACTGCCACCGCAGTTCAATCAGGAGTCACAGGGCCATATTACTTTTTTTGCGTTATCCAACATTGCGGCAGTTTTGCACTCTCTGTTGATCTGTTAGTCAATTAGCTGGGGTGAACACGCGCCAAAACCAGATAAGTGACGGGTGGGGTGTTACAATTCACGACTGGGTAGCTGGCCGGGCATAGTAACCCAAAATTACAGGAACCGCCTTGTCTGGGGTGGAAGGGAGGCAGGGAGAGAGAGAGATAGAGGGAGAGAGAGAGAGAGAGAGAGAACGTGGGCTGTGACAGGCTGTAGCCGCAGACAGGGGGCTGAGGAGCCGTGTGCTCAGCGGCGTCCAAGCGTGAACAAAAACAGCGATAGGCTCGCGTTTGCAGAGTGGCGTGCGTGAAGCGGCGGTGACGTGGGCGGCGGGCGGTGGCACAGCAGGACCACTTGTCGTGTCGTGTGGAGGCAGGACGGCCTCATTACAAGCGCCCGCCCGGCATTAGCACTCCGCTGCCTGCTCCGCGGGCGGTAATTAATGCACCCCTGGCACCTGCCACCACCTTACACAGGACACTGCGCGCCGTAAGCCCTCCCATAGCCGCACCACCACCTGCACAGCACTTCGCTGTTTCCCAAGACGCAGTAGTTCGTAGTAACCGACAGCACACCAGCGACCGAAACAGAAGCGACACCTCGCGTTCCCTAAGAAAGTGTTATAGGCCCTTTGATCTTATTAATGTATGCAAATCATTCAGGAAACGATCTGAGCAGCTCTCTTAGGCTGTCTACACTTTATACTGTCCTTTACTGTCTAGTAAACTACTCAGCACATCGATTGAATTACAACATGATTGCCACAGTTTATCCACATGGCGTGAAAAGTGGCAATAGGCCCTGAAGAAAAAAGTTTACGAGGACCTCGACATGAGCAGTAAGAAAATTTCGTTATATTTCGGTTACGCGAAAAATTCATACTTATATGACCGTTTTCGATTCAACTGAATACCTCACGATTACAATACCAACAACTTGAATTGGAACCATCACGTAGAAAATGTTGTCTGTAATATATCACATTTTCTATGTGATAGTTCCAATTTCAGTTGTCTAAAGTATCTGGACATCAGGCTGAAAATGACGTACAAGTTCGTGGCGCTCTCCATCGGTAGCGCTGGAATTCAGTATGGTGTTGCCCCATCCTTAGCCTTGATGACAGCTTCGAATAACGCAGGCATACGTTCAATCAGGTGTTGGAAGGTTCCTTGGGGAATGGTAGCCCATTCTGCACGGATTGCTGCACTGAGGAGAGGTATCGATGTCAGTCGGTGAGGCCTGGCACGAAGTCGGCGTTCCAAAATATTCCAAAGGTGTTCTATAGGATTCGGGTGAGGACTCTGTGCAGGCCAGTCCATTACAGGGATGTTACTGTCTTGTAACCACTAACCACTCCGCCACAGGCCGTGCATTATGAACAGGTGCTCGATCGTGTTGAAAGATGCAGTCGCCATCCACGAATTGCTCTTCAACATTGGGAAGCCAGAAGCTTAAAACATCAATGCTGTCATAGCGCCACGCAAAACAACAAGAGGTGCAAGCCCCTTCCACGAAAAACACGACCACATCATAACACCACGGCCTTCGAAATTTACTGTTGGCACTACACACGCTGGCAGATGACTTTCGCCGGCCATTCGCCATACCCACACCCTGCCACTGGATCGCCTCATTGTATACCGTGATTCGTCACTTCGCACGACGCTTTTCCACTGTTCAATCCTTCAATGTTTACGCTCGTTGCACCAAGCGAGGCGTCGTCTAGCATTTACCGGCGTGATGTGTGCCTTATGAACAGCCACTCGACCATAAAATTGTCTCATGTTCCGTCTAACTGTAATAGTACTTGCAGCGGATCCTGATGCAGTTTGGAATTCCTGTGTGATGGTCTGGATAGATGTCTGCCTTTTACACATTACGACCCTCTTCAACTGTCGGCGGACTCTGTCAGTCAACAGACGAGGTCAGCATGTACCCTTTTGTGCTGTACGTGTCCCTTCACGTTTCCACTTCACTATCTCATCGTAAATAGTAGAACTAGGGATGTTTAGGAGTGTGGAAATCTCTACAGACGTATGACACAAGTAATACCCAATCACCTGACATGTCCGAAGTCCGTGAGTTCCGCAGAGCGCCTCATTCTTCTCTCTAACGATGTCTGATGACTACTGAGGTCGCTGATGTGGAGTACCTGGCAGTAGGGGCAGAACAATGCACCTAATATGAAAAACATATGTTCCCGGGGGTGTCCGGATCCTTTTTATCAAGTAGTGCATTACAATTGTAATTGCATTTCTGTTTTGTTCAAGTAGAATGTCTGTATTTGTTTTAGCTTTTTGTCATATATATATATACATATAATTTCTTGTGTTTGTAGTTTTTGCAACGTCGATGTTAAGACAATATTTCAGCTCAAAGCTGAGCAGATATTACTGCACTCTTTTATTGCTGTTATTTGTGGCGGTATTACCTATAATTATTGACAATTAGGTTAATTTTCCAACGAACGTTGTTAGCAAGTGCGCGATTCTTTGTGTAAAATGGCGAAATTCCTAATATGCGACAGTATGGGGATCCAAATACGCTACAGTGTCGCATATTACGATACCTATCGCATATTGGGGAAACTCGTTCTCTCACGATTTCTTATATGTAATTGACGCTATACTATCATGAGATAACAATATTTTATCATTTATTGCAGTAAAATTTTGGCAAATGCTTTTATTTTAATTCGATTAAATTATCATAAACAAGGATTACTTTGACTAGTCTTATGATCGGAATTTTTCTGTAACTTTCTTTCAAGGCAGTATTTTTCTCAGGAGTTGATCAATATTACTCCAAATTCAAAGTACTCCGTTCACAATACTTATAAAAAATAATCTAACAAATAAAATCATGGAGGTTGAAGTCCTTCAAGAAGTATGTCTGATTATTGTATTTATTCTTTGTAGGCGGCATTGGCACCTAAAAGGAAAACGTGGGATAAAGACGCCATGGTTCGTGCCATTACATGCGTGAGAAATGGCGAGATGGGGTACTTAAAAGCCTAAATATTTTTTGCTGTACCAAAACGTAGTTTGGAAAGGTATGTTAAGGATAAAATTCGTACACCCGACAAGCTGGTTGGTGTTAATCTTGGCAGAAGGCCTGTTCTCTCATCTCAACTGGAAGATGAACTAGTGAAATACTTCCTTCCAATGGAAGAGCGATTTTATGTTCTTAAATGTAAGGATATACGAAGCATGGTCTTCCAGTTAGCTGTCAGGAATAGGCAGAAGAATCCCTTCAATTCAGAAAAGGCTTCAACAGGAAACAAATGACTCCGAACTTTCCATAAGAGACATCCCATTTTATCAATGAGAACTCCTCAGGGTCTTGCAGCAGCAAGAGTGAAAGCTTTCACTCCAGAAAATGTGGGGAGATTTTTTGATATCTACGAATCTGTGCCATCTAAAGTCAACAATAACACGCATCGAGTCTTCAGTGTTGACGAAACTGGGGTGACGTCTGAGCAGCACAAACACAGCAAGATTATTGCTATGAAAGGGAACAGACAAGTTGCTGCCTTGACTTCAGCAGAAAGAGGAAATCTCACCACAGTTGTAACGTATATGAACGCAGCTGACACTTATGTTCCACCACAAATCGTCCTCCCAAGGAAAAATATCAAGCAGGAATTGATGGGCGGTGCACCTGCAGGATCCATATAAGCTTGTCATCCAAGTGGCTGGATACAAACTCACATTTTTACTCAGTGGTTTAATCATTTTGTGAGTCATGTAAAGCCATCTTAAAATGACGATGTCATCTTTATTGTTGATGGGCATTATTCCCACACAAAGAATCTCGATGTGTTAGATAAAGCACGTGAAACAATGTTCATATTGTAAGTTTGCCTCCTCACTCAACGCATAAAATGCAGTCACTTGGTTGGCAAGTAACCCAGGTCGTATTATCACCCCATTATTTACAGCCAGGTTATTTGGCGCAGCTTACAGCCGAGCAGCAACAATGGAAGCATCTGTGATTGCCTTCAGAGAAACAGGTCTCATCCCATGCAACAGAAACATCTTTAGGGAACATGAATTTTCAATTCATCGCCGTGCTGACGCCCTTCAAGAAAGAGATGCCAAAAACGAAAATGAAACTACTGATGGTGATGGTCAAGCTGTCAGCCCGGCAGACATCAGACCTCTGCCACACATCGCAAAACCACCTGGAGATAGTCAAATAGGTCAAACATTGCGTTCGTGTTCTGCTGTGTTACTAACTTCAACTTCTTATGTGAAGCAATTGCAAGAATCTAAACAGAAGAAATCAGAGGCTGAAGCTAAGAAAGCAGCCAGAAAGTTATTTGGGGAGAAGAGTGGAAAATCTTCAAATCGTAGACTTAAAGCAGAAGAATCGCCTAGTGACTCGGCATCCGATGTCCATCTTGATGACAGTGGGGATTCAGACAGCAGTGATGACGATGACGCAGAGTGTCTGTTCTGTACTGGCCGCTTTTCTGAAGACAAACGAGGGGAGAAATGGGCACAGTGCACGAAATGTTATCGCTGGGCTCATGAAGATTGCGGTGTCACAGAAGACAATTTTGACTGCCCCGAACGTCGTTAATATATATATATATATATATATATATATATATATATATATATATATATATATATATATATATATATATATATATATATATATATATATTTTGCGGTTTTAGGAAAAATTATCCGCCATTGTTTAGGGGCACTATTGTCTTGTAACTCCACTAGTTCACACGCTGAAGAACGTGTGTGTGAGCACATTTCTGCCATTTTGTCTAGTGCCTCAATTAACTAAACAATCTTGTGTCGTTAAATCAAGTACTACTTCGGAGTTATTAGTGGATTCAGACCTGCTGCTAATAAGTGTTTTATAGTATTTCTTTTCAGGTAAATAAATTCTCACTTTTATGTTTTACAGACCCTGCAATCTAAAGAGACTGTCGTTGTAAAAAAAGAGCGAACCAAAAACAACGTTTTATTGGCAGAACAGTTAGAAGTTGCAACAGATCTAGTAAAGATACTTCCTACAATATCATTGTCGGGCCTCTTCTGGAATATTGCTGCGCAGGATGGGATCTTTATCAGATACTGAAATAGGATATTGAAAATGTTCAAAGAAGAGTAGCTCATTTTGTATTATCATGAGAAAGAGGAGAGAATGTCACACATATAATGCCCGAGTTCCTGTAGAAATCGTTTAAACAAGGTTCCAAACACCACAATAATCGAAAAAAATTAGAAATCGCATTTCTCGTGGCAGGAAATTTTTTCACGAAATTTCAGTCTCCAACTTTCTCCTCCAAATGTGAAAATACTTTATTGATACGCACCTGCAAACGGAGAAATGACAATCGCGATAAAATAAGGAAGCTCACATGGTTTTACGCGATAATTTTTCCTATGTGCTATTCGAGAGTGTAACAGTGGAACAACAGTCTGAAAATGATTTTATGACCCCTCTGCCAAACACTTAACTTTGAATCGCAGAGCAGTCACGCAGGTGTTGATGTATATCTGCCAATAGCAATGCCACAGAGCCAGTGTTAAATAACTCCGTGCATGATTCTTCGCAGCTTCCATAAAGGGTGATGTTTTCCACCATGTACAATCTGTAGGGACTGATCGATGAGAGGATACGGAACAAAAAAGGTCTAATGAACTTATGTCCGGAAATGCAAGGTTTCCATGCTAGAGACCATTTATACAATCATACATTGTTACAGACACTGTAGTCTAATACGCAAACACAGTTACAGTACGTGTTGAAAATGGTTTCCATGTGTCTCAACGCATGCGTGTATGCGCCGACGTATATTTCTTTTTTTTTTTTTTTTTTCAAAGAAAATTACACACTGGCTGTATGAATGATTTTTGTTAAATCAGCGACCAGTTTGCACCACTTATCGGTGAATCCTCAGGCCATCTGTACAAAAAATGATATAATAAGAGCTAATATAAACTATTCGATCCCCCAATTCTGAGGTGTAAATTAAATTTTTAAATAGCCAGTTTTTTTAATGAAACAAGAAAGTACTCACATACGGTACTTATAACATAGTAACGCTCGACAAGTATATAGAGGGTCTATACAAGGGCGATGTTCTTGAGGACAATGTTATGGAAATGGAAGAGTAGGTAGAAGTTGATGATGGGAGATATGATACTGCGTGAAGAGTTGTGACAGAGCACTGAAAGACCTAAGTCGAAACAAGGCTCCGGGAGTAGACAACATTCCATTAGAACTACTGATAGCCTTGGGAGAGCCAGCCATGACAAAACTCTACCATCTGGTGAGCAAGATGTATGAGACAGGCGAAATAACCTCAGACTTCAAGAAGAATATAATAATTGCAATACCAAAGAAAGCAGGTGCTGACAGATGTGAAAATTACAGAACTATCAGTTTAATAAGCCACGGCTGCAAAATACTAACACGAATTATCTACAGACGAATGGAAAAACTGGTAGAAGCCGACCTCAGTTTGGATTCCGTAGAAATGTTGGAACACGTGAGGCAATACTGAACCTACGACTTATCTTAGAGAATAGATTAAGGCAAGGCAAGTCTACATTTCTAGCATTTGTATAGCTAGAGAATGCTTTTGACAATGTTGATTGGAATACTCTCTTTCATATTCGTAAGGAGGCAGGGGTAAAATATAGGGAGCGAAAAGCTATTTACAATTTGTACAGAAACCAGATGGCAGTTACAAGAGTCGAGAGGCAAGAAAGGGAATCAGTGGTCGGGAAGGGAGTGAGACAGGGTTGTAGCCTATCCCCGATGATATTCAATCTGTATATTGAGCAAGCAGTAAAGGAAACAAAAGAAGAATTCGGAGTAGGTATTAAAATCCATGGAGATGAAATAAAAACTTAGAGGTTCGCCGATGACATTGTAATTCTGTGGGAGACAGCAAAGGACCTAGAAGAGCAGCTGAACAGAATGGACAGTGTCTTGAAAGAAGCATATAAGATGAACATCAACAAAAGCAAAACGAGGATAATGGAATGTAGTTGAATTAAATCGGGTGATGCTGCGGGAATTAGATTAGGAAATGAGACGCTTAAAGTAGTAAATGTGTTTTGCTACTTGGGGAGCAAAATAACTGATTATGGTCGAAGTAGAGAGGATATAAAATGTAGACCGGAAATGGCAAGGAAAGCATTTGTGAAGAAGAGAAATTTGTTACCATCGAGTATAGATTTAAGTGTCAGGATTTCTGGAAGTATTTGTATGGAGTGTAGCCATGTATGGAAGCGAAACGTGGACGATAAATAGTTTAGACAAGAAGAGAATAGAAGATTTCGAAATATGGTGCTACAGAAGAATGCTGAAGATTAGATGGGTAGATCACATAACTAATGAGGAGGTATTGAATAGAATTGGGGAGAAGAGAAAATTGTGGCACAACTTGACTAGAAGAAGGGATCGGTTGTTAGGACATGTTCTGAGACATCGAGGGATCACCAATTTAGTATTGGAGGGCAGCGTGGATGGTAAAAATCGTAGAGGGAGACCAAGAGATGAGTACGCTAAGCAGATTCAGAAGGATGTACGTCGTGGTAGGTACTGGGAGATGAAGAATCTTGCACAGGATAGAGTAGCATGGAGAGCTGCATCAAACCAGTCTCAGGACTGAAGACCACAACAACAACAACGCTGAACATTACCCTGAAGCCACTCCCCACCGTTCAAGTCAAATATACTGTCATCTAGTGAAAGCGGTAGTTCAAATTTAAAAAACTATTTAAATATTTTTTAAATGATGGGAGCGGCAATGACCTAGAAAGTAAAAATAAAATACGATGCTGATAAAACTCCTCTAAACACGAACGACGAAGAGCGGAACATTAGCCTGAGGATGCACCGATAAGTGGTGCGAAACCGTTAGCAGATTTAATAAAAATCATTCACACAGCCAGTGCTGAATTTTCTTTGAAAAAATGTCGAAGTCTGGCTGTGGTTCCCCGCCCTACAATACAACATGTCCTATATTCTGTCTGACACGTTTACATTAGCTAGGCTGTATCCGAACAGTATCAAAGTTAGCATCAATACGCTGCTACAGTGTCTCTACATCTGGAATGGGTTCTGCATACACATACCTTTGTGATGGCCCAATAACGAGAAATCGCACGGGTTGAGATTCGGTGAGTGAGCAGGTCATTTAACTGGACCCCATTGTCCGATCGTAGTGATGTTTACCCTTCGCTATTTGTTCGTGACGTGAAGACATGTCTAGTGCCTGTTTGCACAGAAAGAGGCGGTGCAGCTACCTATCGTCACGAGCCATTAAAGGCGAATGGAATGACAGAAGAGAGGAATGACAAGCCTCGATATCAGATTGAGATTTTCACTCTGCAGCGGAGTGTGCGCTGATATGAAACTTCCTGGCAGATTAAAACTGTGTGCCGGACCGAGACTCGAACTCGGGACCTTTGCATTTCGCGGGCAAGTGCTCTACCATCTGAGCTACCCAAGCACAACTCACGCCCCCTCCTCACAGCTTTACAAGTACCTCGTCTCCTACCTTCCAATCTGTACCTCGTCTCCTACCTTCCAATCCAAAGGGGCGTGAGTCGTGCTTGGGTAGCTCAGTTGGTAGAGCACTTGCCCGCGAAATGCAAAGGTCCCGAGTTCGAGTCTCGGTCCGGCACACAGTTTTAATCTGCCAGGAAGTTTCAGCCTCGATATCTATTATGCGGTCACATAACGGACAGGTACTGCAAATTTGCTGCGAAACAATATTAGAACACATTGCAGAAAGAATTAAAAATTTATTTGATAATGAACGAGCAAAAAATTACAACACTCGACTGATGGATTCATTGTTACGTACTTCAAGAAGCACTTCGTGCTAAATTTGCAGGCATGGGACACGCGAAGATACTGCTGCTACGAATTGTAAAATTCCTGAAATCCCAAGCATTGTTCCACTATCAGTTGCAACAGTTTTCATTGGAACTGAACGAAGAGTATGGGGAAGTTCTACATGACTTTAAAGCGCGGTCGTTAAGTCGTGCGGCTTGCGTGGAATTACTTTACAATTTAAAACCACTATTCGTTGAATTTATGAAGGAGAAAGGTGTAGAAAAGAAAATTTGCACATCCGGAATGGGTTGCATATCTTGCATTTTAAGTGGACTTGAGTGCACACTGCCCACAGTAGGACATTGCCAGGTGAGGAACAACTTATTTTTAATTTGATGACGATGCATTTAAAAAGAAAATCGCATCGGAGAAGGGTCAGATTCTCACAAAAAAACACAGACCAGTTTCCTAAGCTAATGAGCGTTAAGGAAAATGCGAGGTTTTAAGAATATGTTTGGCCTTCAAAGGATTGCAAGGAGAGTTTTGCCACGTAAAAACGACTCGCACCTGCTTGAGCTCAGCCAGCGTGGCGTGGTGGTGGGGGAAGCGTGCGAGCCAAATTCTTGGTTGCCCCTGATGTTCAGCGTCTACCAACTGTGAACGTTAATTTTGTCACAAGACAACGGAAAAGAACTACATACACAGAGAAATGCAAAAAAAGGAAAACAACTAAATTTTTTGTGATTTTAAACTGCTTGTGCTGCAGGCAGTGGTTCAGATGGTGAGACTGTTTTGCACTTCCAAAACTGGCAGTGCGACACATACGTAGCAGGTGGAGAGCTCATCACAAAGGACTGGAGGCATGCCCTCCTACACTACATCACGGCATGCGCCACTATTCTGAGGTCTCCGGAGTGGAGCACAGCTGTCCTCACAGTGACAGCGAACCAGTGTCACAGTTGAAGTTCCCAAGACATCACGGGTGTTTTTGGAAAATCGTCTAAATTGTACACAGATTCACTCTTACATTATGGAGATACACTCCTGGAAATGGAAAAAAGAACACATTGACGCCGGTGTGTCAGACCCACCATACTTGCGCCGGACACTGCGAGAGGGCTGTACAAGCAATGATCACACGCACGGCACAGCGGACACACCAGGAACCGCGGTGTTGGTCGTCGAATGGCGCTAGCTGCGCAGCATTTGTGCACCGCCGCCGTCAGTGTCAGCCAGTTTGCCGTGGCATACGGAGCTCCATCGCAGTCTTTAACACTGGTAGCATGCCGCGACAGCGTGGACGTGAACCGTATATGCAGTTGACGGACTTTGAGCGAGGGCGTATAGTGGGCATGCGGGAGGCCGGGTGGACGTACCGCCGAATTGCTCAACACGTGGGGCGTGAGGTCTCCACAGTACATCGATGTTGTCGCCAGTGGTCGGCGGAAGGTGCACGTGCCCGTCGACCTGGGACCGGACCGCAGCGACGCACGGATGCACGCCAAGACCGTAGGATCCTACGCAGTGCCGTAGGGGACCGCACCGCCACTTCCCAGCAAATTAGGGACACTGTTGCTCCTGGGGTATCGGCGAGGACCATTCGCAACCGTCTCCATGAAGCTGGGCTACGGTCCCGCACACCGTTAGGCCGTCTTCCGCTCACGCCCCAACATCGTGCAGCCCGCCTCCAGTGGTGTCGCGACAGGCGTGAATGGAGGGACGAATGGAGACGTGTCGTCTTCAGCGATGAGAGTCGCTTCTGCCTTGGTGCCAATGATGGTCGTATGCGTGTTTGGCGCCGTGCAGATGAGCGCCACAATCAGGACTGCATACGACCGAGGCACACAGGGCCAACACCCGGCATCATGGTGTGGGGAGCGATCTCCTACACTGGCCGTACACCACTGGTGATCGTCGAGGGGACACTGAATAGTGCACGGTACATCCAAACCGTCATCGAACCCATCGTTCTACCATTCCTAGACCGGCAAGGGAACTTGCTGTTCCAACAGGACAATGCACGTCCGCATGTATCCCGTGCCACCCAACGTACTCTAGAAGGTGTAAGTCAACTACCCTGGCCAGCAAGATCTCCGGATCTGTCCCCCATTGAGCATGTTTGGGACTGGATGAAGCGTCGTCTCACGCGGTCTGCGCGTCCAGCACGAACGCTGGTCCAACTGAGGCGCCAGGTGGAAATGGCATGGCAAGCCGTTCCACAGGACTACATCCAGCATCTCTACGATCGTCTCCATGGGAGAATAGCAGCCTGCATTGCTGCGAAAGGTGGATATACACTGTACTAGTGCGGACATTGTGCATGCTCTGTTGCCTGTGTCTATGTGCCTGTGGTTCTGTCAGTGTGATCATGTATCTGACGCCAGGAATGTGTCAATAAAGTTTCCCCTTCCTGGGACAATGAATTCACGGTGTTCTTATTTCAATTTCCAGGAGTGTATATCGACCAAACAGATCGTCTCGGCCAGCCATAGTGAAATGGTGCCAATAGTTCCACCTAGGCTGTACAGATGTGGCCGAACCTAATGGGTAATGTGGGTCACTATTATCGGCTACAATGTCCAGGCAGTCGAGGAAATGATTAGCTGCAGTCACGGGGGAAGCCGATTTTGCTACGATGAGGACGTTCAGGCAGTTGTTCTCGAATAGCTCCCTGATCGAGGAGCAGATTTCCGTTGTCAAGGAACTGAATCGTCAGTAGATCACAGAGATGTGCTTACTATACAGAAATATTGTCATGTTCATGGGTAACACGCTGTCCGTAGCTGACTGGTCAGCGTAGACAGCTACAATGCGGAGGACCCGAGTTCGTTTCTCGGTACTTGCAAGGGTTTTCCCTTGGTGGGAGGATTCTTAAGGGATGCATCCAGCGTCGTGACGCCAACTGCAGAACTACTCGGCGGTGCAGTAGCGGCTCCAAAGTCTGGAATGTCTGCAAAACGGCCAGGAGAGCGGCGTGCTGACCACGTGCTCCTCCATACTACATCTGCATTACACGGCTAGGCGGAGGACGACACGGCGGCCGATAGGCATTTCCTTGGTCCTTTACAACTTGGCGAGGAGCTTATTTATTCGTGTTACACTTAACACTGACACCGATGGTCTGCAACAAATAGAGGCATCTTTCATCCACCAAAACCAGTCTTGCACTGAGGAAGGCCGTTGTAATACGGTAGATTCATTGGTTTTATGGCTTATAGCTAAAGTATTTTATACAATGACTCAGTAAAAGACCCGTAAGAATTTTAATCACCACTACTGTACTGAATTCGTTTGTTTTGATACGCCACGGCCAAAACCTCGGTGAGCAGTAATTTACGAAGCTGTGTGTTTATATAATACTGCTGCAGATTTATGTTGAAACACTGAAGGCCACTAGTAAGAGAAATAATATGGGAACAGAAATGTTGAATGGTCGTTACAATTTCTCCCTACATACTAGATATGTGCTATATCTGTTAGCTAGTTTTCTCCAAAGAAACGTACGATGGAAAGCTAATTGCAGAGTATTAGACCTATAATAAATTGACGTCTTTGGATTTTCGTCCTCAGGTAATCTAGCCTACTGGTTAAAATTAGAATATAATGGTATGAAAACAGTACGGGTGCCGGTTCCACAGGATAGAAACCTGGAATATCTGAAAGGATTTTATGTTTCTTTTTCATCAACCTTCTGACTGCTCTGATGAAGGCCACCTATTCCGTAACAGCCTCTTCATCTCACTTCCCACCCAGCTTTTGCCGCCTACGCCTCCCTTTAGTGCCATGGAACATATTCACACATGTCCTGTCTTCCTGCCGATTCTTCGACCTCTTGCTTTTTATATAATCAGTTCACTCAGTCCTCCTCTAACAATAATCTCATATCCTTCTACTATTTCTTTTTCTTTCCAGTATTCTAACAGTGCATGATACACTTCCTTACAAAGCTGAGCTCCAGAAGTTCATTCTCAAAATGCCTTCCTCAGTCTAAGGCGTATATCTGATAACAGCGGACTTCTTCTGGCGAAAAACGCTTTTTTTAGTTGCGCTTATATCCACCGTGCGTTAATTTGATTGGATGCTAGCAGAATTATTTCCCTCCATTTCCTGAGTGATCCGCAAGTCTGTCGCTAATGTCTTTTCTGATTCTCAATACCTGCTTCTGCATTTTGTTTACTCTGAACCCATATTCTATGATCAGTAAACTGACGACTCCGTTTGTCATATTCTGTAATTCCTCTTTCACAGGGGCAGCCTTCCCCCTTGGGACTGTTGCAGGTGTTTCTGACAGATTGATAAGTGTGTAATTTCTATGTGAGGTTACCAGTGAGTTGTTGTTGTGAAAGTGTTCCTTTAGATTATAAATCAGGGTCTCCTGCAGCCGCTCAGCCCCTTTCAGCAACCTGTTAGTCAACCTTCCACCAGCTGATTTAGGATGACTGATGCCATTCTTCATGGACATTCCCCGTATTTTCCTCTGAATTTCTTCTTTGTTTGGTTTTATCCAGTGAATGAAGCCAGATCCGTAAGTTAGCACTGGAAGTGCACATGTGTTACTGGATTGAAGGCGTTATTTTCCATTTAATTTAGATTTGAATACTGAGAAATTCCACACCGATGTACGTACTTGCGATACATTGCTTTATATTTTTATGATACAGTCGTCTTCCTTGAAGGAGGCCTAAATACTTGTGGGTGCGATTATGTTTCCGTCACTCATCTAAGAACTAATATCTTGGAATTTATTCTTTATTAAGTTCATTCTTCTGCATTTCTCCAGGCCAAGAGACATAATTAACATTCTAGAAAACATCCCTACAGCATTTATGTTTCTGTCAATATAAAGTTTCGTTTGATTCCTGTACCTCAATTCATCCATCGTAATAGCATAAGCTGTTGCCTGCTTTCGATCGTAAAACCACACGCAGTAGTAATGAGTATCGATGAAAGTGTGTTGAGTACGATACGGATCCATAATAGTTTGCAACTCTCTCCCTGAATGTTTCTAATGTGGTGTGTTGCTATCGCGTTGTTGCTACAGATCTGTCTTATAGTGTTTCATCATCGGTGTAAGTTGATGCTCTGGATGTAGAAAGGAGTAAAATGCTTTTATGCAAATAATATAGGCCGTAATCATGTTAAATATCTTTGTTTTAAATTTGTTCTTGCTGTTCAAGGTTGAGAGAATCTATCATGAACTGTTCTCTACATTCTCACGCAGTTGTTCTGTTCTACTGCGAGTACTTTAATTTGCATCAACTGTCCGCAGATCATTTCCTACATACACACGTCAAAAAAGTTCTGCATCATCCCGGTTCCCAGAACTCCTGGACGTTGATTGTGGATAACTGTGCGTCTGGTCCCGGCGGAGGTTCGAGTCCTCCCTCGGGCATGGTTGTGTGTCTTTGTCGTTAGGATAATTTAGATTAAGTAGTGTGTAAGCTTATGGACTGATAACCTTAGCAGTTAAGTCCCATAAGATTTCACACACATTTGAACAATATATGACTGTGGGTATTGTACCACAGACACAGGCAATTACTTTGGAATACACTGTGGGAGTGAACAATGATCAATGTTGTTACAAATATTTACTATCGAAAACAGTCTTGATCACCGGTGACCGGTTTCGACCACAACTGTGGCCATCTTCAGACCAATGAGTAAGAACCTCCTTCTGATGGTAAATCACTACTCTACTATTAGTCTGAAGATGACCATAGTTGTGGTCGAAACCGGTCATCGGAATAAATAATTTGTGATCAAGACTATTTTTGATAGTAAACAGACACAGTCCCTTTGACTGTTCCGAGATGTCACTAAACCCGCCCAAAGATGTAAACAACCATGCATGAGCAGCGCCTATTAGACGGGGGGGGGGGGGGGGGGGGGGGGTCCGACAGCCGATCAGTTACAGTCATTCCACCATGAAGGAGACACTCTACTCGTGTTGTCTATAGCTCAACCATACCCAGACGGTCAATACCACGGTTCCATCACGTCTGCATTATTACTTTGTGCCAGGAAGGGCTCTCAGCAAGGGATATGTCCAGGCGTCTCGGAGTGAACCAAAGCGATGTTGTTTGGCAGTGGATGGCCGCTACCTACGGATTATGGCTCGGAGGAACCCTGACAGCAACGCCACCATGTTGAATAATGCTTTTCGTGCAGCCACAGGACGTCGTGTTACGACTCAAACTGTGCGCAGTAGACTGCACGATGTGCAACTTCACTCCCGACGTCCATGGCGAGGTCCATCTTCGCAACCACGACACCATGCACTGTGGTACAGATGTGGGCAACAACATGCGGAATGGACCGCTCATTATTGGCATCACGTTGTCTTCACCGATGAGTGTCGCATATGCCTTCAACCAGACAATGGTCGGAGACGTGTTTGGAGACAACCCGGTCAGGCTAAACGCCTTAGACACACTGTCCAGTGAGTGTAGCAAGATCAAGGTTCCCTGCTGTTTTTGGGTGGCATTATGTGAGGTCGACGTACACCGCTGCCGTAACGGCTGTACGATATGTGAATGTCATCCTCCGACCGATATTGCAACCGTATCGGCAGCATATTGGCGAGGCATTCGTCTTCATGGACGACAATTCGCGCCCCCATCAAGCACATCTTGTGAATGGCTTCCTTCAGGATAACGACATCGCTCGACTAGAATGGCCAGCATGTTCTCCAGACAGAAACCCTATCGAACATACTTGGGATAGTTTGAAAATGGCTGTTTTTGGAGGACCTGACCACCAACCACTTTGAGGGATCTATGCCGAATCGCCGTTGAGGCGTGGGACAATCTGGATAAGAGTCACTTGACGAACTTGTGGATAGTATGCTACGACGAATACAGGCATGCATGAGGACGTGCTACTGGGTATTAGAGGTACCTGTGTACAGCAATCTGGACCACCACCTCTGAAGGTCTCGCTGTATGGTGGTACAACACGCAATGTGTGGTTTTCAAGAGCAATAAAAAGGGCGTAAATGATGTTTATGTTGATCTCGATTCCAGTTTTCTGTACATGTTCCGAAACTCTCGGAACCGAGGTGATGCAAAACTTTTTTTTATGTGAGTATATGCATTTGGTATTTTAGGAGAGCACTTATTCTTTCAATAAAGGTAATGAACTACATAGTCCTGCAGGAAAAGTCCCGTTTATTGTTGAGACACACTGCTTGGTATTTTTGTCGATCTCTCTCTCTCTCTCTCTCTCTCTCTCTCTCTCTCTCACTCTCTATCTCTTTTTCTCTTGTTCTGTATCTCTATTTCTTTTTTTTATTAATTTTTGAACTTTATGTCATTTGATTGAGTTTTCTTTGCCACTAAGCTGATGTTAATATTAGCCATTACTTCGAAAATTTTTATTAATACACACTAACGTTGGGCAGCCTACACAGAAAACTACCCGACCTTTGCTTTGTCACCGTAAACATTTATTCATTTACACACTACTTCACTGTTTCTAACGACTGTAACGCTGTGGCATAGTTGGGTCTACGAGCCAATAGTAGAGCGGGCCTAGATACGAGACGCACATCGCGGCACCTGCGCCCACTGCTACAAGTGCAGAACCCTGGCGGACCTGCGTCTCGCGCATGCCAAGTCCAGCAGGCTGCAGCTTCTCGCGTGGTTCCTCCCCGTGACCTCTGCTCGCCCAAAGCAAGACCAGCTGAAGCGAAAGGGACAGATAGTATGGTCGCTTAGGGAGTAAGATAGGAATTTTATAGCTGCCTAACAGAGAGGGGAAATTCATTGATTGTAAATATCTAGCACCAAAGAAGATATTCTCTGTGCGATCACATGAAATATACAGCAGTGCAATCTTCGTCTAACCATACGACATAAAATCTCTTGACCTGTCATTTTGCTCAAATGATCCCCATTTCATTTTGTACACAAACCTCCACATGAGAAGCTTTTCTTTTCCGAGAGGGCCAGAAATACTAGTGGCTAGTTGAGGAAAACGGTGATGTGTGATTTCTACTGCTAGAATAAATCTTTGATGTATTGCTGAAACAGAGGTGAGGCAGCGTGTTTGGTAGAGAGACAGGGCAGAAGCTTATAAATGACTTTAAACGTGCAGCATCTCTCAACAGTGATAATCTTACTACTAGTGAAGCGACAACTGCCCAAACAATGATTGAAAAGCCTACATAAAGAAACCAACATTCTCCCATTCCTAATTATACATTCAGAGAAATTAGGTAACTTTACTATGTCCCATTTGAGAGTCGGTATAATCAAGAACCATACCATAAGCTATCAAACTGGAAATTGATGCCAACTACTATGAGAAATCGTCAGCTGAATCTAGTGGATGTCACACGCTGGCTACTGTTGTTGGAAAATATAGAACAAGGAAACAATTATTTCATGAATCACTTACGATCAATAAATTTATATAGAAAAACGATAACGTTGACGGAAAGTGAAGCGTAGACTCGATGAAAGTGGAGGACGATGGTTACGCTTGCGTACGAAACATGCGTACAATGTTCACACAAATTTTGAGATTATGACACCCCGTCCAATGTGATATAAAAAAAATCACATCTTAAGTGGGAGGTACACAGCCCAGTACTACTACCTGCATCTAGTGCCTCTGAAGATTCCTGCCTCTTCTTGTGTAACATTTGATTTTTGCATAGTGACGCTTAAAACTATAAAACTATGTGCTTCTTTGTGGTTTATTAGGGAGTGAAGGATGAGAGCACCTATGAATGTATTCTGTTTCTACATTACGTACCAATCTCACGTTCCTATAGATAAATCGAGGAGTTTGCGCAATTTCGCAAATAGCAGTGGCATAGCAGTCCTGCAGCATGTGTTCAGAAACTTTGTTTCATCACTTATTAACGAAAATTGCTTATTCTTTCCCAATAATACACATCAGTTGTGCAAACAATCACGTGCTTTGATAAAAACACTTCCTGGAATTCAAGGAAATGTAGGAATTTTAGGCCAACCGAAATTCATTCAATGCACTGGCGTCACATGGATATGCACAAAATGCAGGCTTGCTGTAAAGTTAATGATTCCAAATACGTTCTGACAACACAGGTCTTCAAAAACTTCTGATTCTGTAAGAAAATGTCAGGATACGTCTACGATGTGTCATATTAAGTTATCACTTACAAATTAGCGCTAGTGCCCTCCAAAAATCTGTGAAACAAAATAACTCGACAGTTGAGCTCATGTAGAAAAAAACTGGTCTTTGTTGATGAGTGGACAACGTCCACACTTTTCATGGGGAGTATGTCATTTTCAACCCAGGATGTTTGCGTTTTTTATGTGCTTACCTCAAGAATTAAACTTGGCAGAGATCCTCTTTGATACTCAGAAGAAATGCAGAAACTTCAAGCAACAGCTGCACATGAGATTCAAAACAAACCAAAATACGCAGACAGACAGACATAAACTGAAATGCACTAATCTTCCAGATGGACAACTTCCGGAAAAAATGTGACCACTGGAGATCTAACTCGAAAACCCAATCCACTTTTAGACTATGTTTAAAAGTGACAGAACAATCAGTGTCCAAACACTTGAAGACGAAACAGAAACCGAAATAGAAAACAACAAAAGAAAAGTCCGAAAGGTTGAATTATGTCTTCAAACAGTCCTTCACAAAGAAAATCAAGGCTCCAATAAGAATCAGGTAGTACTCAGAAGAGTTAGTGCCGCAAGCAGCTTAAATTACTAAATCTCAAGGATGCTGAGACCGATGGAGACCGTGACATATTCTAAATGCTTCAAATGGCTCTGAGCACTATGGGACTTAACTTCTGAGGTCATCAGTCCCCTAGAACTTGGATCTACTTAAACCTAACTAACCCAAGGTCATCACACACATCCATGCCCAAGGCAGGATTCGAAGCTGCGACCGTAGTGGCCATATTCTAAAAAGAATTTGTGAGTTGATTAGCTTTTCTCTTGACCACGACACTGCAGACTACTCTAGTCCGTTTCGCATAAAGAAAGTGGAGTAATCATCCATCCTATAGATGTCAACGCACTGAATAAAAAGAAATACACTTCATTACATTCCACGGTATTAGAATCCTTCTACAAATGTACGAATATATTTTATTCTTCCTTGTCTTACCTAAACCTAGCAGTACTTTGATTACATCTCGGCTGTCACAACCTTTTCTAAAACAAATATGGTCATTTCCTAATCTAATTTCATTTTTTCCCTTTCATTACACGAGTATTTTTAACGCAAGTGATACGCCTAGTGGAATGATTTTGCATAGTTTTCACAAGCATTTGCTCTTGCTAACAATTATGGTGCATCCTTCTCGAAACCTGGAGGAAATTTCTCTGTTACAGAAGTTTCATTTACGAGGTTGTACCGTTTCTTCTCCGCCCTCTGGCCCGATTCCAGAAAGAGATCCACTGACATTTCATCAGTACTTGGCATTTATACATTCCGGATTTCTGAGCAGTTTTTTGAAATAAAAAAAACAAATTTCGAGTCTCTCCTATCATCGCTTCACACCATGTTCTCACATTCAAGTGGCCCAAATTGTTCTGGACTACTGTAAAATTTCACGTATTGTTTCATTGTTTTGAGCATTACTCCATTTACTGTATTTATTACGGAATTAATTTTTTCGTCTCTTACCATTGTACTACTTGTTCTGAGATTGCTTTTTCGCCTGTATACAGCATCTGCGCTATCTTGTTTCAGTTACGTATCTAATCAACAGGGTAAGAGATCTGAAAGCATTTTCATAGTTAACGGCTATAAAAGAAGGCGTTGATAGACTCACAGTACGACCTCCGATATTAGTTTCTCGGTCTCAGACAGGACAGTTAGTCGACTACTAGAAGAGAAATCAACTCTAGTACAGAAAATATCTCGCTTTAATATTATCAACAGAACATACGAAAACATGAAATAAAGGAGGTTGGAGTTTGTGATTGTATGTCGAATATACACTCCTGGAAATGGAAAAAAGAACACATTGACACCGGTGTGTCAGACCCACCATACTTGCTCCGGACACTGCGAGAGGGCTGTACAAGCAATGATCACACGCATGGGACAGCGGACACACCAGGAACCGCGGTGTTGGCCGTCGAATGGCGCTAGCTGCGCAGCATTTGTGCACCGCCGCCGTCAGTGTCAGCCAGTTTGCCGTGGCATACGGAGCTCCATCGCAGTCTTTAACACTGGTAGCATGCCGCGACAGCGTGGAAGTGAACCGTATGTGCAGTTGACGGACTTTGAGCGAGGGCGTATAGTGGGCATGCGGGAGGCCGGGTGGACGTACCGCCGAATTGCTCAACACGTGGGGCGTGAGGTCTCCACAGTACATCGATGTTGTCGCCAGTGGTCGGCGGAAGGTGCACGTGCCCGTCGACCTGGGACCGGACCGCAGCGACGCACGGATGCACGCCAAGACCGTAGGATCCTACGCAGTGCCGTAGGGGACCGCACCGCCACTTCCCAGCAAATTAGGGACACTGTTGCTCCTGGGGTATCGGCGAGGACCATTCGCAACCGTCTCCATGAAGCTGGGCTACGGTCCCGCACACCGTTAGGCCGTCTTCCGCTCACGCCCCAACATCGTGCAGCCCGCCTCCAGTGGTGTCGCGACAGGCGTGAATGGAGGGACGAATGGAGACGTGTCGTCTTCAGCGATGAGAGTCGCTTCTGCCTTGGTGCCAATGATGGTCGTATGCGTGTTTGGCGCCGTGCAGGTGAGCGCCACAATCAGGACTGCATACGACCGAGGCACACAGGGCCAACACCCGGCATCATGGTGTGGGGAGCGATCTCCTACACTGGCCGTACACCACTGGTGATCGTCGAGGGGACACTGAATAGTGCACGGTACATCCAAACCGTCATCGAACCCATCGTTCTACCATTCCTAGACCGGCAAGGGAACTTACTGTTCCAACAGGACAATGCACGTCCGCATGTATCCCGTGCCACCCAACGTGCTCTAGAAGGTGTAAGTCAACTACCCTGGCCAGCAAGATCTCCGGATCTGTCCCCCATTGAGCATGTTTGGGACTGGATGAAGCGTCGTCTCACGCGGTCTGCACGTCCAGCACGAACGCTGGTCCAACGGAGGCGCCAGGTGGAAATGGCATGGCAAGCCGTTCCACAGGACTACATCCAGCATCTCTACGATCGTCTCCATGGGAGAATAGCAGCCTGCATTGCTGCGAAAGGTGGATATACACTGTACTAGTGCCGACATTGTGCATGCTCTGTTGCCTGTGTCTATGTGCCTGTGGTTCTGTCAGTGTGATCATGTGATGTATCTGACCCCAGGAATGTGTCAATAAAGTTTCCCCTTCCTAGGACAATGAATTCACGGTGTTCTTATTTCAATTTCCAGGAGTGTATTTACGCGTTCACGTTCTCTAGGCGTAACGTGAATTGCCAGTCGCCTGGAGGTAGGCAGCCGGGCGCTACAAACGAAAGCTACAGCTGCGTCGCTGGGCGGTGTGTGGCGAGCGACTCTGCAGAAAGCGGGCTGCGGGCGCTGAGACGATGCCTCCCCTGCTATGATGGAGAGCATCCCCCGGCCGCTCTGCGTCAGCGCCCTCATAAATCCAGCCCCCTCTTGGCCACGACGAGATTACGGGGAGCACCGCTCTGCTACATCGGCGACTGAACATAGGAGCTCGTTGCCGGGGTAGATGAGTAAAGCACACGAAACTTTTTCTGCGTTCCATTCGCGGCCAAAGACACAGGAGAGCTTTCGGGAGGTTCTGATAAACTGTTGTTGCACCAAGAAGCAGTATGGCTTAGGACGACTTGATTTTGATTGTACGATGGTGTCGTTTTTCTACTGGTGCAAACGATAATTACTAGTATAACCAGTGAGGATCCTACGTGACTTATCGACCAGTCAAGTTTTTATGGATATGTTTTCCAACAGATCCCTGGCGTGGTTTCTGTTTAAGAATGTAGAAAGTGGCGCTGTCTCTGTACTACAAAGAGGGACAGCTCGTTATCTACATGGAGAGAACTCATAGTGGCTGAGTTAGATCGTGGATCCATTATTATTCTTGCTAGACGCTAATGATCCACCATTTTTTGGAATCGTGAGGCAGACTCAGCACTTGTTGCAAAAGATACAAATTTTATCGTCAAATTTAACAAGTAGCGTCTAGAGGGAAAACAGTGGACGACTCATATTTCCCTCTAGGGCAGTGGCCGTCAAACAGCGGACCGCGGACCGCATGCACCCCGAATCAAATATTCGTGCGGATAGCGGTTTTCAGGCGTATGTTATAACGAAACTAGCTGTGCCCCGCGGCGTTACCCGCGATTACACAGTTACTTATAAAGAAATGTTAATGCCGAAACTCACTACTCACGCATATGCGCCATCAGAAAGGTTCTCTCTTGGAGGTATTGATGCACGAGTCACTTGCGATCCAGCAAGCAGCGCGACATCGAAAAAATACCCCAAAGTTTGAGACAATAGGAGAAGCAGAAAAAATACATGCCACTCACAACTGACTCGTTTACTTAAGGAATAAATTGCACGCGATCGAGTAGCGAATTACAAAATGTGCCAGGAAAAGGCGTAAATGATTTCACGACTGTTAGCAACAATGAAAAGTCAAGTCAGTGTTTAAGAACCCCGATAACATGATAAATTCAATACACTTTCAAAACAGTCTACGTGCTACAAAATATTTTGATATGCATACGTTACATTTTCATGGAGTTGAGTGATGGTTTTATCCTTCAGGAACATTTCGACCGCCCCAGATTTATGTACAGACTTATTTCATCCCTAAAAAAAGTTACAAAATAATCACCACGCTAAACGTAATGAATTTATTTGATAGTTAACTTTCATGAGCGACTTTTTAGTCACATTACCCATCACGAGGAAACGGTGGTCACGTTGACCATCATATGGGGACAGAATTTATTTTCGGCATAAATGGTTGGCTCTGTGTTAACGCAGGGTATAGACCTGTTCCAAAATTCATCCACACCCATCCAGCTCCTTCAGCATGACGGAGTAACAAACATACTGACGCTACGAAGAAAAAAAATAAGCAATCTCTAGCTTGGTGCAGCGCAAATTTTATAATATTTGTACGTGGAACAACTTCATCTGCCCTCACGTGTGTGCCTGTTAACAGCGTAATCGCTCGCATATCACAATCAAATCTAGTCTCACTAAAAGCCTACCACGTTCTACATATCTCTTTGTTTTGTTGAGTCTCCAAGCGTCTCAGATGGTGTAAGATACGCTTGGAGCTCAGCGGCTAAAATGCAATGTGGTTGTTTGGAAGCATGGATTAAACAGTTTGTGGATTGTATAAGCATTGTATTCATTGCTTTGAATCGTATTATGTAGGACATATTAAATGATAAAAGCATTTTCGCAAATACGGTACATTTCAAAAGTCGGTGAGAAAGATAGATTAATTACTCTTCCAAATTTCGCGTTATATTTTTCAAACCAATAAATAACGTGTACTATACACATTTAAAAGTAGCCTGTGATTCAGGGTACAAGCTAATTCCATTCAATTTTTTTCCAAATCCGTCTAGCCGTTTTAGCGTGAAGGAGTAACTAACATACTCTCACACAAACTCTTGCATTTATAATTTAGTTACATCTGATATATCTGACAATTAACAACCGAATCCGAAAACTTTAAGTAACGCTGAAAGCTTCTTAACAGTGTAGTTTTTCTGCTTAGTACGAAACGAAAATGCTTTTAGGGACAGTAATAAGGCGCGCTCCATTTTAATTGACGTTGGTGAACTCGGCCGTGAGCGAAAGTTGGCCGCTTACCACAGTGGGAGAGGGATAAGTAGCGGGGACACTGCGGAAGATGGGACAGGGGTCAGGGGGACTGCTTTGTTGTCTTCCAGTATTGACAACTCGGGGGCGTTCGTCATTCACACCAATCAGTTGCTAACCTATCTTCACACCCACGGTACATATTTGCAGCATGCAATATGAAATTAAACTGAGGCTGTTGTAGTACAATACAGTGACTAGCAGAAAAATAACATTCAAAATATACAGCAAAAGTGTGTGGTCATTTCTCAAGTGGAATAATACATTTAAACATAAATTCAGTTACTGTTATGAATCAATGAATCATTCGACTCACACAGACAACACAGGAACAGTTAATCAGGCGATTACACTATCACAGCTTTGGGTTCTCTGAGGGTGTTGGCAATCTGAAACAGACAAGAGCCGATGCGAACGGTTGAGATTAGTGCCCAGTTTTAACGATCAGTACTTTGGGACCAGTGGCCAACTTACTGAACCTTTACTACAGCTAGTCTATCGGGGGCTCTAACGTATTAAGTTATGTATGTTACCAATTAATAATACGATCGGTACATACGCAGCCCGAGTTACCACCCCACAAAATGGCAGTATTGGCTCTTGAGCAAAAAACGTTGGCGACCACTGCTCTGAAGTACCCAGTAGAGCTATCCATTGAAATAAAATGCCTGACAGACAGCAGAAGTGTCTTCAAATGCATGTTGAAGTTACACCCCCTTAACAATTCCTTCTACCCAGCAGAAATGGAAGTAACGAGTTCACTACAAAAGTGCAAACAGCCAGAATTTAGCCATATAATATGGATTCTCTGAGCAATGAGAAATCTTCTGTTCAATTGATACGTTCCACACCAGAACTTCTGTTTTGGATATGATCCATGTTTCATGTTAATTAACTTACTTCGGCCTTCTTCGTCCACGTAATCCACATATTTAGCTGTCAGTGGCATCTTGTAAACTGATTCAAACCTGTGATCTAGAATAATGTGTTCTGGCTTAATTTATGTTTCGTGTCAGCTCACGCTATCAGAAAAATCTTAATTCGTCGCGAAATTTCTTGGTTTACAGCAAAACGCATCTCATGCAGTCATAGTGCAGCTCGAAGTAATACTGCCTTGTAGTGTGAGTGGATGAAAATAGTAAAGGGTGTCTCAGACAGCGTGTTTTTCTCTACAACTTACAAAGAAATTAGTGAAAACAGCATTTTTTTAGATAGGCTAACGTAAGAAACAATCTTTCTGCAAATTTATGAAAATATTTTATTTAGTTATTTTCCGAAGAGTTAAAGCAACTAAATAGATTTTTCAATAGAAGGTTATTCATTACTATAATGAAGCTGATGTATTTAAACCGTGTACAAATCAAATTTCTATAAATTTTAGTTAGGGAGCTAGAAGAGTTCAAAGCATGAAGGGCGAAGCAACATGCTGTACGTGAAGGTGCTGCTGTCAGGGAGTGACAAGCCTCCTTGATGCGCTCTTTCAAGTCATCTGGGATTGTTGGTTCGGTAACGTAAACATAATTCTTTAGGTGTCTCCACAAAAAGAAATCTACTGCTGTGAGATCGGGCGACCATGCGGACCATCCGTCTTGGAGGAAATGTGTTGTTCAGTTTGTGCACGTCACCTGCATAATGTGCTGGGTCATCATCGTACTACATACACACACAGCCTCTAGTGTCATTTCCAAATGGAATACGTATATTATCGACTGTAAATGCTCTGCAGTCATGGACAGTGCGGCTAGTCCCGGCGGAGGTTCGAGTCCTCCCTCGCACATGGGTGTGTGTGTTTGTCCTTAGGATAATTTAGGTTAAGTAGTGTGTAAGCTTCGGGACTGATGACCTTAGCAGTTAAGTCCCATAAGATTTCACACACATTTTTGAGTAAATGTTCTATCCATCTTATGTGTTAGAGTACCTGAAAAGTGGTATGGACCAATGACTTCATCTGCGAGAAATTAACACCAAGCTTTAATGGATCACCTCCTTTGACGATCGACTTCACATACTTACCTCCCTAAGCATATCACTTGATATTTAATGACGTAATTTTGGTATTTATCTTCTTGTTGCAGCTTTGTAGTGATAGTTATTATCTTTAAACGAACTAACTAACTAACTCCGTCTACAGGCCGCAAGCGACCCATCGGGACCATCCGACCGCCGTATCATCCTCAGGTGAGGATGCGGATAGGAGGGGCATGGGGTCAGCACACCGCTCTCCCGGTCGTTATGACGGTTTTCATTGACCGGAGCCGCTACTATTCGGTCGAGTAGCTCCTCAATTGGCATCACGAGGCTGAGTGCACCCCGAAAAATGGCAACAGCACGTGGCGGCGGGATGGTGACCCATCCAAGCGCCGGCCACGCCCGACAGCGCTTAACTTCGGTGATCTCACGGGAACCGGTGTATCCACTGTGGCAAGGCCGTTGCCTATTATCTTTAAACGATAAAATAATTCATGAGTGCCATGAAATTAAAAAGTGTTTACACAATGGAAGACCTGCTCCACTCCGCAACAAACCCCGAAATTTAATTTTCTGCAGCTGCACCTGAAGTAAATCACACTTCCGCACAATGCGAGTGCGATTTTTTGGGGTAAGATGGTGTTTCCAATTGTAGAAACGGAAGTATGGAGTCTTAAGGTAAAATGAGTCAAGTAATTTATTTCAATGTCAGTTTCATTTGAACCTGATTCAGCAAGTACATGACTATAGGTGTAAATTCACTTTTAAGTTCAAGTATATGCATCTCTGCATCTCGTAGACAAATTTAGGGTCCGCGTGAAAGACGCAAACCTTATTAATACAACATCACACATATTTGCGCCAAGATTTTTTGTACAGAAAATCTGTTTAAATTCGTA
This sequence comes from Schistocerca nitens, assembly GCF_023898315.1. Taxonomy (NCBI): domain Eukaryota; kingdom Metazoa; phylum Arthropoda; class Insecta; order Orthoptera; family Acrididae; genus Schistocerca; species Schistocerca nitens. Next base: position 1,100,107,184 of record NC_064615.1, on the reverse strand, counting down.
GAAGTATGAAACAAAGACTTCTTGAGCACGTGCTCGGCGAGAAATCACAGATCGTGTAGCCACTATATGAATAAACCTAATCACATCTGGGCCACTTAGAATGACTCTGACTCCACGTAATAATTATCATGATAAGTTTTCGTATCAAACAAAGCTACAGGACGAAAATAACTTATCTAGTTTAATGCTAGGGTCCACATGGCTGCCGTGGAGCCGACAAGTCAATAGTTTTACCAATCGTAAATCTGATATTAAGCGAATAACGTGCAATATTATTATTCTGCCATAAACAATAAATTCTGGAGGTCACCGCAGGTGTATAACGTTCATACATGACGTCACATTCAGTGGGCAGCGCAGCAGTGGTGCTCAGTCAGCCTACCCCACGTGATGTCCAGGAAACAGGCCTATCCATGTGTTCGCCAAAGAGTCCGCTTGATGGACTGCGACAGAGGCCTGTTGCACGTGTGTGTTTAGTTAGAAGCCTCTCTGGTTGAGTTAGCAGACGATAGTTAATGCCGTATTGGCAAAAGTGTAAAGATAATGAAAATTACAGCCATATTTCATAGTTATTCTGGTCTTCAGTCTGTTGCAGTTCTTTACGGTAGCTCATTCTGTTCAAGACCGCTTATATCTGCCTAACTACCGCAGCCTACATCCATTAACAGATGCTGCTGTACTAGAACCTCTTTTGGCCAAATGGCCAAAATCGTCTACTACTTTTACTGTTTAATTTCCTAATCTAACTGCCTCAGCATCTCCTGATTTATTGCAACGACATTCCAATACCCACATTTTGTTTTTGTTGATGTTCATCTTACAGCCTCTATTCAAACGCAACCCATTTCGTTGAATTGCTCTTCCGAGTCCCTTGACGTCTCTGAGAGAATTACAACTTCACCACCAAACTTCAAACTGTTTACTGTTTCTCCCTGAGCTTTAATTTGCTTTCCAAATTTCTCCTCCGTTTCCGTCACAGGTTATTGAAAGTGCAGATGAATAACATCGGAGGTAGACTGCAATCGTTTGTCACTCCTTTCGTGCCCCACAACTCTCGTAACTGCGGTCTGGTTTCTGTACAAGCTGTAAGTAGCCTTTCGTTTCCTACACTCCTGGAAATTGAAATAAGAACACCGTGAATTCATTGTCCCAGGAAGGGGAAACTTTATTGACACATTCCTGGGGTCAGATACATCACATGATCACACTGACAGAACCACAGGCACATAGACACAGGCAACAGAGCATGCACAATGTCGGCACTAGTACAGTGTATATCCACCTTTCGCAGCAATGCAGGCTGCTATTCTCCCATGGAGACGATCGTAGAGATGCTGGATGTAGTCCTGTGGAATGGCTTGCCATGCCATTTCCACCTGGCGCCTCAGTTGGACCAGCGTTCGTGCTGGACGTGCAGACCGCGTGAGACGACGCTTCATCCAGTCCCAAACATGCTCAATGGGGGACAGATCCGGAGATCTTGCTGGCCAGGGTAGTTGACTTACACCTTCTAGAGCACGTTGGGTGGCACGGGATACATGCGGACGTGCATTGTCCTGTTGGAACAGCAAGTTCCCTTGCCGGTCTAGGAATGGTAGGACGATGGGTTCGATGACGGTTTGGATGTACCGTGCACTATTCAGTGTCCCCTCGACGATCACCAGTGGTGTACGGCCAGTGTAGGAGATCGCTCCCCACACCATGATGCTGGGTGTTGGCCCTGTGTGCCTCGGTCGTATGCAGTCCTGATTGTGGCGCTCACCTGCACGGCGCCAAACACGCATACGACCATCATTGGCACCAAGGCAGAAGCGACTCTCATCGCTGAAGACGACACGTCTCCATTCGTCCCTCCATTCACGCCTGTCGCGACACCACTGGAGGCGGGCTGCACGATGTTGGGGCGTGAGCGGAAGACGGCCTAACGGTGTGCGGGACCGTAGCCCAGCTTCATGGAGACGGTTGCGAATGGTCCTCGCCGATACCCCAGGAGCAACAGTGTCCCTAATTTGCTGGGAAGTGGCGGTGCGGTCCCCTACGGCACTGCGTAGGATCCTACGGTCTTGGCGTGCATCCGTGCGTCGCTGCGGTCCGGTCCCAGGTCGACGGGCACGTGCACCTTCCGCCGACCACTGGCGACAACATCGATGTACTGTGGAGACCTCACGCCCCACGTGTTGAGCAATTCGGCGGTACGTCCACCCGGCCTCCCGCATGCCCACTATACGCCCTCGCTCAAAGTCCGTCAACTGCACATACGGTTCACGTCCACACTGTCGCGGCATGCTACCAGTGCTAAAGACTGCGATGGAGCTCCGTATGCCACGGCAAACTGGCTGACACTGACGGAGGCGGTGCACAAATGCTGCGCAGCTAGCGCCATTCGACGGCCAACACCGCGGTTCCTGGTGTGTCCGCTGTGCCGTGCGTGTGATCATTGCTTGTACAGCCCTCTCGCAGTGTCCGGAGCAAGTATGGTGGGTCTGACACACCGGTGTCAATGTGTTCTTTTTTCCATTTCCAGGAGTGTATATTTTACCCCTCCTGCCTTCAGAATTTCGAAGAGTGTAGTCCAGTCAATATTACTAAAAACCTCCTCTAAATCTAAAAGCGCTATAAAAGCAGATTTGCCTTTCTTTAACCTAAGATAAGTTGTAGGGGCGATATTATCACGTGAGTTCCTAAATCTCTTCAGAGCCCGAACTGATCTTCCACGAGTTCAGCCTCTATTGTTTCTCTCCATTCTTATGTTAATAATTGGTGTTAGTTTTTGCAACCATGTCTTATGGAACTGATAATGCAGTGACATTGTATTAATTCTGCAACTCATACTGACGCTGACTCAGCTCAGCATATTTTGTGACAATCATTACTTCGCGATGTGTCACAGAGGGCGTGGTTTGTACCGTTTCTGTAATGAATGTAATGTGACGTGACCGCACATAGCGCTGAGCGATAACTGATTGTTTTTCTTTTCAGTTCTTGATTATTTTTGAGGAGAGTACAAGGATTGCTATTTGTGGAGGAATGCTTCAAATTGTCTTGTTAACGAACGAGGGGGCCAGGTGCTCATCCCGTGATCTTGCTTGACCACACGAGGTTAGTTACAGAGGCAACGGATTTGGAAGCTGGAGTCGCCTGGGCACTGCATTTCGCGTTAGCGGGCCCGATAAGCTCTTATCCCTCGCTTGGCGGAGAATGCGGTTCACTCCTTTGAAGGCAGCTGGCACTAAGCCTAGAGTTCAACTGTGCATGACGAATTCACTGCCCTGTATGCAGATCTACAAATAAGTTGACATGGGACTGCTCGGCCAGCGTGAGAAAATTCGTTGTGTTTTCCCTCTCGTTATCCAGTCAACTGAGTCTTGCCCACACTGCATATAGGTCGCAAGGACCCGACGAATGAGTGGAAGATGGCTAGCAGCCGACACCTACGTCTTGAATCTTAAGACGCAATTTGCACGCCAAGGACGGCAAATTTCTGCAGGGTATCACTATATTCGAGTAAATAAAGAGAAATTCCTACTGGTTACTTTGGAAAGGCTGGGTGTTTTCTCCTCTCCAAATAGAGTTTTTCGAAAACTCTGAACTTAGGTTTAGGGGAGAAGAATTGTGGACCCTTGTCACAGGTAAACAGTCTGGGGCACCGGTGGTCCGGAGGACGTTGGGGGCGGCCTTTTTGTGCTGCCGTTTCGGCTGTCTTTATCCAGTACTGACAGGCACTGAGCAGCAAAGCTTGTAGCGGTTCCCATGTAGTCTTCCATGGGCATGAGGTGGGGCCCCACAGCGTTAACGGAACGTTCATGATTAAAATTAGCTTCTGGAGAGCTGTATGGTTTCAACAACTTGAACGGCTTTGTGCTCGCTGCGTGGAGCAATTTCTCAGTCAATATTACGACACTTCATGTTCGTTTAGCTGGAAAGCTATTTTCTGTCATTTTAATGTGACAGACGTCTATATTCCGAGTAAGTACAACCTCTGATAATAAAGTGCGGTGAATGAAGTCAGAACGGTCGATCGGGAAACACTGGCGACTCACAACGATACACGTGCGAAGTGGCCAGCGTTGACAATCTGTCCCCACTGTAGTTCAGTTCAGCATCGTGTGTGTTCCGTGTTAGACCTGTTGGATGAAGTTCTTGTCTAGTGCCACTGGGTCAGAACTGAGAACAGGACAGCTGGCCGGAATGGCCGTGCGGTTCTAGGCGCTACAGTCTGGAGCCGAGCGACCGCTACGGTCGCAGGTTCGAATCCTGCCTCGGGCATGGATGTGTGTGATGTCCTTAGGTCAGTTAGGTTTAATTAGTTCTAAGTTCTAGGCGACTGATGACCTCAGAAGTTAAGTCACATAGTGCTCAGAGCCATTTGAACCATTTTGAGAACAGAACAATGAATGAGCAAAGGATCAATTTAACGAAACGCATGCAATGCTGGTATGTGTTTGTGGGGATCAAGCACTGTCCATGAAGTGTGTGTACGAGTGTTTCGCCCGTTTACGAGGAGGCCGAGAAAGTGTTTCTGACAATCACCTTAGTGGACGACCGGCGACCCCCGTCAGTGACGAAAACATTGAGAAAGTGAGGACATTAATCACAAATGACAGTCGATTAACTGTGTGCATGATATCTTATGAACTGTAGATGAACCGTGAATCCGTGCGACAAACCCTTGAGTTAGGGAAGAGGAAAACGTGTTGTCCTCTTGTGCTGTATCACTTGACTGACGATCAGAAGCAGGCACATTCAGAGGCTTCACAGGATTTTGTCGAAACGGTGGATGTGACACCCAATTTCTTGAACCGTATTGTAACTGAGGATGAAACCTGGTGCCTCAGGTACGACCTTGAAACTAAACGGCAAGACATTGAATGGCGTTCTCCGACATCACCTCCTCGGAAAAAGGTCAGAGCCGAAAAATCACGCATCAAAACGATACTCATCACCTTCGTCGATAGTCAAGGCATTATCCACAAGGAATTTCTACCTGAGGGAACGACGCTGAACGCTGCACGCTACCCTGAAATTTTGACCCGTTTCATGCAACGTCTACACGGGGTACGACCCCAATACACACAGCAAGGTTCCTGGTTTTTTTGTTGGCGACAACGCTCGTCCACACACAGCGAATATCGTCAAACAGTTTCTGGCAAAAAAGGAGTGGTGCAACTTGAACATCCACATCAATACTCCAGATTTCTTCCTATGCCCTCGACTCAAACTCGCTCTGAAAGGAAAGAGATTTGATATCGTCAAACAGTTTCTGGCAAAAAAGGAGTGGTGCAACTTGAACATCCACATCAATACTCCAGATTTCTTCCTATGCCCTCGACTCAAACTCGCTCTGAAAGGAAAGAGATTTGACGATGTTCCTGACACACAACGAAACGTGACGCGGCTTTTGAACACCATCCCAAAGGAAGACTTCGAGCAAAGTTTCCAGGATATAGAGCCCAGCGGTGCATAGTTATGGGAGGTGGTTATTTCGAAGGACAAGTAAGGTAGCTGTAGTTCACAGTTCATCTAGGTTAATGTTACAGGCCTATTCACTGAACTTTATTGTCAGAGGTTGTAAATGACTTATTAAATTCAGACTTCATCTGAATATTACAACCAAGCTGCTGTCCTAAAGCTGATCTTGGCTAGGCGAGCCTCCAAAAATAAATATAAACTCTGGATTTCCAACTTGTTTTTCTCACTGTGACGGTGTTTCGCTGCCAAGCAGGTGCCAATCATTTTGTTTAAATATTTAATGTGAGAGTATTTTGATCGGTGATTACGATTTATGTGTCAAGAGCTCGTTTTAGATGTGCTAAAGGCTGGTCATAGAGAGACCAAAGAAAGATAGAAGGAACGCTTAACATTTCAGTAGTTAGGAATGACCTCGAAACTTCTGTAGAAATGGGTCCCCCCCCCCTCCCCATCACCCCTCTCCCATCCGTAGGGTGTTTCGTCTACGCTTCACGTGAGCTGCCGTACTGTTCGCGAGACTCCTACCTCGGCGTGGCCGCTTCCAGCCTCGATGAGAGACCACCTGTGCCTGCCGTAGCGCTGCATGGGAGCGAGGTAGAACCCGTCTACAGCAGAGCGCTGCCCTAACGAAGCTGACGCATGTTAACTGACTGTGTCATTTCTTTACTCGGAATATAGACGTTTGCCGTATTAAAATAACAGAAAATAGCTTTCCAGCTAAATGAACGTAAAGTGTCGCAATATTAACTGAGAAATTCCTCCAGTGTCGTAATATATAAGCCTCCTCTGGCCGGTGCCAACACAGCGCATTCGCAGGCCCTCGGCACCATTGACAGCCGCTGCGCAATAAAAAACATCAAGCGAGGTCCTGCAAAATGGACGAGTTTTGCAGCTTCCTTTTCATAGCGTCGGCAATAACTGAGCTCCAGTTTCTCAGCTTCCTCTTTGCTCTGGGCTTAGCTATTCACCTCATAATGGAGCTAGCTTGATTTCTAGTTTACGACTGGGGACATACATCTACATCTACATCATACTCTGCAAGCCACCTAATGGTGTATGTCGGAGGGTACTTTCAGTACCACTACCTGGTCCCTCCAAGCCTGTTGCTCCGGCCAGAGTGGCCGAGCGGTTCTAGGCGCTACAGTATGGAACGGCGCGACCGCTAAGGACGCAGGTTTGAATCCCTCGGGCAAGCATGTGTTTGATGTCCTTAGGTTAGTTAGGTTTAAGTAGTTCTAAGTTGTAGGGGACTGATGACCTCAGCAGTTAAGTCCCATAGTGCTCAGAGCCATTTGAACTATTTGAACCAACCCTGTTAGTGCATGGGAAGATGATAGTCGGTAAGCCTCTGTACTGGCTCTAATTTCTCGAATTTTCTCCTCGTGGTCAAGACGCAAGATCTATGTGGGAGGAATTAATATGTAGTCCCTCTTTAAAAGAGCTGGCCCGAAATTTCAGTAGCAAATCTCTCCGTGATGCACAGCGCCTCTCTTGTAAGGTCTGCCAGTGGAGTTTGTTTAGCATCTCCGTAACGCTCTCTCGCCAGCTAAACAAACGATCCTGTAACGAAACGCGCAGCTCTTCGTTCGATCTTCTCTATTCTTCTATCAGTCCTAACTGATAGGGATCCCAGATAGATGTACAATACTCAAGAATCGGGCGAACAAGCACCTTATAAGCAACTTCTTTCGTGGATCAGCTACATTTCCTTAAGATTCTTCCGATGAATCTGAGTCTGGTGTCCGCTTTTCCCACCATCTGTTTTAAGTGGTCATTCCATTTAAGGTCACTCTGAACTGTTGCGCCTAGATATTTTGCGGCAGACGCTGTCTGCAGCTGTTTGTCAGCAATAATGTAGCTGTACAGTGGTGGATTTATTTTCCAATGTGTGCACAATATGTTACATTTATTTACGTTCAGGGTCAACTGCCAGAGCCTGCACCATTCATCAATTATCTGCAGGTCGTTCTGCAAATTCTTACTATCTTGTGGCGTTGTATTTTAGTATAGACAACTGCATCATCTGCAAATAGCCTTAAAGAGCGTCCGACGCTTTCTACTAGATCATTTATATATATTTGTAACCAGCAACGTTCCTATCACACTTCACTGTCGTACTCTGGATATTACCTGTACATCTGACCATTTAGTTCCATTAACAGCGATGTGTTGTGTTCTGTCTGCAAGAAAGTCTTGAATTCACTCGCAAGTCTGCTCCGATACTCCGTAACCTCGTTTTTTTTGTTTGTTTTTTTCATTAAACGGCAATGCGGGACGGTGTCAAATGCCTCACTGAAATCAAGGAACACGGCATCAACTTGAGCGCCGTTGTCCACGGCGCTGTGGATTTCATGGAGGATAGAAAGAGCTGAGTTTCGCAATATCTCTGTTTGCGGAATCTATGTTTTTATAGAGGAGATGTTCATTTTCCAAAAACGTCATAATTCTTGGGCATAAATATTGTTTCATAATTCTGCAACCGATTGACGTCAGCGATACAGGTCTATAATTGTGTGGATCTGCCTTACGGCCTTTCTTAAAAATGGGAGCGACCTCCGCTTTTTTCCAGTCGTTAGGTACCTTTCGTTGCTCAAGCAGTCTACAATAAATTCCTGCTAGAAGGGGAGCAAGTTCTTTTGCATAATCTTTAAAGAATCTTATAGGTATCTCATCTGGTCCTGACGCCTTTCCACATACAATAAATCTATTTTAATTTTCACGATATGCAATAAATTCACTAGCCAGTCCAGTAACAGTTTTCGTACGTTGTCATTTTACGATTTTCATCTGCATCCATGCTGGCATTAGGATATCGTTTGTGTAGGATCTGGAGTTGTATATACATGAGTTATTTTCAGTGAAATATCGTAATATTAAAAATTTATCATATAAGTTCTTAATTATGAAAAAACCAGTGACATTTATTATTATGAATATTATTTTTCGTAATTATTACCAGAATCAATACTGAATTTTGGAATGATAAAATCAAAGTACTAAACCGTAAACGAAAATTACACAAAGATAAGTTTATTTGTATCTGTCGATATTGTCGACTAGTATCTCTGTACAGCTCAGTGGTTGTTTAACGCTTTCTGGCTGAACTTAGTTGAGGAGTGCGGAGTAAGCCTTAATCTGTTGTGTGTACCAGTCAGATTTGTTGTGCTGTGACGTGTGAACCTAAGATCTATTGATTAAAATATTAGAAAAGGAAACTAAATAGGAGTGACTGTGCCTTTTTATACAAAATCATACACAAGCAAACATAGTGAATAAATCTCCTTCGTAAAAAGGAAATGCCAAGCTAACAGTGGCAACCAGTAAACCAGTATGGACGTCGATGAAAAGTTAAGTGACAAATTCAGTCATAAATATTCAGAGTTAATGTACCAAAACGTTTTAACACCAAACTCCTTTTTTAAGATACTGAAAGGCTTTCACGCCAACCAGTTGGCGCTAAAAGTAAAGCTTACTAAACATTGTTGTTATTGCAAGACATTAGCCTTCATCAGTGTCCCAAAACGTTTTCCGCTGTGTCCTGAGGATAATATTCAAAACATTAGAACTGGTTAGCGACAAATTTTGCCCGTAATTTAAAATCAATTTACAAGCGAATGGACTCGAAATTCAAATATACCTGAAGAATATAACACAAAATTATGTCTCATGAAATAAGCTGTCAGAAATATTGGCAATTTACGTAACAATTACTGTCCACAAAATCCTTTTGTTTCGCGCTAGTTAATTTCAACCTACAAACTTTTGCTGCCATCTTTCTCCCGTTTACATTATCTTGGCTCGTGGTAATTTAGATACATCACTTTGTAATTTAAATTTATTTATCTATTTGAATGTGTAACAGTTATTGTAAGAGTAGCTTAAGAAATTTTATTGGTTTACCTCGTCAACATGCATTCTTCGTATCCTTTTCAGATTCAGCGAGAAAAATTTGTATTATTACTACTCGTTTAGCTATACTTGAGAATAAGTGTAGGGCGATTTAGAAGTACATCTTTCTGGTGCTCGTTCTGCGTCCTTGTTTTCTTTCACAAGTGTTTTATAAACTGAAAGAGTTACTGACGTGCTGGAAACTGAGAATTGCACGGAAGAAGTACCTGCAGTTCGATCACACTTATATACACTGGCCCTTCCGTCTACGAATGACAACAAAGTCTGCTGGAAAGTTATTTATTGTGTTAAGTGTACTCGTATGTCAATGGATTATTTACTCAAATTTTCGAAATTTTTGTTCCTTTGCCTAGTTAACTGCTGCAGATGTGAATGTACTCCATACACATTAAGTATAAAGGACATTGCCCTCAGCGACAATTACTACAGCTTTTTAGTACTCTACTGAGCGGTTTGAACGATGTAGATGCACCGGCAAGTCTAATTATTTGTGTTTTTCTTCTTCTTCGTAGTATTCCACTTCTTTTTAAGAATGTAGAGCCCGCGAAAAAGAGCCTTGCTGCAATACGAAGAAGGCGCGTTCAGTTTTGGGAAATATCAGTTATGGGAATTGAAAGAATGAGGAGAAAACGCGAGATCACGAGGGGGATATTTCTTGGCTGTATTCTACCGAAGATCACGGACCACTGCGCGAAACTGTGACACGTCACTTCGCTGAAGTAAGAAATTCAATCATAAATATACAAAATACGTGTGCGTGGAAACAGTCCATAGGTATGCCGACGTAACGGTTTGTCTCCTCAAGTAACAACTATTTAAGAAATGTTTCAGACTGAAATAACTTCTATTTTAACGATCTATTGTAGGTTAACGTATCGACACATAAACATGCGCACTTCGAACGAAGTGGAGTGTTATGGCGTAGTTCCGTTCGCAGTACTGAGTAGTGTTAAGTAATGTTACTCCATCTTCTTTGGTAAGTACTTATCAAGGTTCACTTAGAGCTCTCCCCATGTATTTTCAAAATATAGCACCTGCCTTGTTAATTTATTGGATTCCACTTTTTCAAGATGTCTATTGGGTCCAGTACAGACGAAACAAAGTAAAATAAAAATAAATTATATTCCTTGATGCGCTTCTAAGGTCAACAATGTTTGATGGAAAAAAGTAAAACATTTATTTATTTTGTATTAGAAGGAATATAGTTCATAACATCGAAGGAACTATTGCAGATAATTTAAGGAAACATCAATTGTATGTAACATTCACAAGCCTTAAGGAATTATTTTCAGGTCAGGCAAAAAAACTCGACTGTTGTATCCGCACATGGGATCCACATCCTCTAGTGTATCCCGTTCAGGTAGATTTTCTTTGGACCCACCCCATCGCTCCTCTGTCTAAGGCCATCCAGACAGCACAGCAACACTGGCGTCCTGCAACAATTTCTTCGAAAAAGTTCATCACTTCAACAATTTTATCGAAAATTGCTTTCCATTGGTCCATAAAGAATTTTGGATGGTGATTGTGCAAGCTCCTGGACGCTCTTCATAAGGTTCCTCTTGGTGGATGTGACGATGCGAGGCGAGGTCACCACAGTAACAGAAATCAATATAAACGCCGGGTCCCTACGAAAGTAATAATACAATACATGTGACATACTGTATCGAATTTATAATGAAAGTAGTAGAGGCACTTAAGGCATAAGCAATCATGACGGAATTAAGTACACTACTGACCATTAAAATTGCTACACCACGAAGATGACGAGCTACAGACGCGAAATTTAACCGACAGGAAGAAGATGCTGTGATATGCAAATGATCAGCTTTTCAGAGCATTCACACAAGGTTGGCGCCGATGGCGACACCTACGACGTGCTGACATGAGGAAAGTTTCCAAGCGATTTCTCAAACAGCAGTTGACAGGCGTTGCCTGGTGAAACGTTGTTGTGCTGCCTCGGGTAAGGAGGAGAAATGCGTAGCATCACGTTTCCGACTTTGATAAAGGTTGGATTGTAGCCTATCGCGATTGCGGTTTATCGTATCGCGACATTGCTGCTCGCTTTGGTCGAGATCCAATGACTGTTAGCAGAATATGAAATCGGTGGGTTCAGGAGGGTAATACGGAACGCCGTGCTGGATCCCAACGGCATCTTATCACTAGCAGTCGAGACGACAGGCATCTCATCCGCATGGCTGTAACGGATCGTGCAGCCACGTCTCGATCCCTGAGTCAACAGATAGGGCCTTTGCAAGACAACAACGATCTGCACGAACAGTTCGACGACGTTTCCAGCAGCATGGACTATCAGCTCGGAGACCATTGCTGCTGTTACCCTTGACGCTGCATCACAGACAGAAGCGCCTGCGATGGTGTACTGAACGGCCGGCCGTTGTGGCCGAGCGGTTCTAGGCGCTTCAGTCTGGGACCGCGCGACTGCTCCGGTCGCAGGTTCGAATCCTGCCTCGGGCATGGATGTGCGTGATGTCCTTAGCTTAGTTAGGTTTCAGTAGTTCTAAGTTCTAGGGGACTGATGACCTCAGATATTAAGTCCCATAGTGCTCAGAGCCATTTGAACCATTTTTTGTACTCAATGACGAACCTGGGTGCACGAATGGCAAAACGTCATTTTTTCGGATGAATCCAGGTTCTGTTTACAGCATCATGATGGTCGCATCCGTGTTTGGCGACATCGCGGTGAACGCACATCGGAAGCGTGTATTCGTCATCGCCATACTGGCGTATCACCCGGCGTGATGGTATGGAGTGCCATTGGTTACACGTCTCGGTCAGCTCCTGTTCGCACTGACGGCACTTTGAACAGTGGACGTTACATTTCAGATGTGTTACGACCCGTGGCTCTTCATTCGATTCCTGCGGAACCCTACATTTCAGCAGGATAATGCACGACCGCATGTTGCAGGTCCTGTACGGGCCTCTCTGGATACAGAAAATGTTCGACTACTGCCCTGGCCAGCACATTCTCCAGATCTCTCACCAACTGAAAACGTCTGGTCAATGGTGGCCGAGCAACTGGTTCGTCACAATACGCCAGTCACTATTCTTGATGAACTGTGGTATCGTGTTGAAGCTGCATGGGCAGCTGTACCTGTACACGCCATCCAAGCTCTGTTTGACTCAATGCCCAGGCGAATCAAGGCCGTTATTATGGCCAGACGTGGTTGTTCTGGGTACTGATTTCTCAGGATCTATGCACCCAAATTGAGTGAAAATGTAATGACATGTCAGTTCTAGGATAATATATTTGTCCGACGAATGCCCGTTTATCATCTGCGTTCTGCTTGGAGTAGCAATTTTAATGGCCAGTAGTGTAGTTCCGTTCATGACACGAGAAACAAAATAAGGCGTTTGCATTTCCTGGTTGGAGATTGGTATAAAGGCACTCGCTGCCGTATTTTGTTATTACATTGTCAGTACTCTGTCAAACCTCCATTCTTCCCAATTACCTCAGAACTTCTCTCCGACATTGATTTTACTATGGTTTGTAGTTCTTGCAATGAAACTGTTGCCTGCTCTTCTCGTATCGCACTTTTCAGCTCACATACTGCCTCAAGTCTGCTTCCATTGGGTTAAAAACGCCTTGCAAGTATTCTCCAGAGGTTCAACGTTCATTTTCGGGCTACGTGCGGGCAGTACACCGATGTCATCATCTTCAAACCACTTTTTTGTTGTAGCAGAAACATACACAGATGCATTATCTTACTGAAATATTAGACTTCGGTTCCATAGCTTCTCATACGTTCATCCAAGCAATCCGTCATTTACCTTTAGCACAGAAGCATGCCAAAACTATGACACTTCCACCACGAAAATTTCTGCTCATTCTTTCCCACCACTCTGTTCTCAGAGCATACCAATAAGTAAAATCCGCCCACCCCGTCTAAACTGAACTTCGTCTCATCACTGAAGACCACCTCATCCCATTCTGAAGTCCATGACATAAGTTTTTCAGTAAACTACAATCCAGCCTGCTTATGTTTAGGTTTTAGAGCAGGTTTCTGCAGTCGTTTCTTGAATCCAAAACGTTTCTCATTTTACAGAATTTGTCGTACAACTCTAAATGAGCAACAAGTTGAGAAGAATAATCGTTTATGGCCCTTAATTTCCGTAAAGGGCCTGTTTCGATTCCTCAAACAGTTTTCTACGTAGCCAACAGTTTCCGTTGTTTTCATATCGTGCGCCCAGTCCAACGAAGTTATCAATCATTGTACCTGGACGGTTCAACTTCTTGGCGATTAAAGAGTTCCATTTCCTTTACGCATATATGTTTGCTCTTTCATGTCATGTTTTCCGCTTGGTATTGTAACAGTCGTGGTTTATATAAACAAAACGCACTCTTGCTAATGGCGTCTGTTTCCTGTCTACATACTGAGTTCAACCCTCTACCACCGAAGCGTTGACGTCTTGTTATATTACTGACATCAAATGCGGTACCATCTGACTACATTTGTCAGTATACTGGATCTCGAAGTAATACATATACGCTGTACACTACTATTCCAGCCGACGATCTCAATTTTCTTATAAATCTCCATGTGTTTTTACTAATCTGCATTGCTGTATGTCTCAGGAGGCTTGTGAATTCCACATCGGCGCAGACTGTTCAGCTGGAGGTAGGTGGAGCAATTCCTGCCGAGATGTAAAATGTTTCGTGTTGAATGAATTTAAGACATACCGTGTCCAACTCGAAAGCGTTATTCAGAGGGAACGGCAACATTCTACGCACGGAGAGCGCCATTCCGCACGGGGCGAGGGTCCTCAGCTGCTGAACACCGCAGCGCGGAAGCTGAGGTCTCCGCGATAGCGGAGGAAGATTGGCAATAAACTGAGCACGAGGTTTGTCATTCCGCCGCACACCCTATCCTCGGAAACGAGAAAGCGATCCTGGCGAGCTCGCATTCCGCGTCCTCTTTTTGCCGCAGTGAGGGTGCCGCACGGCTGGCTTCGGATATGACGGACGCCGAGGGGTGGCGGAGCGTTGCCATGGCGACGGCGCATCCCTCGTGTTTGCCGCCCGCCGCAGTAGTGAGGGCGAGACAGCGGGGGCGGCCGGGCGTAACGGACCGCGGGGCGCGCCGGCATAACCTGCCCCACCCTGCCTCTCGCCAGCACGCATCCACAATAAACTCTCCGATATGAGGATGCGTTGACGCCGTATTCGGACCTCGTATATTTGGCGAGCTTTCCTCCGAGAGAGTAATTCCTTTCCCAGGATGCAGGAAAACTCTCGCACTCAGACTTCGGGGTGCAACAAATCTTTAAAAATCAGTGATTTGCTCGTCTAGAAAAGGCCAGAAGTGAACGTAAAATACTGTGTGCAGTCGATCTGCTGAGGGTGAATTTCCGCGCGAGGACAGTCAAAGTATCGTGCATCTGAGGGGGTCGACTAAAAATTTAATGCGTGCATCCAAGATGTCGGAAGAGTTCGAGGAACTGAGGTCTGATACATTTGTGAAGATCTTGCTTTGAATGCTGAGTTATTCTTAACTACCTCAAGATTTCAAAAGATCACTCCACAAATCTACAAGAAATAAAGAAAATAGACACATATCAGTGGATAGAGCATCAATCCAAATTTTTAATTCAGAGAACAAGTGCTCAATATGGCAACGAGTTTCGACGCAGCAACCACCGATACGTGGGTGGACTCCATAGAAGTCGCTGACACGAATTGCCCAGGGAGGCTTTGCGACAGCCATACTTGGAAGCCTGTTAATTGGGTGCGATACATCGGTGCGGGTGGACACGCCTCCCCCTAGTGGAGCTATTAATCGAAACTAGTAGAGACGCTCTAGCTACTGATTTGTATAATTCTTCTGTGTAGCTTGTAGTTTTCGCACAGTAGTCTACTGGAACGCCAGAGGTACTTACAAATAGCCCTTTATTAGAGAGGCAACAGCCTTGCCGTAGTGGATACACCGGTTCCCGTCAGAAGTTAAGCGCTGTCGGGCGTGGCCAGCACTTGGATGGATGAGCATCCGGGCCGACATGCGCTGTTGCCATTTTTCGGGGCGCACTCAGATGCCAACCGAGGACCTACTCGACCGAATAGTAGCGGCTCCGGTCAAAGAAAACCATTATAAGGATCGGGAGTGCGGAGTGCTGACCACACGCCCCTCCTATTCGCATCCTCAGCTGAGGATGACACGGCGGTCAGTGGTCCCGATGTGCCAGTTGTGGCCTCAACACGGAGTGCTTTATTAGAGAGAGCAGTGGTATCAGATATGGCGTAGGAGGTCCCGAAAAGCCATAGAGCCTGTCAAACGAGTCCGGGTGCTTGTCAGTTTCTAAATCAAATGATGCACGGACGTTAGATAAGTGAATTACGGGTAAAGTCACGGACTGTAATCCGATTATCAGCAGTTGACTGATGTCTGATAACGACGGCATTTTCCTGAGGTGGATCATGTGCCTCATAATTTTGGCGAAGGGCACAAAAACATAATTGGAGCAAAGTCGCCAGCTGATGTCGCAAGACCGATAACAATTGAACAGTTATACTTTTTTTCATCAGTGGCAATAGCCACAGTTATTAACGAGGACGAATACGACAGAAGCACGAACTCATTACAGTCAACAAATAATAGAAACCCAAGCTCTTTTCCTGTGGGTGCCATCCCTGGAACTGCACGGCTGGATCACCCGGCTGCAGCCGCAGAAGAAAGCCGTCACTTTAAATGGTGAACCCCTGTTTGTCACGTGGGGGCTGTAACGGGCCTGCTGCGAGATTCCTCCCGTACAGATTCATAACCCAGCAGTGTTCTGGGCTTCGGAATGCTGACCAAAGACCTACAAACAGGAAGTCCACAGTCTGTTAAAGGAGAAATAGCAACAGTCAGCCCGAACCCATAAAACGCATTACAAACAAAACTTTTTGTTTATTTATTTATTTTCTACATTTCAATGACCTGCTGCCTAGTTTAGAATACCAAGTCTTGGAAATCAATATATCACTAAACACAAAACAAACTGATTAACATGTATCCTACATCAAAAATTTTAATGTAAAATTCAAACAAAAGTATTAAATCTAATTACCATTTACTATTAATGTAAAATACTCCTACAAACCTGTGACAGTCTCAGAATGATTCGAGTATCAACACTCCTTAAGACAAACTACGAACTATTCCTAAACTGCTACACCTCATCCGCAGTACCACATGTGGCTTGGTAATACTCAAGTCTAATAGAGTCCGCTGAGTCTGGTACTATTCTACATACACTATACTACCAGTATACCAATTTATATAACTAAGTTTAGACAAAAATTGTAATTAAGCGTGATAGTTCCAGATTTTTGCAGTGATAGAATACATACAGATTAGAGAGTTCACATGTGATCTTTCACACATTTCAGGATCAATAAGTGAGTTCTCTTCGCTGTAGTCCTGTATTGCAGGATCTGCATCTTGTGGAAGGTTTGTCACTGCAAATCGAGACCTCTTTCTGGGTGGTACCAAAAGGAAGCGTCAGCGTTTGACATCGACAAGTTCTCTGGGTCTTCCAGATGTCGACGGCATTGCGGAATCTGTATTGGTGTGGCAGCTTCTTGTGATAGACCGATGCCTGGAGCTATCCGGCGATTCTCCCAAACTTTCCACACTGCCCAACCTATTGAGTGACGCTCCGAAAGCCCAATCTTGTATTTGAAAATGTATTGCCTCGTGTATTTCAGTAAGAGTTTCGTCAACATCGTAAGTGAGGCATTGCAAGGCTACATCCTGTGTACGGGGTATAATGTGTATAAGTGGAGGTATTTTTGTATGTGGTACCTTAATATGTAGGTACACACATCGGTGTGTTGGTTGCTTTTTCTCTGTGTCGAATGGTCTTCCCACAAACACGTCACAAATTTTACCACATGATATTTTCTGCATGGTCGTAACTCCACAACTAAGAGGACTATGCCCGTCAGTATAGACTAACCGTTTTGTATCCATGTGCCCACGCTGCAGCATGTGACCTGCTGTCTAGGGGAAAATAAGCATTAATGTACTTGCAGGCACTAACCAATCTAAAACCTTATTACTGCTAATAGCTATAATTATTAGTCTTCAAATGACGTAACTACTCATGTAATGTTGTTCAGTACACCGTCTTCCGCCACCAATAGTGATACCTGCACTTGTACCCGTTACACCCTGGATATACAGTTCACTAACTAAGATCGTGATCGGGCTAATCAGTAGAAAAATTTATTTGACAACAAACTAAAGCAAATACATACATTCTACTTCAACAAAACAAAAATGCAAGTACAACTATAATACACTATGTGATCAAAAGTATCCGGACACCCCTAAAAACATACGTTTTTCATATTAGGTGCATTGTGCAGCCACCTACTGCCAGGTACCTCAGTAGTCATTAGACATCGTTAGAGAGCAGAATGGGGCGCCCCGTGGAACTCACGGACTTCGAACGTAGTTACGTGATTGGGTGTCACTTGTGTCATACGTCTGTACGAGAGATTTCCACACTCCTAAACATCCCTAGGTCCACTGTTTTCGATGTGATAGTGAATTAGAAACGTGAAGGGACACGTACAGCACGAAATCGTACAGGCCGAACTAGTTTGTTGACTGACAGAGACCGCCGACAGTTGAAGAGGATCCTAGTGTGCGATAGGCAAACGTCTATCCAGACCGTCACACAGAAATTCCAAACTGCATCAGGATCCACTGCAAGTACTAAGACGGGAGGTGAGAAAACTTGTATTTCATGGTCGAGCGGCTGCTAATAAGTCAGAGATCACGTCGGTGAATGCCAAACGACGCTTCGTTTGGTTTTGAGGCCGAAAACTTTTTCATCAACTTTTGTTATTACTAAAGGTTCTACAGTATCTTGGATTTTCATTATTTCTGCATCGAACGCATGGTTTATTTCATTAATCTGTCCCTGAATAGTGGCGACATTGTTATTAATCGTCTCTGTTTCAGGTTTTAGATCCTTAATTGCACTACTCACAACGCCTACTTTTGAATCTACAGGGTGATTCAAAAATAATACCACAACTTTAGGAATTTAAAACTCTGCAACGACAAAAGGCAGAGCTAAGCACTATCTGTCGGCGAATTAAGGGAGCTATAAAGTTTCATTTAGTTGTACATTTGTTCGCTTGAGGCACTGTTGACTAGGCGTCAGCGTCAGTTGGTGCTAAGATGGCGACCGCTCAACAGAAAGCTTTTTGTGTTATTGAGTACGGCAGAAGTGAATCGACGACAGTTGTTCAGCGTGCATTTCGAACGAAGTATGGTGTTAAACCTCCTGATAGGTGGTGTATTAAACGTTGGTATAAACCTGAACGTCAACTACCCGAGGCGATGGATCGGCCGCCAGGCAGCCCGTGACAGAGCACTTCATCACTGGCCTCCAAGAAGTCCTGATCTTACCCCCTGCGATTTTTTCTTATGGGGGTATGTTAAGGATATGGTGTTTCGGCCACCTCTCCCAGCCACCATTGATGATTTGAAACGAGAAATAACAGCAGCTATCCAAACTGTTACGCCTGATATGCTACAGAGAGTGTGGAACGAGTTGGAGTATCGGGTTGATATTGCTCGAGTGTCTGGAGGGGGCCATATTGAACATCTCTGAACTTGTTTTTGAGTGAAAAAAAACCTTTTTAAATACTCTTTGTAATGATGTATAACAGAAGATTATATTATGTTTCTTTCATTAAATACACATTTTTAAAGTTGTGGTATTCTTTTTGAATCACCCTGTACTTTTTCGATCTGTTTACTTACTTTAACACCTTGTATTTCAGTTTGACAACCTTGTGCTTTAATTTGAGTAGTAATATTACTACCTTGTGCTTCAATTTGTGCAGACAACATTTTTAACAAATCGGTCATACTGAGTGGTTTTTCTCTTTCTTGTTCTAAGGTGTCCTCATACTCAGATTCTACTTCTGTTGTTTCACTCGGTTCACTTTCGACTTCTGATGAATGGAACATATCCATCGAGTCGTTAACATAGCCACTGACTTCCGTCGTGTTGTTTCTCCTACCTCGTTTTATTTGTGACGAGTACGTCATCTGAATTTGATCATTTACATGTGTATGGTACTCCACGTAAGCCTGTTTCCGTCCCGCAGCGTCATCTGTGTTCTTGTCTGATGAGCTACTGCCACCTAGTACACTAGGCACTTTTTCGTCTCGCTAGTTCTGACCTTCTGTCATCTTTGTATCGATTCTAATTTTGTTAATACTTTATATTTCACCTTTTAAAGGTCTGTGAAGCTTTTTACTAATTATTTTGCCTAATCTATTGTTTTACACCCAATATTTAGGTTCTGAACTGTATTTTTGTGAATAAAACTTACGAATGTCTTGTCACTGTCTCCACGTATAACTCTAGCTCGATATATGTCACTCTTCCCTAACAACCTAACCTCAAATCCTGTTACGATCGCCACGTATAGCACTAGCTTTGTTATACGCCACTCTTCCCTAACTACCGAACATTAAGTCTGTCACGGGAAAAGCCACGTATAACACTAGCCTGCCGTGACATAAGCTACTGTTACCCTCTGAAAGGGTTTGGGAAATTAGACTAATGGATAAAGTTATTGGACTGTAATTTTGAATATACTCCAAATAATAGAAAACTAAATAGACTTTAACTTTGGGGTTTAACGAAAGTGGTAAATTTCATATACGAATGAAAAAAATGAATGGTCGCCAGCCTAGTTAGGCACATTATTTGCAAATATAAGTTAAGGAAATTGAATATCAGCTATTGAAGTTACTTTCATTAATATTCCCTTTGAATAGCACAGAATACACAAACGGACTCAGGGCACTCTGAGCTGTGGGTAGCAGTAGTTAACAATAATGCACATACTAGTAATCATAGAAAGCAAATCCATACCAGACTCACACTAATAAGAGCTACACTCAAATATTGTTACTTGGATCAGTACTGAAACTTCCTGCCAAAATTGCAGAACTAAAATTGGCCAGGAGGAATTTCTGACTTAACTGACATGTAAATACCACATATAAAATTAAATTATACCATAATTACACTGTTTATACTCCCATTTATAGAAATGTATCAGATTTCCTTACTAGTAATAATATTCCAATTATCTTTCTAATATGAGAAGTATATGGAGAGGACCCACAATCTGATATTGTATCACTAGTCAAACTCTATGATTATTTCAGTAGCAAAATTCAATTCAACTAAATTTAATTCTTAGTTTCACTTGGAATAGTTTATGTTTTTACTTTTCAAGGAAAATTATTCAACACTGGGCTCAATTAACTTCAAAATTTCGTTCATGATAGTAATCAAAGCTAAATTAAGTTTCACATGAGTATACCTTATTTGCCTTTTTTCGTCACCTGTGAAGCAGGTATTTTAGAGAGTAACATTTACACAGTCTGGCACTGAATTTTTTGCAAAACGATACTTTGCAATAAGCTGAGAGCACTTTAGCAACATTCTAACTAACTTCAACTCTTGCTAATCCTTGCACATTTGACATACATAAATAAATCACTAGTTCATTAGAAACAGGATACTCGGTTTTCCGAACACTTAGGAGGGGATCCTGCATAGTTTCATGATTAGGATAAAAGATATGGTTCTAAACACGGGTTTAAAGCACTTGGATTATTATTAAATCACTCACACAAATTAACTGGTCCATGCTCTGATACATAATCTGTATGTATGAAGTTGGTGGAGCAGTGGCGATATAGTGGTGGCAAGCGACGTTGCAGCTAACTGTACTCACGGCTCTTGATGTTTCAGTGCTCTGTACAATTCCTTCTTAGCGACGGATTTTTAATGTGTTAGAGCCATTCCTTGTTGCCGAGAGTACCATGCAACAGCCAAATCCACATCGGAGGCAAAATTACTTGCAAAGCGGCTTCCAGTTACCTCCCTTGACACCGTCGATGTGTACCGTGCAACGGCTAGCCACTGACTGCGTACCGTTTCCACCAAGTAGTCGCCCAGTTCGACCGCCAAATCCACCTTATACACCGCGCCGAGCCACTTCCGTTGCGGAGGACTTCCCTACATCTTTTACATTTTACAACACAAGTGCCCCAAGCATGAACCAGCTTCCAATATACAATATTTTTCTTCTAAATATGCACGTATTATAAAATTTCATTATTTTAAACATATTTTAGCTTCTTCCATATATACATTACAATACTTTCAATTTCCTGTCACAAATCAATGACCTTAATCAACAGAGAAAGCACACTTCGTAATTACAGATACACAATTACATACTGTAAACCTACTTCTAATCGATATAAGTGTTACACTCTGATCTCTAATGAATTACCATTCCAATTTAAAAGACTGTAATTTCCAATCAAATTAGCATACAGATTTACAATTAACAAATCGCAAAGACAAACTTTAAAATTTTTCGGCATCAACGTCAAACACTCCTGTTTCTCTCGTGGTTAGCTATACGTAGTAGCTTGCTCTCGAGTAATGAATTCGAAAAATTTGTACACATATACCCGAGGTAACATAATGAAAAATGTTGTTTATAAACTAGTATTGTAAAGAGATAGAATATGTCTGCAATGAAAATTTTTTATCTCTTATACTTTAAAGTTTATTATTTCAACCACCACACAGTCTCATATCAAATCCCTGAGCGAAGCTGTGTACCCCAGCTAGTATACAATAAGTACGAGAACCAAGATGAAGAATAACAGTGGGAGATCAAGAACGAAGTGCTCAGGCTAAAAAGCCTGCAAGGCAGGGATGCAGGTATGTAGCCTTTCGCCCCTACTGTTTAGTCTATAGATCGAAGAAGCAATTACGGAAATAAGAGAAATGCACAAGAGTAGGATTAAAATCGGAATTTATTGAGGATGTGATAGATGATTATTAGTTTGGCTTTCGGAAAGGTAAGGACACTAGAATGGCAGTTCTGACGTTGCGCTTGATCATAGAAGAAAGACTCTAGACACCTTCATTGTTGATCTAGAAAAAGCGTTTGACAATATCAAATAGTGCAAGGTGTTCGAAACTCCAAGAAAAACAGGACAATGTATGGAAAGATGAATAATATAAAATATCTACAAAAACCAGGAGGGGAGTGGAAGGCCAAGAAGGAAGTGCACGGATTAAAGACGGCGTAAGACAGGAATGCAGTCTCTCTCACTAGCTGTTCAATCTACACACCGAAGAAGCAATGTGGGAAATAAAAAGAATGTTCGAGAATTGAATTTAACCTCAGAGTGAAAGGATATCAATGATAAGCTTCGCTGATGACATCGCTATCGTCAGTGAAAGTGAAGATGGCTTACAGGACATGTTGAATGGAATGAACAGTCCTGTGAGTACTGAGTATGGACTCAGAGTAAACCGAAGAAAGAGTAGCAGACGAGAGTACGATCTCCGATATTAAGTTTCGTGTTCTAATTCAGGGCCACGTAGAAGGCTATTGGAGAGAAAATGCCTGGCTCGAGTACGGATGGTAATTAAAACATACAAAAACATCAAATACTGAAACTTCCTGGCAGATTAAAACTGTGTGCCGGATGGAGACTCGAACTTTTTTTTTTTTTTTTTTTTTCGATGTCGCTCGTTGCATTTGTTCAGTGCGGATGTCCCAGGACACGCATTCAAGTTCAGTGTTGAGCCGTTGACCCAGTTTTTTATTACAGGGGACAGCTAACGCTCCGACCTAACAATGAAATTTTCACTCTACAGCCGAGTGTGCGCTGATATGAAACTTCCTGGCAGATTAAAACTGTGCGCCGGACCGAGAGTGAAAATTTCATTCTAGAAACATCCCTCAGGCTGTGGCTAAGCCATGTCTCCGCAATATCCTTTCTTCTAGGAGTGCTAGTTCTGCCAAGGTTCGCAGGGGAGCTTCTGTGAAGTTTGGAAGGTAAGAGACGAGGTACTGGTGGAATTAAAGCTGTGAGAAAGGGGGGTCAGTCGTGCTTGGGTAGCTCAGATGGATCAACGACGAACTGAAACGGGTGTCTTGCGACGTCCGCCCCGAGCAGCTGCAGCGAACTAAAACGAACAAAATGAGATTTAAAAAAAAAAAAAAAAAAAGAAAGGCAAAGGTCCAGAGTTCGAGTCTCGGTCCGGCACACAGTTTTAATCTGCCGGGAAGTTTCATATCAGCGCACACTCCGCTGTAGAGTGAAAATTTCATTCTAGAAACATCAAATACTATCTGACATCACGAAATTTTCTTCTCTTTTGTCACAGTCATACATAAAATCGATATGGTAATTTTATAATTTTATTACTAACTAATCAGCAACTTATTCGCTAAACAAAATATCACAATAAATCTTAAACAAGTGTCCTTAAAAAATCAAGATGAAAGGATATGAATGATAAAATTCGTTGATAACATTGCTATCCTCAGTGAAAGTGACTAAGAATTACAAAAATGTTCAAATGTGTGTTAATTCCTAAGGGACCAAACTGCTGAGGTCATCGGTCCCTAGACTTACACACTACTCAAACTAACTTACGCTAAGGACAACACACACACCCATGCCCGAGGGAGGACTCGAACCTCCGGCAGGAGAGGCCAGACTAAGAATTACGAGATATGTTCAATGGAATGAACAGTCTAGTAAGTACAAAATATGGTTGAGAGTAAATCAAAGAAAGATCGAAGTAATGAGAGGTAGCAGAAATGAGAAATGCGAGAAACGTAGCATGATACATAGTTAAGGAATTCTGCTACCTAGACAGCAAAATAAGCCTTGACCGACGGAACGAGGAAGACTTAAAAAGTAGAGCAGCATTGGCAAAAAGTGCCTTTCTGGCCAAGAGAAGTCTGTTGGTATCAAACGCCTTAATTTGAGGAAGGAATTTCTAAGAATGTACGTTTGGAGTACAGCATTATTTGGGTATGTATGACGGACTGCGGGAAAACTGGAACAGAAGAGAATGGACGCGTTTGAGATGTGGTGCTAATGAAAATTGCTGAAAATTAAGTGGACTTGTAAGGAGTGAGAAGGTTCCCTGCAGAATCGGCGAAGAAAGGAACGTATGGACAAGACTGACAAGAAAAAGGGACGGTATGATAGGACATGTGTTACGACATCAAGGAATAACGTCTATGGTACTAGAGCGAGCTAAAGGAGGTAAGACAGAGATTTGAATACTTCCACAAAATAATTGTGGACGTAGAATGCCAGTGTTCCTCTGAGATGTAGAGGTTATCTCAGTAGACGAATTCGTGGTGGCCACATCAAACCAGTTTAATGCCTGACAAAAACAGTCCAATTTACGGTGCTTAGAATTTCAGCAAGTTTTCTTCCTCTGTGGTCACGCCTAGTACAGTGAAAGATACCGTGGGAATACAAGAAACTGAAACGGCGATTGTGGAACCTATGATCTCTGATTTCGGTTGTGGTTCACATAGAACTGTCAGAAGTATGCAACAGGCATATAGCCGTTTGTCGTACCTTGGAATGTCACCTTACATGACACTGGCGACCTCTGAGCGTGTTTCCGTCACCACTCCACGATGGGTAGGCATAAGCGACGCCGCTAGGTTACAAGACAGATGTACTCTCGCCATTCAGAGAATACCTTTAATACCTTTCACAGGAGGCAGGCGGTGCAGTAGATACACTGGAATCGTTTCGCGGTCGACGCGCGCTGCGTGCGAAAGCCACAGTATTGTCCACGGCCAGCCCGCTGCAGTGCTGAAGTGACACATGAGGCGCGCGTGCCCTCGCCTGCCGATGCGGCCGCCTGCTGCCATCTATCAGCAGGTTTTACAAGTTGGCCGGCAACTTTGAGCGCTCGCTCCAAATCTCCTCGCAACATATGACGCGCCGCGCCGCCCGCATACTTACGACTACTTGGCACTCCGTACGCCTCCGTTCTTTTCTTTTTTGGGCCATCACTCTTCTCACTGGTGTGATGCTGCCCAACGCGATTTTCCCTCCTATGTCGACCTCTGTGGCTCAGAGTAGCGCTTGCACCAGTCGTTATCAATCATTTTTTGTATATATTCCAATATCTCCCTTCCTCTAAAACTTTTTCCTTCTACAGCATCCTCTACTACCACGGAAGCTGTTACCTCACCTTTTAACACTTGTTCTACCATCTCGTCCCTTCTTCATCCAGTTATTGTTTTCCACATATGTCTACCTTCACCGATTCTGCGAAAAGGCTCCTCTTTTCTTATCTTAACACTCTATTTAAAATTCAGAAATTTTCTACAAGAACGCACCTTACA
Organism: Schistocerca nitens; assembly: GCF_023898315.1. NCBI lineage: Eukaryota > Metazoa > Arthropoda > Insecta > Orthoptera > Acrididae > Schistocerca > Schistocerca nitens. The sequence goes on along the minus strand of NC_064615.1, from coordinate 1,100,081,569 downwards.
GGCTGCTCTCTTCTTTCTCTGGTTTTTCTGAAGTCCAACATTCACTTCAAAACAGTTGTGTACCCTAGCCGTTAATGGGTTATTTTGTTTCCCACGTGGCATAATTCCTTCACTACGTCTACCACACCCAAGTTAGACGTTAAATGTGTCGCGAGTCTCATATCTGCTGCTCCTCAGCACTTTTTTCTTTCTTTGATTTACTATCAGTCCGATTTCTTTGCTAACTAGACTGCCGTATCTTATGTATTGAGATGCCTAAGAGACAACATGTTCCATGTCAACAAAAAGGTTCAGGTGTTTGCGGTAGCAGGAACCATTCGAGAGTTGGACCCAAAAGTGACCTGCCGGACGGAGTGGCCGAGCGGTTCTAGGCGCTACAGTCGGGAACCGCGCGACTGCTACGGTCGCAGGTTCGAATTCTGCCTCGGGCATGGATGTGTGTGATGTCCTTAGGTTAGTTAGGTTTAAGTAGTTCTAAGTTCTAGGCGACTGATGACCTCAGAAGTTGTCCCATAATGCTCAGAGCCATTTGAACCAAAAGTGGCCTATGCCAAAAGTGGCCTAACAACCACCTGAGACAAACGGCGGCCGCATCGGGACAACATCAGAACCCTGATGGAAGAACGATTCCGACGACCCCGTGAGAAGGTGTAGGAGTAATCGCTGTGGCTTCCCAAGGAATTGTTCAGCTGGACTGTCCCCTCCTGCACTTCTGTCCGATTAGGAGTTTAAATGACGGAGAGCGCGTCATCCCGTGAGTAGTGACGGTTGAAACTGAAAATCTTCTGGGTTATTAGGCCGCGTCATGTTTCTTCTAAAATGTTCGACGTTTCGATTCCTCTGCTGAGATCTTCCTCAGGATCTCTGCTAGCAGTAGTGGACACCAAAAGATCCTGAGGACGATCCCAGCAGAGGGGTCGAAACGTCGAACATTTTAGGAGAAACATGACGCGGCCTTTTAACCCAGGAGATTTTAACTTCAGTGACAACGGCCACGAAAGCCAGCATACATAAGTGTAGCTTAGAAAATTGTACCTTAAACGTTCGGACGACACACTGTGCCAGAGCATTGGACACGGGGTGGAAAGACGCCATGTGGACGAGAGCGATTCCGTTGGAAGCACAGAATGAGGTAAGCTCGGCGGTCGTAAACGGAGGCGCGTCGTCCGAGACTATTGTTTCAGGAAGACCTACAATCGCAAAAATTCGTGTCAAGGCGTGGATCGCATCCGCAGAGGAAGTAGAAATCATCTGGGAGACCTAGGGAAAACCGTATCCGGCGTCGACCGCGATGAACCACGCGTGGCTCAGGGAAGTTCCTATGAAATCCAGATGGAGCCACTACCACGGTGTCAACGTCTCCGGCCGTTGGAAATAGCGATGCGCTGGGGCTGCTTGTTTGCTTTCGTCGGTCCAGCAGGATACCACCGTGGCAGCAATGTCGTCATCTATCTCTTCCCAACCTATTCGCTGAAGCGCCAGATATTTCGTTAGCACAACGCCACAATGACTGCAGTGAAGCAGATGTAGGATCCGCCATTGGACGGAGGTTGGAATGACCAACGTAGTTCGCCCATTTGCGGTCTGGAGCAACAGAACACCACTCAGGGCAGAGAATTCGTTCCTGCAATACAACTGTGAACATCTCGGTTTAGCACTTTCTGGTGACCCAATGGCCAACCCTGCTGGACCAGAAGGGGGAGTTTGTGAAGAATCGAGTGTTCTGCCGAACTCTATCATCTATAGGGAGCGAGGCGATCGCTTCATCGTTACCGGCGTCCAAGTGTCAGAATACTTCCAGATCGGTGTCAAAGGAGGGTCCTGACCCACCGACAATCTTGAAAGGAACTCAGCGTAGCCATAGTGACTTATAGAAAGGCACTGAATATCGTAGGAATCACTGTCGAGAAGCAAAGACCATCGTTAAAAGCGGCGAGCCAGTTTTGTGAGAATTTTCGTATCACAAACTGCCTATTGGCTTCTGTCTCGGGTTCTTCGGCCGACGTTCATCTAATGATTTTTCTGACGTTTCGCCAGCACGAGTGGCTGGCATTGTCAAAGCTTCACCCTCCATTGCTGGTGGTGAACTGGAGCCGAGCTCGCGGGCGCAGGCTATATGTACCTGGCGCGCCAACGTCCGAGGGCTTCTCCGCGGTCATTTCCGGTGCGGTTCTCCTCTTGCTACCTGCGACGGTCGTTCGCTGCAGTACGGGAAGCCAGGATCCGTTGACCTTAAGGCTTTCCTCTTTCTTGTTCAAACTGTTCGCGTGTTTTTGTATTTCTACAGCTTCTCTGAACAAGCGCGTGTGATAGTGCTTCTCTACAGCCAGAACTTCCGTGTCGGCGAATTTTATTACATGGTCGGTCTCATTCAGTGCGTGCTCTGCCACGGCCGATTTCTCCACCTGCCCCAACCTGCAATGTCGCTTATGCTCTTTGATCCTGGTGTTAATGGATCGTCCAGTCATTCCGACATAAACTTTTCCGCATGTGCATGGTATGCGGTATATTCCCGACATTGCAAGTGGGTCTCTTTTCTCCTTCGCCGATCTAAGACACTCTTTGATCTTCCTTGTCGGTTTGAAAATCGTCTTTACGCCATGTTTGCGCAATATACGGCCGATTCTGTCCGTCACTCTGGGAATGTATGGCAGAAAGGCCGTACCCGACAATTCTTTTTCCGGTTCCTTACTTCGCCGAGGGTTGGGCTCTGTTACACTTCTAATATAATTTGTGGAGTAACCATTGCTCCTCAGGACAGTTTCCAGGTGTTGCATTTCTCGTTTGAGGTGTTGCGGCTCACATATTCGTCCTGCTCTCGTTACGAGCGTACTAATCATGCCTCTTTTCTGGCTCGGGTGGTGGTTTGACAGTTTGTGCAGGTATCGGTCCGTGTGAGTCGGTTTTCGATACACGCTGTGTCCCAGATCTTCGCCGTCCCTTGTGACCAGAACATCTAGAAATGGCAGTTTCTTGTCCTTTTCTACTTCCATGGTAAATGTTATGTTGGCATGGAGGCTGTTCAAGTGTCTTAGGAAGTCACTGAGCTGTTCTTCACCATGGCTCCACACCACGAAAGTATCATCGACGTACCTGTACCACACCTTAGGTTTGTAAGTCGCCGAGTCCAGTGCCTGTGCTTCGAATTGTTCCATGAAGAAGTTGGCCACCACTGGACTGAGAGGACTACCCATGGCGACGCCTTCCAGCTGCTCGTAGAAATCGCCATTCCACGTGAAATAGCTCGTGGTGAGACATGCATGGAAGAGCTTTCTGATGTCTAGCGGAAAAATGGAACCGATGTGCTCCAGAGCGTCACTGAGTGGCACTTTCGTAAATAACGAAACAACATCAAAGCTGACCAGGATGTCGTTTGGTGCAAGTTTCAGTTTCTTCAGCTTCTCAATGAAATGTCCTGAGTCCTTAATGTATGTGTCGGTCTTCCCCACGTGTGGCTGGAGCAGAGAGGCCAAGTGTTTTGCCAGTTTATATGTCGGTGATCCAGGAGCGCTAACGATCGGTCTCAGTGGAACGTTGTTCTTATGGATCTTGGGTAATCCATACAGCCGAGGTGGTAGGGCTTCTGTGTTGCGCAGGTTTCTCTGTATGTCCGCCGGCAGAGAAGACGCCTTGATTAATCGATTCGTATTCCGTGTGATACGTTGCGTCGGATCTGCGCTTAGTTTTCGGTACGTCGTCAGATCTAATAGGTCTCGGATCTTTTGCTCATAATCTTCGGTCTTCATTACGACGGTCGCATTCCCCTTATCGGCAGGCAGTACCAATATACTCTTGTCGGCGTTGAGATTCTTAATGGCTTGTACCTCTTCTTTCTTCAGGTTGCAAGCTGGTGGTTTTGCTCGGCGCAGTATCCTGGCTGTTTCCGTGCGTATTTCCTCTGCCCTTTCACAAGGAAGGGTACGAATGGCTGCTTCGGTGTTGGCAATGATGTCCTCCATAGGTATAGTTCTCGGGATGATAGCGAAATTCCCTCCTTTTTGAAGAACAGACACTTCCTCTTCGGTCAATTGTCGTTCAGTGAGGTTGACCACTGTGTGTGACATGTCGGGAGTCGCCTTGTCGGTGTGCTTCCGGCATCTTTCAAACTTTTTCTTCTGTCGATCGGTGCAGCGCTCGAGTTCGTTCTGCATGCTCCTGTGAGTGATGCTGTCAATCTTGTCCCAGTCGTCTCGATGCATTCTGCTACTTAGTTGATAGAAAAGGTCCATAAGTTCCTGATCCGTTCTTGCCAAGTCTCTCCGTGTTGTATGTATTCGCTCACGAAGAAAAGCTCGTTCCATTCTGTCGTAGATACGATGTGCTTGGGCGGTGGTGAATAGGCGCTTACATCTCAAGAACTTCGGTGTAGCACATTCATCTCGGCAACGTGACAGAAAGGCGAGAGAGGACATCAGTCGCGCTTTCTTCTTCCGTCGTTGGTCAAGGCGTCGGTACAATCTGCAAATCTCCTCCCCGTAGAGGCGTAATACAAAATTGTTGAGGCTTTCGTGGCCACTTGTTGACAAACTGCCTATTGGCTTCTGTCTCGGGTTCTTCGGCCGACGTTCATCTAATGATTTTTCTGACGTTTCGCCAGCACGAGTGGCTGGCATTGTCAAAGCTTCACCCTCCATTGCCGGTGGTGAACTGGAGGCGAGCTCGCGGCCGCAGACTATATGTACCTGGCGCGCCAACGTCCGAGGGCTTCTCCGCGGTCATTTCCGGTGCGGTTCTCCTCTTGCTACCTGCGACGGTCGTTCGCTGCAGTACGGGAAGCCAGGATCCGTTGACCTTAAGGCTTTCCTCTTTCTTGTTCAAACTGTTCGCGTGTTTTTGTATTTCTACAGCTTCTCTGAACAAGCGCGTGTGATAGTGCTTCTCTACAGCCAGAACTTCCGTGTCGGCGAATTTTATTACATGGTCGGTCTCATTCAGTGCGTGCTCTGCCACGGCCGATTTCTCCACCTGCCCCAACCTGCAATGTCGCTTATGCTCTTTGATCCTGGTGTTAATGGATCGTCCAGTCATTCCGACATAAACTTTTCCGCATGTGCATGGTATGCGGTATATTCCCGACATTGCAAGTGGGTCTCTTTTCTCCTTCGCCGATCTAAGACACTCTTTGATCTTCCTTGTCGGTTTGAAAATCGTCTTTACGCCATGTTTGCGCAATATACGGCCGATTCTGTCCGTCACTCTGGGAATGTATGGCAGAAAGGCCGTACCCGACAATTCTTTTTCCGGTTCCTTACTTCGCCGAGGGTTGGGCTCTGTTACACTTCTAATATAATTTGTGGAGTAACCATTGCTCCTCAGGACAGTTTCCAGGTGTTGCATTTCTCGTTTGAGGTGTTGCGGCTCACATATTCGTCCTGCTCTCGTTACGAGCGTACTAATCATGCCTCTTTTCTGGCTCGGGTGGTGGTTTGACAGTTTGTGCAGGTATCGGTCCGTGTGAGTCGGTTTTCGATACACGCTGTGTCCCAGATCTTCGCCGTCCCTTGTGACCAGAACATCTAGAAATGGCAGTTTCTTGTCCTTTTCTACTTCCATGGTAAATGTTATGTTGGCATGGAGGCTGTTCAAGTGTCTTAGGAAGTCACTGAGCTGTTCTTCACCATGGCTCCACACCACGAAAGTATCATCGACGTACCTGTACCACACCTTAGGTTTGTAAGTCGCCGAGTCCAGTGCCTGTGCTTCGAATTGTTCCATGAAGAAGTTGGCCACCACTGGACTGAGAGGACTACCCATGGCGACGCCTTCCAGCTGCTCGTAGAAATCGCCATTCCACGTGAAATAGCTCGTGGTGAGACATGCATGGAAGAGCTTTCTGATGTCTAGCGGAAAAATGGAACCGATGTGCTCCAGAGCGTCACTGAGTGGCACTTTCGTAAATAACGAAACAACATCAAAGCTGACCAGGATGTCGTTTGGTGCAAGTTTCAGTTTCTTCAGCTTCTCAATGAAATGTCCTGAGTCCTTAATGTATGTGTCGGTCTTCCCCACGTGTGGCTGGAGCAGAGAGGCCAAGTGTTTTGCCAGTTTATATGTCGGTGATCCAGGAGCGCTAACGATCGGTCTCAGTGGAACGTTGTTCTTATGGATCTTGGGTAATCCATACAGCCGAGGTGGTAGGGCTTCTGTGTTGCGCAGGTTTCTCTGTATGTCCGCCGGCAGAGAAGACGCCTTGATTAATCGATTCGTATTCCGTGTGATACGTTGCGTCGGATCTGCGCTTAGTTTTCGGTACGTCGTCAGATCTAATAGGTCTCGGATCTTTTGCTCATAATCTTCGGTCTTCATTACGACGGTCGCATTCCCCTTATCGGCAGGCAGTACCAATATACTCTTGTCGGCGTTGAGATTCTTAATGGCTTGTACCTCTTCTTTCTTCAGGTTGCAAGCTGGTGGTTTTGCTCGGCGCAGTATCCTGGCTGTTTCCGTGCGTATTTCCTCTGCCCTTTCACAAGGAAGGGTACGAATGGCTGCTTCGGTGTTGGCAATGATGTCCTCCATAGGTATAGTTCTCGGGATGATAGCGAAATTCCCTCCTTTTTGAAGAACAGACACTTCCTCTTCGGTCAATTGTCGTTCAGTGAGGTTGACCACTGTGTGTGACATGTCGGGAGTCGCCTTGTCGGTGTGCTTCCGGCATCTTTCAAACTTTTTCTTCTGTCGATCGGTGCAGCGCTCGAGTTCGTTCTGCATGCTCCTGTGAGTGATGCTGTCAATCTTGTCCCAGTCGTCTCGATGCATTCTGCTACTTAGTTGATAGAAAAGGTCCATAAGTTCCTGATCCGTTCTTGCCAAGTCTCTCCGTGTTGTATGTATTCGCTCACGAAGAAAAGCTCGTTCCATTCTGTCGTAGATACGATGTGCTTGGGCGGTGGTGAATAGGCGCTTACATCTCAAGAACTTCGGTGTAGCACATTCATCTCGGCAACGTGACAGAAAGGCGAGAGAGGACATCAGTCGCGCTTTCTTCTTCCGTCGTTGGTCAAGGCGTCGGTACAATCTGCAAATCTCCTCCCCGTAGAGGCGTAATACAAAATTGTTGAGGCTTTCGTGGCCACTTGTTGACAAACTGCCTATTGGCTTCTGTCTCGGGTTCTTCGGCCGACGTTCATCTAATGATTTTTCTGACCACCAGCAATGGAGGGTGAAGCTTTGACAATGCCAGCCACTCGTGCTGGCGAAACGTCAGAAAAATCATTAGATGAACGTCGGCCGAAGAACCCGAGACAGAAGCCAATAGGCAGTTTGTCAACAAGTGGCCACGAAAGCCTCAACAATTTTGTATTTTCGTATCAGTTCGAAATAAGGGCAGCAGTGGTTTGTAGTCCGTCAACAGGGTAAATTATGGCTCCGTAAATTTTCCCGGCGTAATAACTGGTTGTATTCATGACGGGTCTCCAGCCGGAATATATCATCATCTGGACACAATATTTCGGCGGTTCAGCTGGTCGCCATTTTCAGGTGTGTAGACCGTCGCACTGTCTCGCCGGAACTGAAATCAAACAGGCCGAGGCGGATCCTTTATACATCGACCATGCGTGACCGAACATAACTGTCCTCTAGCGACAGGCACAACAGCGCACCAGCGCGGAAACAATAAATCGATAACAAACACTGTTGACAGTTTTTGATGACCGAAACAACGACCGTTGTTTCTTAATGTCAGACACAACAGGGTTCCAACACCCCGTATCTCTGTTTATAATATTGTCAGACAGCCGGATTTCAGTGGCTTCTTTCACTACACAGTCCCAATACCGCGACGCAGGGGCAACCACTTGTGTCTCATCCTACAACATTTTATGTCCTTCAGTAAGACGATGATTCGCCAACGCAGACTTTTCTGGCTGAAATAAACGCGTGTGGCGATGTTGCTCCACGGAACGATCCTGGGCCGTACGAATCGTTTGTTCGATACAGGCCTTTCCGAAATGGCAGCGAATCTTTTAGACTCCGGGCTTTCTCAAACCCAAATCATTCTTCACTAAGCCCAGCTGAGCTCTAGTTTTAGCTGGCGGACAGAATACATTTTAATGCCAAATTTCTTTAAAATTCTTACCATTTTTGAAGATATGCTCCCCGCAAAAGGTAGGATTGCCACCGATTTGCTTGTACCCTCTGTTTGTTCCCGGGAAGGTCCAATCTGTAGAGAACGACGGACTGCCAGTATAACCATTCTGCTCGAACACAGCTTTTAGATGATCCTATTCTTGTGTCAAACTGTCTGCATGTGAGATGGTGTAAGCACTTTTCACCAATGCACATAGGACCCCGTTGCGTTGGTACGATGGATGACAACTTGATGCATGAAGATATCGGTCTGTATGCAAATCCTTACATCACGCACTGCATGTCATGCAGGAAGAACAACATCTGTTGCGTTACATCGAGAGGTTTGCGGTCGGGATGCCTACCCATAGAGAGGCAAAAATATCCAACACATTTGTTGACCTGGGGGAAGTAAAGAACAGAAGGACACGCATTGGACCACACGAGTCGAAAGAAAACTCGTTGCCACGTATGTCACGTAGTGAGATGCCAAAGACGCAGTACGTTCCATATCTACAAGAGAGAGGTTTATTAACAAAACAACTGCCGGTAACGCCCAACCGAGGAGCAACGCCTCTGAAGATGTCCAGCACAGTTCTGGACGAAACCTTAGGAACAGAAGGGTTTACCAGCAACAAAAACAACAGGACACTGACAGAACAAAAACTTTTCCTCATTAATATAAAACTCTCTCATTCTCCTATCAGGTGAGGGCCTCGAAAACAAATACGTGAATTAGATGATGAGATGTAGACACTAATCCAACGTGGTTCCCACAGGAAGGAAGTAGAGCGTACTCTGTGGAAGACGGCCGAAGATACTTCTCGGTGGCGATGTATGAAAGATCCTAAGTCCCGCTCCTGTAGTTCCTGCCGGGCTCTGACTGAAAGGTTAGGATTATTCGGTAGATGATTTGGCCCAGAGCGTCGGCAGAGAACTGGCGATGAGTCGAACTGTGCCGGTATAAATAGCAGGTGCACTGAAGTACACTTGTGGATCTATTTCTGCGCACATGACTCGGCGGAAGGAAGTAGATCCCCAGCGCCGAGGACCTCTGCTTGCGCCTGCCCCGCCACCTACTGGCTTCGATACAACTCGCCGGGGGCTCAAGTCCTGGGAGATGACGCCTTGGAGGTATGTGTGCATGCGATGCCCCTCCGTCCGAGGATTGCAGATGCTTCAGGCGCACTACTTGTATATGACACTGACTCCAATCCCTCACGTCTTCCAAATCTACAGCATCATTAGTGTCCAAAGTTAAAGCAACAAACGGGAATTTTGCAAGGTTGCGTTTAATTTACCACAAAACACTATAAACAGGTGATAGTAAAGTAGAAACAATGTAAAGAATACAGAATGTAATCAACTTCAAATTGCATAACGGTACACAATTTTTTTTTCAACTTAACGGATTTTTACACACATTCTGACAACTGGTTAATACTTGTGACTCCTCTGGCACAAATACAGAACTGACAACGACAGGAGATGCTATGAATGATGTCATCAATCTCATGTTGAGGCAGTAACGCCCATTCTTCCTGAAGAGCTGCTCACAAGTCTCGGAGAGTGGTAGGCGGTTACTGACGTGATGCAACCCGTTCCCGTAGTGCATCCGAGACGTCCACTACGAGATTGAGACCGGGAGGGCGAGCAGGCCACGCCATAAATGAAATACCTTCCAAAAAAACAACAACCCGTGCTCTATGAGGTCGAGCATTATCGTCCATCAGTCCATCAGTATGAAGTTTGGGCACACAGCACACCGCAACAATCGAGCGTAAGATCCCAAGACCTCCTCTTCGTACCTGACGCCTCTTCATGAAATTGTACGGGTGACTCACCAAGATTTACTTGCTGATTCAACCGTACAATTTCATGAAGAGGCGTTCGAGTGGTCAACATAATCCCTGCCCTCACCATAAGGGATCCTCCTCTATATCGGTCTCTTCCCACAATGTTTGGGGCCCGAAACCCACGAGCCCTCCAGATGAGAAGCCGCCGAGAATCGCTTTCCAGGCCAAATCGGGACATATGTGAAAAGAACATTGGCCCACCGTTCGACCGTCCAGATGGCATCTTGACGATTCCACTCTAGGCGTTCACGTCTGTGAAGATACGCTAGAGGTAAACATACACTAGATTTCCAACAATAAAGGCCGCTCTGCTGAAGCCTTCTGTGCACCGTTTGCCTCGCTCCAACACGTCCAGGGGATGCTGCGAGTTCAGATGCCAGTTACAGTGCAGTAGTAAGGAGGTACCGTCGTGCCCTTGCAGCCAAACAACGGTCGATTCTTTTGATGTCATACGTGGTCGGGCCTGTTCCGGTCTCCGG